>NC_084587.1:15667516-16035016 GCF_033807715.1 Cololabis saira | reverse complement strand
AGCAGGGGGGCTTTTTGTGTGGAGTTTGCATGGCTTTCCTCTCATAGTCCAAAAACAAGTATGTCAGGTTAATTGGTGATTTTAAATTACCCGTAGAAGTGAGTGTGTGTGGTAGTTTGGTTATATGAGGCCCTGTAATGGAGTGGCGAGCTATCTTGATTATACACCTGCCTTTAGCCTGAATAGAGCTGGGATTGGCTCCAGCAGATCCCTGTGACCCTAAACAGGAATAATCAGGCATGGATAATGGATGGATGTTTAACCCTGAAAACCTTTGATGGACCTCATCCCTCACTTTCTGCATAAACGCAGTTCAGTCATCAATACACAACCCTCCCTTTACTTAATAAACCAAAAAAAGAGCCAAAGTGATCCCAAAGAAAAGCCTGCTGTTTTAAATTCAGGCAGTGAATATTGGGATGCACCAGAATTATGGGAACTTTATGCTTTCCAGCAGGCTGTGCAATAATTATTCCACTAAAGACTTTGTTTTTCTAATAAAAATAGGCTTTTCAGTGGAAGGAGTTCAGGCGGCGACCTACCTAAGTTGTGAGCCGACACGGAGCCCGTTTGACCGGGCTGCTGCTGAACCTTCGTCCGAATGATCCTGCAGGAGGAGAGAGGAGATATCAGTGTGTGAAGTGGTTTGTGTGAGAGATTCTGAGTGACAGAGAGAACATGACCGTCGTGGGAGCAAAACTGTGTGTTCCTGTGTGTGTTTTTGTGTCTGTGTGTGTGTGTGCGCGCGCGTGCGTGTGTGTGTGTGTGTGTGAGTTTGTGTGAAGTGGCTGAGGCAGGCTGACATGGCAGAGGGGCCTCACACTTCCTGCTTGGCTGCTCATGCAAGCCTTTTCTTCCTCTTCCCTTTCTCTTCTTTTCCTCCCCTTTTCCTCTCCCCTCTTCTCATTTCCTTTCCTCCTTTTTTTTCCCTTTTCCTTTCTTTTCTTCCCTTTTGTGTCTGTTTCTTTCCTCATCCCCCACACACCTTCGTTCTCTTTTGTCTGCCCCTTCGGCTCACTCCTTCTCTTTCTCTCATTTCACTATCCCTCCCTCTTACGCCGTCTCTGTGCTCAGGGGAAAGGCTTGTCATTGTACCATCGTGTTGAACCACTGAGCTGCAGCAACTTCATACATATGGAGACTGGGGCCTCTTAGCAATTCTCCTTTCCCCCTCCCACACCCGACGAACACACACATAAAACACGCACTTGTATTGTTCAGGCGCTCTGTCTGCACTCAGTACCTGTTGCTACAGTTTGATACTCAAACAAACACACAGATTACACCGTCCTGCGGTACCTGTTGATGGAGCTGACGCTGGGGACGCTGTCGTTGTCGCAGACTCTCTCGGCCAGGAGCCTGTCCCGGATCTCCCAGGCAAACATGGTAGGGTTTTGGCGTTTGTAATCTGCAATCTTGTCGACCACTTTGGGTGTAGCGACCTTTGGTTTGGATCCCCCGATTACACCAGGGCGGATGCTGCCTGTTTCATAGTACCTGCCGAGGCAAGGAGTAGAAAAAACGGTTGCTCTTGCCTGAGATGAAAACATAAGACGCTTGCAGGAACAACAGAAAAAAAAGGATTCTGTTTTGGTTTATTAATGATCTCACTCTCCTCTCGTTGACTCTCGTTAACCTTGTGTCTTTTCCGTCACCTGCATTTGCCTAATCTGAAGTTATTGTCACGAACAACCTGTCTGTTTTTCATTGTTTGCTTTCCCCCTCATCTGTCTTGATGTCTTTTTTCTCGTTTACAGTTTCCCTGTCCCAGCAGTTGGAGGCAGTTTGTCTCCCTTTCCTTGAGTCTGATGATGATCTCTTCTTGTTAAGATGAACTATTTTCTTCCAGCTGTCTCCAAGTGCTGGCTCAAATGATTTCTTACTGCATCAAGTGCCCTGAGATTTCCTTTTGCTGTGTATAAGTGGGATATAAAAGACTCCAAACTGGACTTATAAACATAAATAAATCATCAAAGGGTGTCACCATGCCAAAAGAGGTCAAGACCAAGCTGTTTACCGAGTCTTCCTAAAATAGGTTAGCATGTGCAGAGCGCTGCAGATGGAGTTAAGTTATGAAGGAACCACTAACAGATAACGGGGGGGAAACGCTGATGATGGAAGTGTTTCCTGTATAGCTCTGGACTGAATTTAAGTAACATACCAATTGTAGTCTTTATTGCTAGAGTATATACGAAGTATATACTATTATACATGCGGCAGCATCTTTTTATTGTGTCTGATAGAAATTCACTGTTTCTAGCCTGGAAATTCATCCTAATGCTCTTCCTCTTCAATACCCCTAACCCTTTTTACCTCCCATTGTTTAAGTAGTAATTGCTCGGGGGTCATGTTCTGGGTCTCTGAAAAGAGCCTAGAGACTGAATTCAATTGAATTCAATACAAAGAATTGGTCTGGTTCCTATGGATTCCCACGGACCAGCGAACTTGGTAGAGACTGCTTCTGGTGGCGCTTGGGTGCAAATAATCAAGGAAACAAAGCATGTGATGCAGGCAAATCCACGACCAGTATTAATAAAAGTCATCCTGAGCGGCGTAGGAACACCCATGAATGACTGACTGCGTTTACATGCACTCAATAACCCTTTTAAAACCCGAATATTGGCAATAACCCGAATTTGCATGTAAACACCAATAACCCCTTTGAATAACCTGAATTTGCTCCCCTGGGTTACTCCTTTTAAAACCCGAATATTCGGTCATGTAAACCCCAAACGGAATATCCCCATCAAACAAAACATTAATTTGTTTTCTGCGCATGCTCTGTTCGCAAGGAATCCTGGTCTTTTGAGTCCAGGAAGTTCTTCTAAAACACGGAGAAACGCAAGACCACGCCACACTTTTGGAGTGAGGAGGAGACTAATCACTTTATAAATGTAATGAAGGATATGAACATTTTGGCATTTGTAGACGGTAGAAAGTACGGGGATCGCGAGATTTATCAATCTATCAATTTATCAATTTACAAGAAGGTGAGTGAAAAGTTGCGCAAAGCAGCATTTGTTTTGAATTTGGATACAGGAAGAAGAAGCGGAAATGACGGGAATTGCGTCATCACGTTCTCATTGCTGGTTTGATCAGGATATCCCGAATGATTAATTACTATTGTAAACGGGGATAACCCTGTTTGCTCACGCATGTAAACGGAATATTCCGAATGTTTCAGTAACCGGAATATTAGCAATAACTGACTGCATCTAAACGTAGTCACTGTTGTCAGTCTTGTAGTAAAATCTGGTTAATTCAAGGTGTTGGTAGCAACTCTGCAGCCAACTTGGTGGTATTGAAGTGGCTCTGGGATGCTCCTGTGTGAGTGATTGCATAAAGCCTGCCCCTATAAGGGAGGAGACCCAGTTCATGGAGTGAATGGTTATATCTGTCCCGGTTCCAGTCTCTCTGAGGCAGCTCTGCAACGCTTCCACATATGCAGCTCCTTCTCACACAAACACCGTCATTTACTGCTATTTTATTGGATTTCCTTCATGCCTTTCCTTTCCGTTTTCAATGTGGTTTATAGCACTGAGTTTATTTGATATAATGCATTAGCAAAGTATAAAGCGATGCATGTTACGACTTTAAAATAAAAAGTCTTACAATAACAAGTTTTGAGTTACTCCACTCAGCTGTGGTGAGAACTCGTTTAATCTATCGATAACTCTGCTTAAATTAAGCCTTATTCATTTCATGGTGAATAACTATTGGTGTTTTGTTCCCTTATTATTTATTTATTTTTCCGTATTATTTTGCGTGTTTAATTTGTTTTTTGTTTTGTTTTTTTCTTCAGAGAGAACTCTGTATTCACAGGAACTGATAAGTACAGCTGACACAAAACTCTCTCTCTTACATAAAGCTGCAGTTTTCTGATGTTTTTAAGATGCAAGTGTCAGTTAAAGTGGTTAATATGAATCTATCGCTCCCAGACATCTGTGAGAAGATGCCTGATGCCATAGTGATCTGTGAATGGCTGCTGTTTACTTTTTTTCCTTCACATTGTGACATAGAAGAAAGGAGCAGGCCACCGATACACACCCTCACTCACAGTCACACACAGATTTAAGTGTTTTATCTGAAACCAAGCTTTCTCTGTTTTCACATTAACCCTGCAAATGGACTTTCTTCACCCTGAAATGAGCTTTCGCAGATATCCATTTCCATTTTCATAAAACTGGCACCTGTGAAACCATTTTTGTAAAAAATGGTATTAAAAACATAAAGATATGATGAAGGTTTGGCAGCTACATTATTGTTAGAAGGTTGGAGCCATGAGTTAGTCTTTTTAATTAGGATGTCTTCAAATCAAGCTGATTTAATATCAAACTTATTTAACTCTTTGTATTTGTTTGATTAATCGTCTTGTTGCCTCTTAAAGCTGAATGTTTTTGACACTCAGTAGTGAGAATCTGCAATTCAAGCAATTATAACATAGCAACCATTTGATTTCACCTCTCCTGATGGTCATTTGAACATTGCCTCACTCAGCTGCTCGGGTCTCTCCCCTGCTGGCTCTAAAACAGCCACGTCTTTTTGGCTAAATTCAAACTTTTCTATCAGCAGATCACATCCCAACATCTCCCGCAATCAGGACACTGTCTCATTCCCTTTAAAGAGAATAGACTTGGTGCTTTTAATTTGGCTCTAAAAAGGATTCAAAGAGTTATTGTGGGCAGGAAATATTCTTGCTGTCCATATTGATCAAGTGATCGGTTCACCGCTAAAGCTTGGTCATGTTTTCTTTACTTTGGTTTAAGAAACTTCTCTTTGTATTGTATTGTATTCCGCTACTGGCTGAGCATTAGGACTTTTTTTTTTAACAAATTGGATGGATTGGGTCATCAAATTGTGTGATTGCAAGTGTAGACACCAAAGATCCATCTGGTGTAGTGCAAGTAATGAATTAAAAAGAGGGTGTTAAAACAATTTTCTGGTTATGTACACTGCACATACTCGCTCATTAAAGCATCCTGATCACATGATCATGGTTTTTCTTCTTTTTCCAGTTACTCTTCCTTGATTAAACTCTTTTCATTTCATGGTGAATAACGGTTTTCTTTTCCTGCACTTTTTTTGAGTGTATGATTTTTTTTTCTCTCTCAAGAGAAAACTGTACCGTACTGATAAGTACAGCTGACATAAAACCCTCTCTCTTACATAACACTGCAGTTGTCTGATTTTTTTTCTTCTATCCAGAGATATAAGTGTCAGTTAAATTACTTAATATGAATATATCACTCTCAGACATCTGTGAGAAGATATGTCTAATGCAATACTCGATCTGTGAATGGCTGCTGTTTTCTTATGCAATTTCACATTGTGACATAGATGAAGAAGCAGGGCAGCGGCACACACACACACACACACACTCACACTCGCACAGATTTAAGTGTTTTGTGTCCACCATGGCTATTTCATGAATGTATTTGCATGCAGAAGGGGCATGGGGGCAGGGGGTGCAAGGACAGCGAATGCGCTACGCAGCTTGCAAGAAAAAAGGGGGGATGCTGTGTGTGGATGCAAGCTGTCAGTCAGTCTTAAACCTGCTGCTCTCTCTCTCCACTGTACGGTAGAGTAATCCTTGATGCGAGTTCCTGTAAATGTGCGCTTCCTTGTCTCTCTTTTCTGTGTGTGAGTGTGAGCGTGCGTCTCTGTGTTGCACATTTTGACTCTTTTCGCAGCTGGAGCAAAAAGCAAAAAATAAAAAAAAAAATAAAAAAAACCCTGCTAAAGGAAAAACAATCTATTTCCAAATGGAAAACTATTTAAATTATTCACAGCTGAATCATTGGTGAATAAACGAGCGTGGTTATTGATATCCTGTGCAACGATGAGCCAACAAACACACACACAGCCACACACACTCACACATCGGGTGGTAGAGTTGGTGTTTTTGTTCTGCTGGCACCAAAGAGACAGAGAAGAGAGGATAAAACAACCCTCCCTCCCTACATCCATCCCTCGATCCCCTCTCCTCCCCCCTCACGGTAACGCTTCAGTGAGCTGAACGGCCAGGAAAGAGGAGAGAAAGAGATAGAGAGGGAAAGACAGGAAAGGGGTAAGAGAAAGAGAGGCACTGGAGAACAATGAGCAACACATTTTTTGATATAGCTGAGGGTCGCTGTAGCTAATCCTTCCCCTCCGTCCCCACAAATGGGCTCTCTGTCGCTCATTCATTTTTCTTTTTGCCACACTCTTCTCCCTTAACACACCTTTTCCCCTTTTGATTGCATTCCTTGTTCTTGTCCATCTCTCATTCTCCATCTCACTCAAACATATGTATCTATTTCTTTTTTTTTTCTTCTCCTCCTTCTTTTTTTGGGATGAGGCCGAGACAGAAATATGGTGCCACTTTCATTTTGATGCTAATTCTTAAAGGTGTTGAGTCTTGTCAGTTTTTGTTCCCTCTTTCTTTACAGGGGTAGGGAACAAACAGGGATTTACTCCTGAATTTAACTTTGAGGGAGGGAGGTAGGCAGACGGACAGGGGGGAGAGGGGAGTCCAGAGAGAGACGGATGCATTGAGAGGGGTCGGATAAGGTTTACAGGATACAGAGCAGAGTATAGAGAGCAGAATGACTGGGGTTGGAGTTAGGGAAATAGGGAGCAAGTGAAATTAAGGTAAAAAATGTCTAAAATGTAGCACAAGTGATGGAACAGAAGCACATATCAGAAGCGTCATCAGTCCTATATTTGCTGGACCGATGCTGGAGCCTGATCGGAGCTGGGTTTTCAAACGTTTGGAAGATTAGAAACTGGTTTACTTTTCCAGTTTTCACTACAGAATCACACTATTATGCAATGATGTCTCTTCCAACCTCCCTTCAGTTTATTCTGATAGACACAGTGCTCATTTATAAATATTGTTGTTAACAGCAGTTGGAGTTTGTGAACATTTTTTCTTTTTGGCCTAAAAACTGGATTTACAGTATACCTGTTGTTTTCAGCAGGATCCAATAAATACCAGCGGGTGAAATTGAAATGCTCAGCAATTTTTATTAACGGCTAATAGAGAAGCAAAAACTGTTTAAAATTCAGGTAAAAATCAGACATAGTGGTGTCACTTTATGCAGCACTTTGTGCAAAATTCACACTCTGACAGCCAATTTTGATACACTGAAAGTTGCTCTTCCACCTCTTTTTCTAATTCACCTCCATGTTGAAGCAGAGATGTTTTACTCACACGGTGGCTCTGTTTTTTTTATAAATATAGCTGTCAAAATAGGTTTTTTGTTAGATTGCATTGTTACGTCATTACATTTGTTTTGCGCTTTGGTCCATACTGTAAGGAGATGCTCTCCTCTGTGGTGCAGTGCTGCTTCAGTTTGGTGTTCATTCTTTGTTTATTTCTAACTTAAAAATGGAGATCACAATGCTTCGGTCGTTTGTGGCTGTGTTGACCCCAGAACCCTGACATGAGCAGGTCTTGGATCCAACACAGCAGAGTTTTCACCTGGCTCCCGAATCAGTGCTTTCTACAAGGTTGGCTGTTGAAAACTAAGAACTGGTTCTAAATCAGGTGCTGACTCTGAACCAGAACTGGAACCACTTTGGTGAAAATCACCTTAAATTAGTCAGTTCGGCAAAAAAAAAAAAAAAAAAAGCACTAGCCAAAGCAGATTACCTTCACCCAGCTGAACAATTAAATTACCAGACAAGTCTACATTTAGAGGTTGGAGGGGTAGCGGTGGGATAGGTCTTGTGATTTTTACCGCTGAGACCCAACTTGCACCTCAATCGAGGCAACATTGTCGATTTAGTTTTCGTGTTTTGTTTTGCTTCATTCAGCAGATTCAAAACTCAATTTTTTATTGCATTTAGACTCTTATTTATTGAATTGTTTGGTTCATTAAAGACACTCAAACATGTTGAAAAAGAGTCATAGTACAGAGTAAAAAGAGTTATTGTGGGCAGTAACCCTAACCCTAAACCTTTTACTCTTGCCACTGAGCTGCAATATTTTAGTTTTTCATATTTCTGATCCACTTCCAAGATTCAAATTGTATATCAAGGAGACAAGTAAGACTTTCTGTAGTTGCTTTTAACAGTCCTGCCATCCGTGCAAAAGCAGATAACCTAAGACTTTAGCATTTCTTCTGAGCTGTCACCTCAGAACATGTGGGTGTCTGTGTCTTTTACCTGCCCAGTATTTTGCTGACGCATCCATGGCTGACGCGTAGCTGGCGTGAGATGTCGCAGGGCCGAACCCCTTGATGGGCCAGCTCTACTATTCGTTGCCGGACCACATCCGGGAGGGGCCTGCCATTTACAAACACACCTCCGAGCTGATTCACTCCACCGTGTCCTGGAAGAGAGCAGACGAAGTCGAGGAAGGATAAGAACAAGACTGAGGATGAGTGGCAGAAAGGAATATTATGATTTGGTTGGAGCCCCCTGAGAACACAGAGAACTTTTAAATTAGTTTATCCAGGCTGAAACGAAAGATAAATGAATTCAAACTCAGCTGACAAAATGCCAGTTGAAGAAGGAGTGATGAGAATTTTAATGGGGTGGATTTTATGATTTAAGCGTAATGTGTGAGAAATAAATACGACCTGTGGATCAACAACAAAAAAAAAAACGTCAAATACATTTTATCTAATCAAATTCTTGATACGAATACTCATAAACAAATGGCAACTTCTCAAACACAATCACATTCAGGCAGATCAATTGTTCTCACAGTTTCATCAAAAAAAGATAAAGTAAAGAAAGACTGTCTATAATTATTTAATTAAGGAGAGCAGAGTATTTACACCAGAGGTGAGCAGCACTGTTGTCCTCCCACAGGGAGATATTCAAATCATTTAGCAGTCAAAGGGCCACATATCAGACAATTTAATTAAAACGTTGCCACCTGGATCATCCCATGTTCCAGAAACGTCACTGTCAGACAAAGACTTGCTCCATTTCTCAAGTTTGTACAGCAGAATAGTAAACGAGTGGACGTCTGACTGTAAAAAACAAGCCTCCTGAAAGTTAGGAGTCTTTTCATCTTTTCATATCAGTTAAGAAGTGTATCCCTGATGTGAAAATGAGGAAAGGTCTAGAATAGACGTTTGACATTTTTAGTCTAATTTTAACATAGATCATGCCCCTTGCTTTAAACTAAAGTGTGTCTATTCATTCATGTGTTTATTTACTTTTTATACAAGGGCAGCCGGATTGAGCAGGTCTGGGCACCAGTTCTGGGCCTCTGGGTGTTTAACCCCTGCGTTTTCTTCCGCTCTGCCTGATACTTGCTGCTAAGCAGCTGCAAGTCAAACTCCAGCGTGACCCGTCATGGTCCAGATCCAAGCAGCAGCATCATTCCAGCACAGCATCAATCCTACTTTCTCTGCACTGATACCAGCAAACAATCAGTCAACAAGCTTCAGTATGTCAGCATTTCTTTCTATCGATCAAGAGTTGACAAAACTGCGGCCTCACATCTTCAGTTCCCTCAAACCACACGGCAAATCTGAATGCATAAAGTTACGGTTTGTTCAGGGAAAGTTAACTTCTGGTAACACTTTGTGGATAGCAATCGTACAGCTGTTGGCCTCCGGGCTGGGGTAGGTTTATTATCTCAGATAGATCTGATCTCATTACTGCTTCTCATTTATTTTGCTCTGCATAATAATACCTTTTGGACCACTCCAAAGCGCAAACTTTACCCAATTTCACCAGGGGCAGGCTCAGCAAAGATTTTGAGTAAATGAAGGGATTTCAATTCATTATTGACCACGGCTTCACTCCAGCCGTACAGTGAAAGATACTGCTAATATTCCCCCTGAGGGATGAGGGGATGAAAGTAAAACAGGATACGGATAAAAGACAGAAAGACCGGCATACACTAGAGTAGAATAAAAGCCAAGTTGAATCTTGACGTAATTGAATAACCTTCTGGAAATGGGATTTTTTCTGCACTGTTTCTGACTCTTTTGCTCCGGCCCGAGTGTACAGGAAATCATAGCTGCCGGGTTAAAGAGCTGCCTGAGAAACTTCTGTCTTTGTCTGGATGTAAACAGTAGTGCCAACGAGTTGGAGACGAAAGCTGGAGAGTTACTTTGTAAGATCCTTTGTATAGTCCGCATACATCAGTTAAAACGGGAGTGCCTTCGAAATATTACAAGGTAAATTAAACCACACAGGAAGCTCTTAAACAGGTTCCATGGGTATATTTGCCACCTCTACTCTGGCAGGCTCTAAACTCTTGTGATTTAAGGTGAGACTGTTAAACATATCAGCCAGTAGACACACTGTCTCTGCATCAGCGAGGAAACTGTTGGACCCCCCCCAACTATGTGTTCATACTGTATATATACATATGAATCTCACCAAAGGCAAAGTGTAAATCAACTAGAATTTGTCTACCGTTTAATCCACTGGCTTTTGTATTACCATAGTGATTACGTCTTTAGGGGAAACACGCACACTCTCTCTCACACACTAATCCTAGCTGTGGGGGTAATAGATTTTAAACACATAACCCCAGCAGGGACACCGCCTAAAACAGCAAGCTGTCCCCCGAATCAGTCCCCCAGTCCTCGTTTACTCTTCATCAGCATAAGTGAAAGAAACACACGCATGCAGACACACATGCAGAAACACATGCACGCAGCTTTCTCCAGCTCAATATATAAAAAGAACAATACATGAGGGATAAATAAAGAAATGGAAAGTCTAAAGAGCCTCTCTCTCTCTGTGTGGAATCAAACAAAGCTATTCCCAAACATCTATGTGGACAGTCACTCTTTCTCTCACTCGCTTTATTTATTTATTTTTTATTTATTTATTTTTGCAGATAGCAGAAGCCTCATTATGCGGACGCCAACTGCAGACAGCACAATTTCAAAAGCAATCACTCTTTACAAAAGACACCAATATATATAGACGGAGTGATATCTGTTTATGCGTTGCCCCGTGAGCTGGGCTCAGCAAAGGCTTGGCGGCTAAATGGCATGAAATTTAACAAGCAATATGAGCTTTAAAGACAATATGAACTCATCAGAATGCCTCGAAAGAATTCAGCAATCCACTAAGTATTACAGTCTCTTTGTCATTTTGTTGTCTTCTTTCCTTTCAGTCATATACTTCTGTTGCTCTTGGCTGGCGTGGGACATGCAGTAAAGGTACTTAACCTACTTTTTGTGTCAAATTGCTCATATTCATCCCTGGAAGTTGTGCTTTCTACCGATTTCCACAACAATAATGTCAGCAGGGCGGCATGCATTGGCTTTTGAACAACTTGGAGTGATAAATGCATCTGATGCTGAGCATTTGATCCGGCATGTGTGACCAGGACCAGTGATTAAAAGAGTGGCACTTATATAACAAATGCAACTCTTACTTTACTTGTCATCTGACATAAGTTATTCTCAAGTATTAATGCTGTTTTTCCTTTATGCTTTCGATAAATCTTGAAGGAATTGTACTATGACATCTGCATTGGAGTGAGGAGAAGGACATTTTCCAGACATTTCAGAAACTGGTTGATGTACAGAGTCGGTAACAAGCAGCCTACGACACACAATCTGTAGAAAACCTGACATTTCAACTGATATAACAGCTTGCATTGCATGAACACTTCAAAATTACATTTTGGAAACAGAAGGCAGCCTGTAAGAATGGAGAAAAATGCAGTTGTCTTGGGGTTCTTTGCATCTATCTTACTGCCTTTTGCAAAACAATATTCATACATATCTGCCAAATATACTACACTTTGTAATTATTATGTATTACCTTCTTGAATTTCTTGAGCCTGCTTGGAAAGTTTGGTATTGTTGACTAATACAAACTCTTTGCTCCTTGTAATACGCAGTGTGAATACTCAGTTTTATGTAAAAAGCCCAGAAATTAGACTTTACAAATCTGCTCCAAGAGGCTGTATAGCCTGTTTAACAGACTCCACGCTCTATCTTCAGGTCCTCGAGTTAGTGGAGCTACTGAGACGGGAGGGGGGGGGGGCATTTTTATCATTTTAATAGGAAGTTCATGATCAGAAGGGAGGAAAACAACGTACAACAAAGCTCCCCAGCTGCTGGCAGTCAAAGCCCTGACCCTTAAGCCAACGGGGCACCTCTGATCCCTACTGTTTTTTGCTATAAAAGCACGATCTGCTTATTTACCGTGACTGATTCCTACGACTTTACAGGAAATCTTCATCAAATCACCGCCGGCCACATTCAGCATATGCACAGAGACCACACTAAAGAGAAGAAAGAGCCCGCTGACCTACATGGACAAATTCAGGTCTTTTTTACGCTCAAGAACGCTTTGTGTAGCAGTGTGAGGGCATTATTCCTTTTCCCTCCTCTCCTCATTCCTTCTTATTATTTCTTTGAGCCTCTCAGCGCATAAAAGCACAGTTTCTGATTTCTGCAGGGTCGTTTATAGAAGCCAACTGTGCTGTGTCCTCCTCACCACAGGTATCTGCAGAGGAGACACCCCCCCCGCCCTCCTCCTCCCCCCCCTTACCCGACCATTCTCCCTCATTCTCTGATAAGAGTAAACGAAATGGTTCCTTTCACCCCTCCTATCTGGGCCAGGGCATGAAATACGCCTTGCTTTGTATAGAGATGGTGAGGAATGACTTGTGACCTACAAAAACCTCCAGATAACTATTTATTCACTTATCTGTGTATTTACTGTTGGCATTAGGCGTTCAGACTCTCACCATTCTTGGGCTGGAAGATGGGGATTATGTGTTTGAAATTTATTTCCCCAGCCCATAAATAGTGATAGGGGTAAATGCAAAAAAAAAAAAAAAAAAAAGAAAAAATGTACACATTCTATAAAGGCATTTGTTTATCAGCCACTGTAGCATGATTCTCTGAATAAGTCATACAAGTTCTCATTTTAAAGGCTTTGGGCACAAGTTGGATGGTGATGCATGAATATATATGCTCCAGTTGTATGATATTAGCACAAAAAGATATACACTTTCCTGAGAATGGGGAGCTGAGCATAATTATCTGTAAATATGGAGCAACACAAAAGAGCGCGGCAGTGACGTTGTCTTACAACTGACTACTTGACTGCTTGATCCCAGAAATTCAATCAACAGGATCAGATCAAGAGCTGCTGTTGCAAATTAGATACAAAGATTTTTGCCAAATTAGAGGTCTGGGCTTTTAAGGCTCTTTCCCCCCTCCCAAAAAAAAAAAAAAAAAAACTGCACTCAGAGTCCCTGGAGGGAGGAAGATGTTGGCAGAATCAGCAGGTTTATTTTCATCCAGCTGAATCAGAGGGGGACAGAGAAAGCCAGGGGACTAGCAGTCATTATGCATCCGTGTTGTATTTTATTTATTTACCTATTATAGGACCTGACTTAAGAGCCAGGACTTCCTTAAATGTTTGATTGATTTACTCTTTCCAGGAGGAAAAAAATATACTGAGATAAAGCAGAATATATTGGAGCTCCCCCATCCAGAAAATAAGGTCCATCAGACTCTTGTCTCTCTTTCTCTCTCTCTCTCCTTCTCTCTCCTTCTCTCTCTCTCTCTTGCTTTCTGCTGCATTCCTCAGTGTCCCTCTCTCTGCTTTTTCCCCTCCTGTCCATCAACTTTTTTTCCCTCTGTCTCTCATCTCTCATCTGCCTTGTCACGGCCTGACGGTTAAAAAATAAAGGAAAAAAGAAATCTCAAACAAAACGTCACCGGGTCTTGCTCGACCTTTTTTTTTTCAATATTCTCTTTCCGTTGAAGAAGAAAAAACAGAAGGAAAGAAAAAGGGAATCTATAAATTACTTTTGGCTGAAAGCTGTTTGAAAAAAAGTTGCCTGCGAGAATACAGATGAAGGAAATTTCCTTGAACAAACAGTGAATAGATAGATGTGCCAAATGTGCTGGCATTTTAGACCCTTACAGTCTTATTCTATGGTTGTCGTTTTTTGCTTTTTTTCACATCATGTTTTGCAAAGCTTGAAAAAAAAAAAAAACAATTAGCCTATAAGAAGCTATACTGCGGAAAAAAGTAATAATGAATAAGTAGTTCAAAAATTCAATTGAAGGCCATCTATCCCTTTTCAGCAGATAAAGTTAAGCACCTTTTTTTCAAATTGTTTGCTGTTGCCTCTCAATGTATTTCACAGTCAGATTTCCGTATTTTCTTTAACTCACTGGTCACTAAGGTAGGCCACAGCCTCGCTTACTTAATATTCAGCATGCCTCTATTACCATTACAATGTGTGATTATGAAATTCAGCTCATTATCATCACAATCACCTGGAATAGATTTTTTTTTCTTTTTAAACATCCCCGCTATATATTGTCGTTCCTGGTAAAAAATGTTATTTAAAGCTAAACAAGCGCATATAAACACTTTCAAAATTAAATAAAAGACTGTAATTTCCAGGGAATAATATAAATTAAGTGGCAATCGATCACCTTGAAGTAGCTTAACAATATCTTGTTTTCTTTTGCATAAAAACTGAATTAAAATGAATATTCAATCAAACATGTACAAACTTGCGTGTTTTTTCTGGTTGGTGTGAACTTTAGGCCGTTTCACGCTCTTACACACACAGGCAGCGCACATTCAAACTTGCCCAACAACATTTCCACGCGTCACACTCGATTTATCCCAACCTCTCTGTCTCTACCTTTGACATTTTTTTGTTGTAATCGTTTTAAAGCGTCTCGGCGCTCTGACATATATAACTTCAGCTCGGCTGTTACCGTCAGCCCCGCGGATCATTGGTTTTTGGTGAAACGGCCGCCAAGAGGAAACGTGATTCGTTCTAGCTTTTAGGATGCGTGTGTGCAGCTTCTCCTGCGTTTCCATCCTGCAGGATGACACGCCGTGGGAACCTCTCTGTCAGTCACACAACACGGATCTCTGAGCCACCAAACCAGGCGCACAGGTTGAAATCCTTGCTGGACTTTTTGATGATGTTATGGACGTAAATAGTTATAACAGAAAAATGTACAAAGGCAAAGTGTGAGAATTATTTTTAAAAATGTATTTCACATATTTTCAAATAATTTCAAATCTAAGCCTCAACATTTGGTCTATGATTTGTGGTGATGGGGGGGTGGGCTTTTTATATATATATATATATATATATATATATATATATATATATATATATATATATATATATATATATATATATATATATATATATATATATATATATATATATATATATATATATAAAATCAAAGGAATGACAGTTTAAAGCTCCTTGAAGAGTTTTATGCTCATACCCCAAAACCAAGAAAATAAGAGTATTGTATATTCATTTAATCTGTGGCTATATTTACAAAACTATCTCAAAGCTAAATGTGTGTTTTTAAAAAAAACTGTCCTTTGACTTTCTATCAGTAAAAAATATGATTTCAGTTGGACGGAGAGGAGTTTTTTTTTTGTTTTTGTTTTCTTCATTTGGGGAAGGGTAGTGAACGCAAAAGAACAAAGCAGGACCCGCCATGTCACGACTGAATGCCCAAGCTGTGTCCCCCTTTCATGAAACCTCTCCTGCATCAAGCAGCTGCTCTGCTGAGGTGTCCTTGAGCAAGACGCACGCTGAGAGTTAAACCCGTGCATGCTTTGACCTGTGGGCGAGGACAAGAGATTTATTTACTATATGGATCTGGCTATCTAACTATTTTTATCATATTTTTTTTTTCACTTAAGGCAGATCTCTGCCTGCACTAACGTGTTTAAAGTACAGTGTCAAATATGCAAAGAAATTCTCTTGTTGAGGTTTGTGAATTCAAGTTCAACTTCATGATTTGTTATCTCTCTTTCCCTCTCTCCCCCTCTCTCTCCCTCTCTCTCTCTTTCTCTATCGCGCGCTCTCTCTCTTTCTCTCTCTCTCTCCCTCTCTTTCCGTCTCTTCCTCCCTCCTTCTCTGACCCCTGCACCTCCTCTTTCCTCAAAACCTTCCACAGCAAACCGTCACTCGCAGGGCAACTGCAAATGCAACACAATAAAGGCCGAGACAGACTAAACTGCACCCCTCAACGCACAAAGTCATCCCAGTTCCTCCTAAATCAGGCTGAATTACACTCGTATCACATCCCAGGCGCACATTACCTTCAATGGCGGTAAACTGAAATAAATATATGCAAAAGAGCAAACATTAAATAATAGAATTAGAAAAGAGCAGCCAAACTTGAAATTTCCTTATCAATTATTTTTGCATTCAAATCAAAATTATATAAACGTTTAAATATAATATGTCCGTTTTTAATCATTTTCCCTTGTGTGCTTTTATTTGCAACACGTTTCCAAAGTATTTCCAGACTGTCTTGAAAAATGTAAGAATTATCTTCAATTTGCCAATCCAATGTGCTGCAAAAAAAAATGGTTTGCATGGACTATTGTACAACTTAAGTTGAAGGAAAAGGAAAGTAAAAACAAATGTCTTTTTTTTTTGGCCATGTTGCACTCCGCTCCCCAGCGGCATAAAGCATAGTTTGCGATGGGAGTTCAGATGGAATCATGCAGATGAAGGAAATCATAAGCAACTTACTGTGCATCGCTGCGAATGGGTCGTGCTTACAGTGAATCTCCATCGTTAAAGTGGAGTTGAGGGGGGGACCCAGTAAGCAATAAGGGATCTTAAAAATGGCACCCGCTTCAGTCGGCCACTATTGACAGACCGTGACCTGCAATGAATGAAAAGGTGTTTCCCTTAAAGAGAGGATTGCGTTCTATATATTAAAAAAAAAGAAAAATGTTGATTGAGGAGTTGGCGCTGGGTTCTTGGGCTGAACGGGGAAAATGATGTCTAAACATCGAAAGTTGGAGATGCACAGGGAAGTGGGGGAGAAGGAAGCGGCGGTGAGAATGGGACTCAGAGACGGGACCCCTTCCCGCGGGGACGGGACGCGGCGGCGGCTCCGGTCTGGCGTCTCCTGGACCAGAGGAGGACAACGGCAGCGAAAGAGCGCATTCCTTCAGCTGCGTGTCAACAATCAAGCTGTGGCAGTCCCAGGAAGTCTCAATGTAAAAGTTTAATTTTAAAAAAAGAGAGAAGAAAAATAGAAAAAGGCAGGAAAAAAAAAAACAAGACAGCCTCCCCTCCTTCTTCTCTTTGTCGCTCCACTGCCCGTGACCCCTGAACTGCAGGGATGGAGGTTCAACTCTCTCCCCTCAGCTTGTTCAGAAAAACAAAAACAATATCTATATATATGTCCATATATATAGATATATATAGATTTATATACCAAAAATTGTGTAAGCCCACGATATTTGTTACAGATCCACTGATGAGCGCACTTCTGTTCCAGGTTGCTCCCTGCACATTTCTTCCGGTCATGAATCGTCCTCAGCAGCTGTGCTCACTAAAAACAAGGCATCTCCCATCAATGGACCGAGTGAGAGCAGATACATGCTCACATCTTGAAGTGTCACATCCCACACCGCATCGGTAAAAAAGAAAAAGAAAAAAGAGAGAGAGAGAGAGAGAGAGGACGAGAGAGAATGGGAAGAATTGGAAAATAAATTCGCAGCTGGAAAAATTACGCTCAATGGTTGAGTAAAAACTGCTGAAGCTGACTTCAGATTTTGTTGTTTTTGTGCAGGACGAAAGGCAGCTCTCGGTCACTGTGTCTCTCCTTCCCCTCTTGAGTTGACAACGACTCACTTGCACAATCACAAGTGAGTTTTTTTGGACACGAATCTCTTCGCACTGGATAAGGAAGTATAGTCCAGTTTAAATTTGAAAGATAAGCTCTGTTCCGTCGTTCGCCCGAGAAAAAAAAAAGCCAGATTCTGTGATGCGAGTGTGCACGTATATATACGCTGCTTTCCTTGAGCACACTCTGCACGGCCGCGTCGCGCTCAGCCTCCGCGGTGGCGCACGGAGCGTTTCAGGACTGCTATCATGCGGACAGCGCCCGCTCGCAGCGCCCTGGAACCCTAACCCGGCCAGCGGCCCGTCACTCACGCCGGCCCCGGCCAATCAGCGCGCAGGGGCGGCCCGACGTCACCGCCAACCCCAGGTAGGCTCGAGAGGGAAGGCTGCGGGGATTGGTCGGAGTCAATCCCGTGGGCCAATGACGTCTCGTGTGCTTTGTGCGTCCACCAATGAGGGGCCTCGTCGAAGCGACGCTTGGCTCAGGGACTAGATGATCATATGTTTAATTTCAATTAACCAAGTATTAAAAAAAAAAACCTAATTCCTTTATAGCCATTTGCGCTCAATTTATTCATATCAATGTTAAATGGCTAATTAATTGAGTATTACTAAAAATGAGGCTTAGTTGCAGCAAGGCTTTATAAATGAGGGAATTCTCAAGAAATCAAACAGTATAGTCAATTTTTATAAGTTAAATGGTCGGTAGTGTAATTATATAAAAGAAAAATCTATTTAAACGTGTTTTTAAGACAGTTTTGAAACATGTTCACCTTAAAATGTCTATTTCTTTAATAATCTCTATAAATATTGGGCCTACCGGAGTAGAGGTGCGAAAAGGAGGATATTATGACAACAACTGGCCCTAAATAATTCCTCTGTTTTCCTTCTTAATGCAATACAGTGTTATAAATCCTTAGCTAGGGGGAATCGGATAAACACACACACACACACACACACACACACACACACACACACACACACACACACACACACACACACACACACACACACACACATACACACACGCACGCACGCACACACACACACACACACATACACACACACACACACACACACACGAAACGTGCATCCAATCTCATTACCTAATTGATTGCGGAACCAAAAGTATGTTGTTTTTAATGAAATGCAGTTGGCGAGCTCCGCATCCACTCCAAACTGAGAGAAGGGAGTTCAATACATATTTGTCCCCCCAGATTTGGAAGGGGATGTCAAAGCCTCACAAATAGCCTAAAGCATGAGCCAAATTAAAAAAGTGTTATTTCCCTTCTTCTAATTTCTAGACATTTAATCATTTCAGCTGTATTTCGAGGCACATAGCCCTCTGCACACATTAACTATTAGATTAGATGCGTTTAGAGCAACACGGGAGATTTAATCACACCATTTTTGCTTCTAGAAATAACAGTATCATTGGATATAGCCTATTGCATATATTTATAAAGTTTGCATTTACAATGGCACCTGCATGCATCATCCATAACAACATTCGCCTTATTCTTCTTACTTTTCAGATTTATCCTCAAAAGACTACTGCTTGATGTACCTCAAGGCGATGGATCGGATGCTGAAAAGGTCAGTGTATGTTACCTCTGAGTTTATTTAGTGTCTACTTCTGATATTTGTATTTTTTTTATTTTTTTTTTCAGAACAGTCGGTATATTTTTCGTTTTCCTACTTTTATTCAGCCCTGATATTGAATACTCGTTCTGAACCTCCCATGGCTCAAGCGAACTACTTGAGATCCAAACATAACAAAACACGCTGCACGCCTGGACGCATGCTACCGTCGGGGGAAAGTGTTTAAAATCACGCTATAAAACTTGAAACTGTTTTTTTTTTTTTCTTTTTTTTTCTTTTTTTTTTGCTTTCCTGTTCTTTTTAAGGAGGGCAGCGGCGGTGATCTCGGATGAGTGGAGATTACATGTTTCCTACGTGGGGTTTTTTCCGGCTATTGCTGCTCATAGTCCCACAGTCCACAAGCAGGCATGTTGAGATTGATAAATAGGTCTACAGTGTCCATATGTATGAAAGTCAGTGTGCATTGAGGCCCTGGGATGGACTTGGGGCCTGAAAACTCCACCCCCACCCCCCTACACACACACACACACACACACACACACACACACACACACACACACACACACACACACACACACACACACACACACACACACACACACACACACTGCAACCCCACATCCAGCCGGCACAGACAGAAGAAGGACCTATGGACGGATGGAGGGATGGACTCCACCAGGATGAATGAATGAATTCACAACCACCAGGGGGCGCCCCGTCGTGCACACGCACGCGCACACAGGGACAAACCTGCAAGCAAAAAAACGTACACCGGAATTTTACCAAGAACCTGGGAATCTACGAAGGTGCCTTCAAAAGGAGCTTAACTGACACAAAATGTGACACTGGCAACGTTTTAATCCACGACAAAAAAAAAACAAAAAACAACTGCCATCACCGTACATCCAACACTATTTTTGTCTGTTTCATCTAGATTCTCAGCACTAAATATGGCTTCGTGAATCCTCATTGATTCCACGTCTCTGCTCTTTAATCCACTGTCAGTAAACCCTGTTTCCAACATTCGCACTAATCCTCATTCATATTTCACATCTCTTCACTGAGGATTCATCTATTCTCTAAAACACATCAAGGCATCCCTTTGTTTTGTGTTTTTGCCATTAGAAAAAAAAAAATAAGACAAAATCAACCACGTTCTAGTCAGAAAAGTGGGACTTTAATATTTACCAGAATCCTTCAGAGAACACAAAGGCCTGACTGGAGGCCAATCCAAAGAAAAAATGACCTTTAATGACGTTGAGTCTGATTGAAAATGCCGTGAGTTGTGACAAATCTCTTGGATATGGTGCATGTTTCCAAAATAATTCAAATTTTGTTTATTTTTTTGTTACATCGCATATTTTTCTTTCATTTCCTTATAAATCAATACAAATATGCAATATTTTTCAGGGTAGAGAGCCTCAGAAGAAGCCTTTTCATTTCACCCAGTGTGTTTTCATTTTCTGAGAATCTGACTCTCCCTACAGAAGTAAATTGCAGCTGTCGTTGTTGTCTCCCCGATTTGCAAATTAAATACATAAGCAATTAAAAAATCCAAACACAATCAATCATGTATACAAATTGTTGTTGCTTTAGGGTTGGAAATTTGGAGAAAACTTCCATCAGGGCAGGAAGGACTATAATCCGGGGATCCAAATTCATTACCATATTTCATTACCTCTTCAGCGATGGAAATTGGAAGATGGGAGGGTAGTGCTGGAAAAGGAGGAGTAGTGTTTGTATACTTTCTTTTAAGCAATAGTAAGGATGTTTAGTTGTGATAATCATGTGGAGGCAATTGGAAGCGAGGGTTGTTGTTTAAATGCTCCCTCGCCCTCTCTTTCCCTCTTCTCTTCCCCTTTCCCTCCATCCACCATGAAGCTTCGGCTGTTTTGCTTTTTTCCGCCCGAGCCACGAAACGAAAAAGCAATGAAAAATTAATAGCGCATGTTAACTCCACCAGCTCGTTTATTACACGCCCGCTGACTGTAAACATAATGAGAAAGCTCCCGTATCTCTTCTTAGGTTTTCATTTGCTTATAAAATATAAAAGTCATAACTAATAAATAAAATATATGGACTGGTGAGTGAAGCGGGCTGCCGTGCAGGTGTAGGCCTATAGATGCTTCTCCAAGCCCCCAGGCCTCAACATGGAGCTGTTGGGCTCTTTAACGCAGTCACCTGTCAGGTAGATGAGGCCACGACATAGTATCACCCAACCTTTTGTGTTGTAGATCGAGCACTTGAGGTCAAAAATCAAAGTAGCCAATGTCATGAGGTCATGTCACCTAATTCCAATTTCCTTCTCCTCCATCCTCCACATCTTTCAAATGTTTCTCTTGTCTTGCGTCAGCTGCACTTGTTTGGGATTTGTGTAACTCCAACTTTTTAAAGAGAAGCCGCAAATGTCCCCAGTGTAAAAAAAAGAAATACGTTGAATTAAGCAATAGGACTGATAAGTCATGGGATCCCTAGACTGGGCTGGCATGCGAGAGACAGTTGCATGGCTCAATACTGGAATTTAAATAATCTATCTCAGATCATTGATATAGGGGGGGATCCGGGTTTATTAACGGAATAAGCTTGGGAACGATGATACTTTTTAAAAATTCCTCAAATCGGGGCTCTAGGATCAGACATGTGGTGATAACGGTTCAGGAATAATTAAAACGCGCATTTACGCACGGCCATGCAGCAGGGCGGCAGGAGAAGGGGTCCGATTGGATGCATGTTCATTCAGGGACTCTCCTTTGTATCCCAAGCACGTATCAAAGTAGGGAGAAATGGAGAGGCTGTAGGTAGGCCCAGGGCCCTTAAGACTTTACATGTCGACAGAGGAGGGCCTCCTTTAAAATTCTGATTTCCTCAGTGGTTAAAAGGTTATTATCCAACTGTTACAAAACCCACCGCTTTCACAGTTTATCAGACGTTCGGCCCAGTCTCCATAAAACGCCAATGCAGGCATTATTTGTACAAAAGCCTGGTGACACTTTGAAGCCCAAAGCTTGTTTATGTCTGTTTTAAGATCAACTTGTCGCAGTCTGGTTCATTTTTCCAATTTATTGAGAAACTGAAACTGAATCTGTGCGGTCTTAGGCCTGCATGGTTCCACATTAAGCGTTCACTACTGTGTATTAATGAAGCTACAATATTCGTAAATAAACAAAAAAAGGCGCATAATGAAAGCACATTTCCTAGTGTTTGTGGCGAAAAAGCTGCATGACGCACAAATCACGCTCAGAGAGCCCGATCACCTGCCCACAGTTTCTTAATGACAACGACGTTTTATCAATGCAGAAACAGCGGGCAGCAACATGAAATGATGTGATAACCATTGGGTGCCATAACAAGGTCGATGGTCTGATCCATCGCTGTACCAGACCCTGCTGTTTTATGAATAGGCCTATAGAAGATGAACCTGTTGCATAAAGTAATAGAGACATGAAGGGAAGAATCCAGCTCGCGCTTTTGTTTTTGTAATTGAAAAGCGCAGGGACTTGTGATCCACAAACTAAAACTGGATAAAGACAAGAAAAAACTAATTGCAGCAACAGTTCATACATATAGGCACTGCATGTCCAACAACAAGAGCACAGACGCACAACACCCCCATGTTGCGTAATCCATCCTTGGTCTAACTCTTTCATCATTTGCCAACAAAAGTCACAAACTTCAGAGAAAACTCTGTTTCAAGTTTTTGCTATTTTCACTCGTTTTTTTATATAGTTAACAACTGCAGCTTCTATTAGAGTACTTGAGAAAACTTTGTGATACTCAAAACACCCCCATCGAAGCAAAGTTCTTACAACTCTTATCAAGCGACAACTTGGTCTACATTTATAAGTTTGTCCTGAATATGAGAATGATGATAACAAACGGACGGATAACAGAAAAGCGTGTTCCAGTGGATGAAATCTGGTCGTTTTTAGAAGTGGAAGTGAAATAGTGAGGCGGTGCGACCCTACCTGCTCTGCCCAGCCGTGGCGCAGGACTCTTGAGCCCCTGGTCCATGTTACCCCGTTAGAACAGGGGGAGGCGATGGAGGGAGAAAAAAGGGAAAGAACAAAAACTTTTTTCCAGTGTTTCCCTCCCTCCCTCCCTCTCTTTCCCTTTCTCTCCCTCTCTCCCTCTATGTCACTTGTTCTCCCCCTCTCTCTCTCTCTCTCCCTCTCCCCCTCTCCCTCTCCCTCTTTTCTTTCGTCCTACAGTACTTTCGAGGCGACTTGTAGGTTGAAATAATTCGACCCTTCCGCTCCCTATTGCTCTCCCTGCAAGTGCTCAGTCAGCTGCAACTAAACGCTTTAGGTGGAAAAAAGGCTTCGAGGGAAAGCGTGAAATGATCACGCCGAGTAAAAAAAAAAAAGAGCCGCGCTCTCGATGCGCGCTCATGTCCCGTCCCTTTTCCTAACGCATGAGTCCGGCCTCGCACACAACACGCACACACACGCAACCTCCCACCTTCCCCTGCAGCCCCCCCGCCCCCCCTTCTCTTCGCATCTGTTACCAAGTTCCACTTTACTAAACTTTCCCGCCCCCGCCCCGTTCTCCCTCTATCTGTCTTTCCCTCTTTTATGTTAGATTAATTTCCTCTGGTGCACACCCCACTGACAGCTAAAGAAGGTTAGTGGGTAACATTCAATGTTATGCGTAAAAAACCAAAGCAGTGATTGTCTGTCTTATTTTTCCATTATTATTATTATTATTATTATTTTTTATTAATTCAGAATAACTAAAAAGTTAACTGATATTATGATTTTGTTTGTTTCCCAGTCTCTTCCCAAAGAGCTCCTGCGAAAGTTTCACCTGCAGCCTCCTGTCCTGACCGTCTGTGCCAGTACACACACCTGTTACGCACGGTGCCTTTTACGCATAACGCAGGGGGAGACACAAGGTATGGAGCAGGTGAATCCACCCAGCTAATGCAACTACAGCCTCACAATGCAGCTCTCTCCTTCTATGTGATGCAGAGTGTTTTGTTACCAAACGGATGGTTCCGGTCCTCAGCTCTGATTGTTCTCAGACACACACCTGTGAGCGCGTAACATTTGATTTAAATATTAATTTGCCAACTGAAAATTTCCACTCATACTGATACTCGTCGTGGCTTTGTTTGACTCTCGTCGAGAACTTTATTCCCTGGCGGAACAATGGCATCAAACATTTCCTGAACATGTGTGCTTGTTTTTTTGGCTGTTCCGCTTTATTACAGTCGGGGTTTTTTCATGTGAATTCAGACCAACTTTACTCATCGCGGCCTGGGAATAGAGACAATCGCGCGGAGTGGCCATATTTTAAAAAATCTGAATATTATATAGAATTAACAGAATATTTGTACAAAAACAGGGAGATTTAGGCACTGCGTCATCGGTTCCATTTCAAGTTTATTATTTAAAACTTAGTGAAACTATTGAAGAATGAAGACCGAGCCACTATTTGCTCATCAGTTGAAGACAAAAGCTTAAGCAGTATTAGTCTAGCTTTAGGGGAGAAACTGTAATTTATTGTTTTATTTATTTTTTTATTTTGGCGTGAGTGTGTTCAGACAGATTTCCAACAAATGGCCTGGGGCGTCAGCCTAGAGAAAGGGATGCCTGCCAGATAACACACCCAAACATCTCCTGCTTTTTTTCTCCTTCTTTTATTATTATCATTATTATTATTGTTATTACTCGTGAGGGACAACATTCTCCCCCAACAAATCTATATTTTAAGACATGAAAAGTAAGCACAGACGATGTGACATTTATTTAAAAGGGAAAAACAGCGGTGGAGTGTAACATTGTCACGTCAGATTTCCTCCCCAGGTTCACATAGACGCGTAAAACCGATTATTATAGAAGAAATTCAAGCATAATTGTCTCTCCTTTATTTTTTTCTTTTACTTGGATGTTTGACTTCTGCTTCCGGCCTTGCGTCTCGTCTTCCGTCCCCTCTTTCCCCCAGACAGCTGCAGGTCTCAGGGTTCACGCTCAGCTCCGGGACAATTGAGTGCGGAACAAAGCGCGAGACAGCGAACCATTTTGCTGCGCTTGTCGCCTCGCGCTGCTACAGCACGACCCTGACCTCAAACCCGCGCCCACAACATCCACATACACGCCGACTGATGGCTTGACAAGAAGAAGAGGAAGAAGAAAAAAAAAGGGAGGAAAAAAAAGGGAGGCTCCACTCTGACCTTCGGGCGAAAAAAAACTGGTTAACGATAAATCAATTATAGACCTTTACCGGAAAAAAAATAATAAATGTATGCTGCCTTGGAGCAGTTTGCAGGAAATCTATGTCAAAAATTGCAGGATAAAAGGAGAGTCAAGAAGTTCATCAGCTCAGTAATTTTATTTTAAGATATTGTTATTTCAAAACGACAGGGATGCTGTTTGTTCCCAAAAGAGAAAGAGCTTTATCCTGATTTGTTTATTAAAAATACGGCCACCCTGCTAATTATTCACTACATTTCCTCAACAAGATATTCACAGGAAAGATTGCACAATTATCTGCTACAATGTGAGAATCAGAATCAGTGTTTATAAGGATTCCTTTTGGATATTTTAGACTTTACAGTGGAAATTCAATAGAGACACTGATCCAATCGAAATATAAAATCCTAATACAAATGGATACAGTCTGGGACAAATATGATATAAGGCCTGTTTATAGGACACATCATTTAAATGTGGTTAAATATAACATTAAGAGAAGCTTAAGTATTATTATTATTATTATTTATTGTATAAAATATTAATTAAATTAACCTAATTAAAGTCGGATATACAAATATAATTTCTCAGTTATTTGTATCATACACGTGGCGTGGGCCTGTACTATATTAATGCAAACAATATTTTCTATAGGTACAACAACAAAAAAGACCAATACGTACCTATTTCAAATTAATCAAATACTTAAATTGAAAAACTGTTGAATTTTCAATTTATTCATAAATGTAATCTTTTCTTTCCATTTTTTTTTTTTTTTTTTTTTTTTTTTTTTAAATAAAGGCCTTTTTTCCCTTTTCACTCACATTAAATTAGTCTTTCTACTTTTGGCTTCTCTTCCAAGGATTCGCTATAGTTTAGATATTAATCAGCACTTGTTTGTCTTTCATCCTCCTGCTAATGAATGTGATTAATATGAAGGGGAGTGGTTGGATCGGTGACCCGCTCTGACCGAGCGGAACCGGAAAGAATCGCATTGACGCGCAAGACACGAGAACTAAAGGGGCGATTAGAACAAAAAGTAAACACGTAAACACAAGAGAAAAAGACGCTGTCTGGGACTCTGAGAAGACCCTTTAAATGTAGTGTAAAGAATGTTACAAGACGGTCGTTATAATGAATACTGGATACTTATATTTGGTATTTTTGGAAGCTGAAAAACAGCAAGTCCTGTCTTAATTTTTTTTTATTATTATTTAACACCCTATACAACAATGTAAAGTTCCTAAAAAGTTCTGAGAACCTTACTTTTTGTTTCTGGGAAAGTTTGGTTATCATAGATTTTTCCTGACATAAATAAAACGCTAGTTTTTGGCTTGCATCCAATGTTCCCTGCGTGTTTTCTGTTGTGGCAACCTTGACACAACTTCCATGGAAGTTAAACATCATGTTTTAAAAGTTGTCAGTCAATTTACTGAATGATCACTAAATTATGGTGTGTTTTTAATGGTTATACTTTGTTATCATAGATCATATCTTGTCCATTTGTAGCATGCAATATTTGTAGCTGCTGATTCAAAGTGACTCTAATGTGCTCTTTTGGATCCTTTAATGTGAAATAGCCTATATATATATTTGTATGTACGGTATAGTGAATCCTCATTACACTGTCAGGTCAATAAGGTGGAGAAAAAGTTCAATATTTGCCTCTAAACTCAAATAAATGTGGAGAGTATAAGGACATTTGCAGAAAAGTAGACGTGACCATTTAACTGAAGCACTGGGAAAAGTAACTACACTGCTCACAAACACAACTGAACAGGGGACATTTCATATTTGTGTGAACCTCTTGTCTGTGCCAAAATTACCAGTTTTCTTGTGCGCTTCCTTTACTGTCAGGCACTGATATCTCACCACATCAACTCTCTTTTGGCTCAAAAGTCATAGAAATTAATTTATTAATCATTTTTATCCTCTATTGATTTAGTCCCTTTCCATATTTGTTGGTATCTTTTCTGTCCTATATCTTTCTTCATAACTGTAAAACATTAAGATGGGTGATAATAATGTTGTCCATAAATATCAACTTCCTAACTTTTTTTCCAGGTTCAATTTAAAGCTCCTAAAATCATGAAAATCAAGGTTTCAAATAATGCTTCAGTGGATTTGTAATATTTATTACTTTAGATTGGATGGATTTACACTAAGACAGAGAAACCTCTTCCAACACTGATGAGAACTTGTCTCAAGTGCTGATGTGTTTGCCTTTCGCTTTCCTCCAAACACTCGGGCCACCGAGCTCGGCTGGGTTTACCTTTATATCCCTGGGATTTAACTCACACTGCCACTTTACTGTCGTGACACAGGGCTTGCTTTTTTTGCAGCTACGATGCCTCTCTGATGTTGCGCCTATAGAGGCTACAAGGGCTTAGGTTGCGTTGTGGATTGAGAAATTGGGACACATTATTTCTCCATGAAACATTATGTGACACAACACGGCGCTGAGCTATTTGTATGTAAAGGTAAAGATTTCAGCGTGACCACTGGACAAGGTTCCTGTCAATGTGGTTTTTCTACTCACAGCTGAAAAAGAGGTGCTGCAGCTTCGTGCTGTGATGAAGGGTGTGTGTGTGGGACCACGTGTGTGCTTGTGTGAGTGTGTGTAGAGCTTCCCTTCACAAATGTAATCCTCACAGGCACAAGTTGCTCGGTCCAGTCGGAGAATCAGGATTGTTCTGTTGTTTATCGTGAAGCCTCACAAAAAGTGTTTCTTGTGGGATGTGTGCCGCTTCACAGAGAGTGGAAATTAAAAAAAAAAAAGAGAGAGAGATTTTTCACACTTGCTTAAAATCCACTGACCAAAAGAGATTGTCTCAACTGCACGAACTGTTAGCCTAAAGTCACTGACAAATGCTTCTCAACTTTTCTGTATTGTGTCATTGGCAGTAAATACCTTCATTCAGCAGACTTTGTATTTCATTCTCATTTTCCCATTCCACTCATCATGCACCTCAGATATTTGTAGGTATGTCAAACTCCAAAAATGATGGAAAATAATAGAATTTATTAAGATTCTTCTCTTCTTTCATGCAGCAAGTGATAACGTTTAATTGCTCACTTAAAGAAATGAATGAAAATCCATACATTAAGTCTTAATTATTTCATCCTTGAGAAGTTTCTTATTTTACAACAGTGTTGCATCCATTTCTGAAAAAGAGTCAAAGGAGAGGGTTCATTAAACATACCACTGAAAAACATCAACTTATATTTGTTAAAAATTGAAAACATTCCCCTCTTGACAAACGCTTGTTCTCCCCTGGTTGTGCTCCATCATTTGTCTCCTCCAGCTTGTGAGCTGTGCCACTGATTCATGCTCCACTTGGCATATTAACTCACGAATCTACTGAATCTCTTTAATTCACCAGTCATCGGTTTCTGATCCCACAAAGCTATTTGATGCTGCAACGTCTGTTCAAATTAATGAAAATGCAACACCTACAGTATATTAAGGTGACTGGGAAAGCTCAAACGTTCAAGTGTAGGGATCCGACGGAGTACTGGCACACAAACGTTGGACGTCTCCAGCTCAGAGAGCCCCATTTGGGTGATGCGTGGCGGCCATTTTTGTTCAGAAGCACTGATCCAGGGCAGGTCCCTCCTGCTTTGTTGGTTTGGTTTAGACTGTGTGCATGTATTTATTTACATACAGTGACAAGAAAGTACAGCAGAGCACCTACTAAACTTAAGGGAGCTGAGGTGACCAGTTAAATGTGAAGCATTCTGGACATTTGAGCATGTTTTTTGTTTTTATTTAACACTTTGAATTTACTCCTTAGGCTCCACTAAAAATAATCTGTTATCTCTATAGCAAATACTGTAAGAGTAATGTAAAAAAAAAAAAGATTTTCTTGTTTGTTTGTTGCAAACACCTCCCACACAATTAATCAAATATAAAAATAACAGTTGGCAGTCAACATCCTTGCGATTAGTGATAAATGTAGTGCTTTTAGCCACTCTAATGCTCTTTAATTATTGCATCTTTTTTTCTTCTAAAAACTGAACTGTGGCATATTTTAACACCTATAGCAAAAGGAAAACATTTTGTTGTAATTTCAGTGAAAATGTTGGGTAGGCCATCAGACGGACTTAAGTCAGGCGGAAAGGGGATGGGGTTTTTTGGTTGTTTTTTTTTTTAAACCCCTGACAGTCATTTCTCCTCACAAATGACCATCAGTTGGAGAATATTTCCAATCTACCTGAGCGACTGATGAAATTCCTGCTTTGATAAAACACTTCAGAGAGTGTTGCTGTTGTTTCTGGAGCTAAATGAGAGTAGAAGCCACAAAGGTACATAAAAACACCATCAAATGAGAGCAATGACATGCTTCTTTTAACTCCTTCTTCTCAATAAGGATCATTCATCAGGCAGAACCGTCCACTCCGGAATGTGTGATTGGAAATCAGCGGACTTTAAATCCCTGCCCCGGACACTCCATCCATCTTCAACACACCACTGGTCTGGACACCACTGCTGTGGAGATGAACCGCTGAACCAAATGCCTCCATTCAGCCAGTCTCCTCCATCTTTTCTTTCTTTCTTTCTTTCATTCAATTTTTTTTTAATAATAATGGTAAATACCAACAAATGCATGGAACTCCAAATCAGGCAGACACATCACAATTTCCCAGAGGCAGTGAGGCATCCCAAACCTGCATCAATTCAAAGAGATATGGGAAGCATGGGAGGGTGAGAGAGAGACCCAAAAACAAAACAGATGCAGGATATTAAGTGTGTATGTGTGTGTGTGTGTGTGTGGGTGAAATGTATACATGGGCTAAAAACTATGATACTGTTGTGACACGAGTTACGGCCTAACCTTTGGAAGGAAACAATCCAGATCTGTGATGGCCTTTCCTGTGATAACACGCATGGAGAAACCTCTAGAATCAGATGGCATTCACCGTCTGATTCCCTATCGTAACGCCATTTGCTCACTATTATTACGGTGGCGACAGCTGAAGCTGGATATATAGAGTTCACAGTTATCCTCATAATATAAAAACGGAGGAAAAGGTGGTTTGTAAATGTGACGCAAGTCTGCAATGAGAAACAGGATTGCCTAATTTTGCTGTAGTCTCCGTGTTATAAATATGACTGATGGTGATAGCCTGGATGTTGAATTACATTTACATATAGATTTACATTCCCATCAACACGTTATTATACCACAGTCCTGGAGGTCCATATGAGGCACTCACACAAGCACACTTTCTGACATTTTATAGCTAATATTTGTACGTTACTGAAGAAGCGTTTATCAAATCGAGAATGGTCTGTGGTGTTAAGAACATTGCGGGAGCCTGCCTGAGAAAATCTTTTGTCTGCAGAAAGAAGTATGATTTGTTAAAAGTGAAGCATCCCGTTTAACTATTCACTGTCATCTTTTGAAATGACATTGTGTAATCAGTTTCTCATAATGTATTTCAGTATCCACCAAAAGCTGGCATTTTTTTTCATAACAGTGGCCCTTAACTGGTATTACAGATTCTGTTTTGTGGAGAGGATTACAGTTGTTTTTTTTTTGTTTTTTTTTTCAAATACTTATCATATAGTGACAGTAGAAAGCTGACAGCAAAGGGGAAAGGAGACAAAAAAGGGTAACAGAAGGCAAAGTTCTCTAGCCAGACTTGAACTAGATACATTTCTAAATAACTGTTGTTTTTTCCCCCAATAATCTTAATACTGTATATTATTTCTGTACATTTAAAGAAAAATAAATCTTTAATATGTTATTTCAGCTGCTCTGCTTCTCTTTATTGTTTGCACCACTTTTTCTTTCCACCTTAGAATCTATCTTTATAATCAATGATCTTTATCATCAAACGCAAAGAATTTTGTGCTGTATTTTATACATTTATGGTTAAGTCCTCAGATTGTCTAAGGTTAAGCAGAGAGGTCTACAACTAAAGGTCTCATTTCATTATTTATAGAAAGGCTAACCAAGAAAGAAAAGTCTGTCTCATAATCAAATTTAAAAAAAAAATGCAACTGAGACAAACAAAAACTGAAATCTTGATACATTTTTCCTGCAAAAAAGTTATTTCCTCTACAACTTACTTTATTGAAAAACCGACTGAAAAGAATTTGACCTTCAGAAAGTATGCTCCAACTTCAGTGACAAACATAAAATTAATAAAAAATGTTGAATGTGGTAAATAGAAAATAATTATTGTGATTCCATGTTTTACAATGAACTCGCACAGGCCTGCAAAAGATCAATCAATCAAATTTTATTTATATAGCACCTTTCATCCAGGTACATGAAATACAAAGTGCTTTGACATTTTGACTGAAAAATAAGGGTAATAAACTAAAAAATAAAAACTGGGAGACCAATGCACACTGACATACAATATAATTAAAATGAAAAAATGATAAAAGTTCAAGGATTAAGGCTAAATGATGACAAGCAAACAGTGTTTTTGGTCAGGTTTGGAACTTATTGCACATAATAATTCTATAATTCAGTCTGTAAGGGTTTCCTGCAGCTCCTGCCGCCTCGGCTTGTCCCAGTGAAACGTCTCGGTCGGCCAACTTATTTTCCTCCGACGACCCCGGAAGTTGTTGGTCGGTTTCTCCTGCCATGTGGATGCGGATCTCCTGAAAACCCCCCAGTTTACCCGTCAAGGTGAGTTCCTGCTACCCTACCCTCAACATGAGACACACACAGCGGTGGCTTCAAGTGGGGATGCTCTAAATCCGCATGTTTTATTCCTGTCGTGCGTGTTGGCTGTTTGTTTACATCCGGCCGGCTGCACATAAACACGTGCTTTTCAAGTGGGAAAAACGCTAAACAGGCTCAGTGGGGCTGAAGAAAAATCACACCAAGTGGTCACAATTTAACGTCTCTATCCCAGTTCTTTGTATTTCTGCGGGGGGAGCTGTAGTTTATGCGTTTTAAAGCCGTTTAAAGAGCTGTTAGCCGGTCGAGGCTAACGCCGTGCTAACTGGGGTGCGCAGCTTTTTACAACAAAAAAAGATACATGTTGCTTAGTTTGACATTGCATTTTGTCTATATCTTCTAACACAGTCATTTGGCATGTTGACACTTTTAAAGCAGTGGCACGGTTTGCATAGATTATCCCTTAAAGTCTCCTGTAAGTGACGCATCAGTGGGGATTTGGTTTCACACATCAAGCTCAAAAAAGCCAAATTAAACAAAAATGTTCACTGCTGGCTGCACATTATATAGTTATAATGAAATGGAACAGTAGAGCCGGTCATATGTGTAAATGATTACTCATGTACTGGCATATTTGCTGTACTTTGAGGTTCATGTAAAAGTATTTGTTTTGTTGTGATTTGTGTCATGTCAAACAGGTCACGTGGTTGAAACAAAAATCTGCTGTAACTGTTCACAAAGAATCTAGAGCAACTAGTATATTAGATTCAAGTTGGTTTATTAATGAAAAAAAGGCAGCACTTGTAATTTAAACATTTTACGCATGAATTCGGTAAATTAAATGCACTAATACATCACATCATACGATTTAAACAGTAAGTGCATCCCTCTAAAAAATGGACTAAAAAATGTATCACGATAATTTCTGGCATTTATCCTGATAACGATTAAAATGACGATAGAAAAAATACCAATTTAACTCCACCTTTTTAACTATAAATCTATCACCACATTCAGTCTTTGGAGCCCCCAAATCACTGCTCTAAAAGAATACAAAATGCTACTAAACTACACCAATTAAATTGAATTAATAAAAACCAATTAAATGAAACCACCTGTACTGCAAAACTGGAATGACTCAGATCCGCCATGTTTGTTACACAAAAACCTCATCAACGGGAATTTATCTTTCTTTCAGGCTCATATCTTTCTTTCTGTCTTTCTTTCTGTCTTTCTTCCTTCCTTCACGTACGTTGTGCGTCGATTAAACACAGAACCATAAATCCGGCTTTACACAAAAACTTAATCAACGGGAATTTATCATTTTTACCGCGAGATGACAAATTCTGACCGTGGGGAATTTTTTTGACAGTATATCGTGAACGGTAAAATATCGCCCATTCCTAATGAGAAGATAGGAATTCATATTAAGTCATATGCTTTTTATAATATGTAATTTAATTAAATGCATGGTAGTGTCTTCACCAAATAAATAAATAATAAAGAATTGCGTCCAAAATTAAAAGTGTTTAGAGAATTATCAGTAAGCGCTATGAGTTCTGTCACTGTCATTTATGACTTCAGCATCTTTGCTGTGTCAAGAATCCTTTTTGCTCTTTTAAAGCTGAAAGGGAACATTGATGTTCCGTATTATTGTTTTCAGCCGTCAGCTGCTATCTGCTGCTTCATATTATATCAATATAGTTTTGCTGACATTTCACTTGAGATATAAGACTTTCATCATCTGAGAATCTTTGCTGAACATGCTTTACAAACAGCAGTGGTGTTGTCACCCACCACCACCGATTCAGTTTAAACTAGCCTGGTGCGTTAGCGCTGGTGTTCCAGTCAGGCAGACATGTGGCCGTGCTGGGGTCCTGCCAGTAAGGGACAACGGATGACACGATGAGTGCAACATGGCCTGTTTTCAAAGATGACACCAAGCAAGCAATTTCATTTTTTTCATTTATCCGTCAGATCTATTTCTCAGGTTTAATTTACTAATTGGTCCGATTTTAAAATTAACTAATTTTCCTCTCATATTGGCTAATAATTTATCTGTCCTATATCATGGATCCCTATAAAGATCATGTGCTTTATTTGTAAAATTCTAATCTGACTTAAACATTGCAACATATTTAAAAGGGAGTTGGGGGCTGTGCAATAAATTGTTTAAAAAAATCGCAATCTCTTTTCCAATTGACAGCAATTCTTCTGCATTTTATTTCACAAGCGGCTTCACAAAGAACTGCTCCTATTTTCCTACAAGTTGCCTTAGAGTTTCTCAAACGCTCTTCCACACACCTAAGGATTGCATTGTAGTTGCCTTCTCACTCAACATATGACAAAGCACCTTTACATCAACCTGATTCATTTGTTGAGCTAGCCCCCTCCGGCACTGCAGTGGCTTGGCATCCTTGATGCTATATCTAAGGAGTTCAAAGAACTCTCTAGCGACGAATCTAGCCAGTTTTTCAGATTTAATTGGAGACTGTAATGCAGTGATTCCCAACCCTGGTCCTCAGGGCACACTGTCCTGCATGTTTTAGATGTCTCCTTGGATCAACACACCTGATTCAAATTAACAGTCGTCACGAGCTTGTCATCAAGGTCTGGACAGCTCTGTTTTTGACACAGCTACTTGTATCGGGGTGTGCTGAAAGCAGGGTAGCATCTAAGACATGCAGGACAGTGTGCCCCGAGGACCAGGGTTGGGAAACACTGTTGTAATGCATCGTGTATCTTTTTCACTCCTTTCTCAGTGAGCAGCCAGTGCTGCCGTAGCATTCTCAAGACAGTCTTTTGATTCGCACAGCAGCCGCTCCAAGCTCAACTAGGGATGGAGATGTTCACCCCTTACCGCCCTGCAAATTAATTGTGCTGTACTGGCCTGTTTTTTTGTCTGGTACTGGGCCAGAGCTATTGAATATTATTTATTTATTTAATAATATCAATAATACAAAGTCAGCCTTCTCATTTTCAAAAAAAGCCATTATTTACACAAAAAAAAACAACATTAAAGTCAAGAAATGTAAAAAAATAGAGTAAAGAAATATGCAATTAAGTTACTTAATATCAAGAGTTACATAGACATCATCGTTATAATAAATTCAAGAGGGATTGTTTTTGGAACAGGAGAATATTAGCATATCAATCTAATGTAATTATAGTAATTATTATTGAATGGCACTGCACTGTTCTATAGTGTGAATCAAGGACCAGGGTGGGAATTGTGACATTTTTATTGTGACATTACAATACATTTTTCAATTTAAAAAAAAAGAAGAAAAAAAAAAGAAAAGGTGTGCAAGAGAATGACAATCTCAATTCTTAGCAAAAAAAAATGTGACTAAGAACCGTGTTGCCATATGGAGGCATAGAAAAACTCAGGCACCACACTCCAGAAGTATATTAAGTTGTCCAAATATGTTATGTATGCACTGGCGTGTGCCCACTCATTCTGGTTGATCAGGTTCCTTGACTAGTTTGCGGCTGGCGGAGTTGAGGTGTGAATTTGTGAGTTTGAGAGTCCATTTATAAACCAACTTTTAATTCTCGTGGGTGAGTTGACTCGTCTTGAGGTACAGTAACACACTTACACTTTACAGGCATGTTCTCCGTCTTCTCATTATTCCTGTCTGAGCCTGCCAGCACTACACAACACTTCTTTCCTTGCACAGTATTTCAATTGTTTACCCGTATCTGGTCCAGCAATGGAATGAAGTGTTTTGCAAACATTTTAAGTCGCATTTTAGAGCTTTTAATTTCCCAGAATCCATGATTTTTTTTCTTTTTTTTGCCATAGTAGTGGGTAGAGCCTGGCCAGGCCTGTGTGCAGCTGATCCATCAGAGCGGACAGGGTTTTATTGGGAAGTGATTTAACAAGAAATATGAAAATGCTTAAGCAGACGAGACCCTGCTATTGTGTCAATTTAAGTATAAATATTTTGTACGACATACATGGTTGTAGTTAGAGTTTCTGTAGTTTTTTTTCTTTTTGTAAAAAAAAAAAAAAGCCTTGACTGTTTATTATTAGTCTTTTCCTACTCATTGATGTGAACATTGTTGTAGTTTCTTTCTGTAGAGATAGATATGCAGTAATTTGCGATCTAAATGTAGTGGAATTGTTTTGCCGAGCCTTTTCTATCTCCATCATGGCAACAAAAAATGGCTTGTTCGTCATGGTGCAATCACATTTCCGTCGCTTACAATCACACCAGGAGATTGTAAATTTCAGTGATTATCACCAAAGCATTTTTATGATACAATCACCATCTTTATCCAAAGTAAATTCAGCCCCAACGGCATCGTAATTTACACTTATATGTGAGTGACATGTCAAAAAATTCTCTGATAAAACGCTCTTTGGCTCAGAGGTTTATCGGTCCGTCGTAATAGATGCAGCAAAATTAACACAAGAGTCTGGCTGTGTTAATCAAGTACAGTCCAGACACTCCTGAGCTTTAAATAGGCAGATTAAATAAAATCACCTTTTGTCAGTTGGCAATTACTTTTCTAGGGGTTTAAGTCAAGTACATCACATTCTTCCACTCTAAAACAAAGTCGGGTCATTTATCGCCTCCCTTTCCCTTTTCGGTGCTAAACTTTGAAGACATAACTGTCGCCTCTCACCAGCCCGTAAGACTCTGCTTTCTGTCCCTCTAATCCCCGGTGGCCAGCTTGTGACTGTGTAGCGTGGCGTTTATACAGTGTGTGTGGCCTGGGAGCCAATCATCTCCAGCCATCATGGCACAGACACGCAGGACTGGACAGAGCAATGGGCCGGTGCTCCTTTTGCGTCCATTGTGTGTGTGTGTGTGTCTGTGTGAGTGTTAGGGGAAAAATGGTGACAAAACGGCGTTTTGCAGAGTAGTAATTAAAAGATCTAACAGTGTCTGACACAGTATTTGAGAGCCTGGATTTTGTCTCGTTAAGTGTTTGTTGAAATCAGCACCAGACAGGTGATACAATTTGATCAATCTTGATCTATATCAGCGCGGTCGTGATGAAAGCGGCTATAGGTTGAAGTCTTAGTGCGGCTCAACCATGCACTCCCGGCTTTCTTAACAAGGTCTTGAGGTTTTCAGAACACGAAGCAAGTCTGTTGTAATTGAAGTTGGCGTGTATCCATTTCTTTGCTGTAGATGGAAGAGGTGATGGATATGTCAGAGAGGAACAAAACTCACAGTTATTCCCTGATGATAAACCAGATTTACTAGTTTGATTAATTGGATTTAGTATATTTTGCTAGGACTATAAGTAGTACATTTATTGCCACTACAACAGGATTATACAAGTTTGATGTGCAAAGAATGATTTTTTTTTTTTCTTTTGTAGGAAAAATTGAACACAAAACATGGCTGACTATGGTTTATTGTCTTTAACACCAGGATAGAAAATCATAATAATCTTGATTTTAATTTCAAAATTGCCTGCATGCACATCAAACCTGAGCTCCTTTTGAAAGTGGTGCATAAATGTTACTGGGTCTGACACAGACTACTCTTGCAACTTATTACAAAAAATCTGAGATGCTCTCCAGCCATCATGACTCCCAACATGATCAGCTACCATCACAAGAATGGAAAGCGGTGTTCGACGGAGAAGAATATTGCAATCCCAAATCCTTAAAAAGTTGCACCCTTTGGGGCCCTGGATAGCTCAGTCGGTTGAGTGGGTGCCGTATGTAGAGGCTCGAGCAGGTTCGAGTCCCGGCCTGTCGCTCTATACGGCAATGCCCCCCCCCCCTCTCTCTACCCGCTTCCTGTCTACCTACTTTCTCAATAAAGTAGTGCCACAAAAACATTTTAAAAAAAAAAAGAAAGAGAAAAAAGTTGCACCCCGTGATCTTTTTTTCAGACCAGTTTCACAGGGATGAAATATTTATAGATTTGTAATAGCGATTGCGATATTTCTGATGCAATTAGAAAATTGTGAAGGCCACAATTATTTATGCAGTTTAGAACTGATTATGTCGGAGTATTTTGATCCTCCATGAGGCAACACAGTAAAAACGTGTAAAAAACTGTAAAACACGACAACACTGACAACAGTACAGTTAAAATGCAGCAATGAAAATGACGCAGAATTAATGTGGGTTCTCAGTGGAGAATATGTGGAGAAATTTGAAGGGGAAAAAGAAAATCCCACACCAACAGTGTGACTTTTCTGTGTTTTGAGCAGGAATGGCATTTGCTTTTGTAGTTTTTGTAGTTGCGTTGCAGGCCTGATGTACAAAAATTGATATACAGTATATTTAGAAGTGAAACGGTTGACTTTGGGGGGGGGGGACAAACAAAAAATATCTTTGGTTCAGAGGTGGAAAAAGTACTGAAAAATTGTAATTGAGTAGAAGTATCTTTACTTTGCTTAAATCCTACTCAAAGTAAAAGTAAAAGTACTCATCTAAAAATTTACTCGAGTAAAAGTACAAAAGTACTTCATTTAAAATGTAATTTGAGTAAAAGTTACTTTCAGTTATTTAATGCAAAAAAAGGAGTCACGAATCAAATCCAGCACAAGTTGTTTTAATTAACTTCGAGGCATATTAAAGTACACATCCACACTTGTAAAAGCTCAGCTGAGCTCAGTAACATGATCATTTTAGTAGTATTCAAGTATTCAAACACAAATTAAAGTGCCCAATGCCCGCAGGATCCTGCTATTCACAATAAACCAAAATAAAATGCCCACAAGATTTTCATCATAAATTTTGTACTCGGTAACGTGAGGGGGTTCAAATGTAGCGAAGTAAAATACTTGGGTCAAAATGTACTCGAGTAAAAGTAAAAATTACATATTTCAAAAACTACTTAGAAAATTACAAATTACTCATAAAAAGTACTCAATTACAGTAACATGAGTAAATGTAATTTGTTACTTTCCACCCCTGCTTTGGTTCATGTTGGCTTCAAAGAAATCCAAATCAAAGTAAATGAAAAAACGAAACAGTTTCTCTTTTACCGTATTTTCGCGACCATATGGCGCACTGTGTGGAAAGGCGCACCCTCAGTTTTGTGTGTCATTTTTGGTTTTAAAACACACATATGGCGCACCGACCCAAAAGGCGCCGTCTACGGAGACGGAGCTGCACACACGCACGCTGCAGAACACACACGCGCTAAAAATACAGCGGAAGCAAAACTTAGTTTGATATTTTATTTCACTTTTCACATCAATCAAACCCTTCAAAGGTTCATATTCTGTTTCTGCATTAAAGAATTTAAAAAAACCACCGGGTTGCTGCACATAAACCTGTCTCAGCCACTGATCATCTCTTCATCCATCCAGCCCTTTTCATTTCACTCTGGCTGGAAAAGTCTCTTTAGGGAACGCTTTTCTTTTAAAAATCCCGACCGCGGCGGTCCCGGGTCCCGCTCCCCGTCTGCTCCCTCGCGCTGGACCGGGTCCCGGTCCCGGTCCGGCCCCCCCCGCGCTGGTCCCACGGCGGTCCCGGGTCCCGGGTCCCGGGTCCCGGGACCGCCGCGCTGGACCCGCTCTGGACCGCTGGACCCGCTCACACACACGCGCTGTCGGGGAGCCGGTACCGGGTTGTATGCGACAGGAGCTCCGTTAATTCAGCTGCGCCAGTCCGAATTTCCAGACCTCTCTCAGCTTCTTGATCATCATCCTTTCATCCAGCCCCCTCTTTTCATTCACCCTTATAATGACTCCGGCTGGAAACGTCTTATGCAAAGTTTTTATTTTAAAAATCCCCATACAGTTTCTGTCCATCAGCTGCGCCAGGCAAGCGCCACATAAACCAGTAAGTGTGTGTCGCGCTGCGAAAAACACCCGCGCATGTCGGGATCCGGTACCGGGTTTTTAACCGACAGATTTGGCTGCAAATTTCGGAGGGTGAAGCTGATCTGACCTGAGACAGACCCCAGAAATCTCTGCTCGTAAAACGGCCGGGAACCAGGTCATCGGACCGCTTTGGGAACCAGGAAGTCGGCTGCAGCAGCGCGCATCACCGCGCTGCTCCAGCCGCGGCTTTAACCGGGGAAAGTGACCGCTTCCGACCGGCCGGGACCGGAGGAGCCCACATGGACTTGTAGTAGGGACTCCCGGGGTAAGAGCACCGGCACTTCAGCCGGATCTGCCCCGGGATGCGGCGATCGGACCCGCAAACCCACGGCAGGTGCATCCTCGGTTCTGACATGCAAAACACACGCGCTGCAGAACACGCACACACAAGTGTGCTTATTTAAATAGAGCGGAGCAAAACTTAGTTTGGTTGTATTTTACACATCAAGCAAATCCTTAAAAGTTTTCATCATCTGTTTCCGCATTAAACAGCTCAGTGGATGGTCTCATTCACGTCGCAACTCACGGGGGCTTCACCCGCCCCCTTCTCTTTTTACAGTTCTCATGGTGGCCGGCCTTACATTACCGTAATTCAGGTAATAGACACGGCGCACCGTTTCTTAAGGCGCCCGGCACATTTAAAAAAAAAAAAAAAAAAAAAAGTTGCGCCTTATGGTCGCGAAAATACGGTACTTACATTTTTTCATGCCATCTTTACTTTTCTTATTTGGGGTTGTAGCCTAAAAAACAACAACCTACTTTTCCAAGCAGTTGTACTCCTACAGAATTATGAAGTGACTTCAAGATTTAAGTAGGTTTGATGGCTATAATGTCCTTGTTTTCTGTGTTTTGTATCTTTGCAGTTTACTTTGGCCCCTGACGACATTCAGCCCTCCACATGCGACCGCCTGGACATCGGTGGGGTGTGTGTGCGTGTCTGTTAGTTCTGCGCGTGCTTCGGGGTGATGTATAGCGCCTACCAGGACTGGGAGAAGCTGGAGGATGAACTCTACCGAGAGGATGAATCGGACTCGGAAGGGTCGGAAGCCAACAGTGAGCTGGAGTTCCACCTCTACAGCCAGCTGCACTACTCCTCCAATGCCGGGAATATGGAGGGCCTGCAGGACGGAGAGGAGAGGGAGCTCGACGGAACGGGCCAGGATGCGCTGCAAGAGGAGGCGCCGGAGAAAACCACAGATGCTGACAGCGAAGTGGAAAATACAAATAAGCCCAAGTCTCCATCATCATCCATTAACAACAACTTCCGGCAGCAGCGAAAGAAGAAGGTAGAGAAACAGAAGAATAGGAAGAGTGAACCTACAGGTCCAAAGTTAGTGCCATCATTGTTTGAGGAGGTCATAGTGATCGACTCCGGCCCTGATGTCATTTCCATCTCCGAGGATGATGACGATGATGACGATGACGACGATGATGATGATGATGATGATGATGATGATCCAGGGATCTGCGCCTTGAAAGGTCAAAGTTTGAAGCGACTGCAGACTTCCACCCCGACACAGCAGGTATAAACAGATAATTTTGACTCAATTCATTTGAATTTGATAATACTTAGCTATTTTCTAATATAACCTAAATTGTGTTTTATAATAAATCTAAAAGATTTGATCATTAGAAATATACTGTAGTGACCATTATACATCTGTCATTACTAATGTGGTTTGCCACAATGAATAAAATATCAGATCTTATATGACAGGATGTAAATGAGTTTTGAAAAAAAAAATTACCGTAACTGTAAAATTTTTCCTGACCATATTAGAAATGTTGTCTGCATCAATTCATCACGAAGTTGATATTTACAAATACTGTATCTCGTTGATGGTAACTCTCTCAAGTGTCTTATAACACTGAAATAAGTTTTGCTTGCTGCATTTCTTTTCTGCTTTTAAAGAAGGAGGGTCAGATTGATTCAAATTCCTTCAGATATGTTGCTGAACATATGCCGATACCTTGTTTCTTGAGGTACACTGTCCTGCGTGTTTCAGAACAATTGACAGTATTGACAGTATTTCCTTGACTTGTGAAGACCCTGATGACAAACTGACAGATCCAGTCAGGTGTGCTTGAGGAGGGAAAACGTCTAAAGCATGCAGGACAGTGTTTCCGGAGGAACTGGGTTGGGGAAACACTGAAGAGCATCAATATTATGATGACATGTCTGGCGTCAAGTAGGTCTTAATGCTGCTGAAAGATCTCGGAGCTGTTTGGGTGCAGACCCAAATAAAAAAGAAAATCTTTGAATATCTCTCTGCAGGTTATGGAGTTAGACCTCATCAGATTTATTACTATGGAGTTTGGAGGCCAGACGAATACCTCAGATTCTCTGTCGTATTATTTTAGAACCTTGTGCAGGAGTATAGAGGAGGACATGCTGCTGTTTTGGTTTTGACTGATCAGCAGAAATATTTAGGTTGGTAGCAGGTGTCAAATGAACTAAAACAATATTTTATCTTTTCTGTAGTAGCTGCTACTTCGTCAGGCAGCGGGGCCCAGTGCTCGGTTCCACTTTACTGATTACTGTTGTAATGTTTGACCTGCAGCAATCAGCAGAGCATGCAGCGGCGCAAGTGAATGACTAGCTGCTCTAGCCGAGCGTTGTTCAGAAGTACAATGCAGGAAATCAGGGAATGAGGTGATAATGTTTAACAAAGGTCTAACACGTTTAGTTGGATCATTGGTGGTATTATTATTTTTGTAAAAAAAAAAAAAAAGAGGCAAATAAGAACCTTTTTTATTGAGCTAATATATGGTTGTTTGGTTTTCTAGGGAACCAGACAGAGGGAACAATGTCATGTGGTGTCCAGCAGTTCAGATTCTGATTCAGAGGAGTCAGAATCTGATTCATCTGATATGGATGATCTGGAGAACTGGATGATCCTGGGTCAAGAGAATCAGGATGGAGACCAAACCATTTCACTCAACCTGGAAGGGGGGGTTAGCAGCAACACAGGTGAGTCGGAGGTTTGGTGTGGCTTCATTCAACTGTATATGACGTGTGTACCAGACTTTTCGAACAAAATGTGGAAATTTGATTTATTCGCATTTATTTTCGTGCACTGGATTGTGTGAGTCCAGGAGGATGGAATCGGTGAGTATTTTTGTGCGCCCAATCTCATTCAAAACCCTCAGTCTACCGGCCCGCGCGTTTAATAAGGAGCAGGCACGGCAATGGCCGGAACTGTGAATACCTGTTTCCTGCGCGCGCCATCTGTGTCGGCATGTTTACATACTTGTAAGCTCTTAGCATTCCTGGCACTGTTGGCCCAGTTGCCCGCCTCTTTGATGCATCTTAAGTATCCTGGTGTGCACTATGTATTAATATGTGTGTGTGTGTTCAGACTTTTGCAAGGGTGAATATTTGTGTTTATAAAATATTCCATTTTCTAATCAGCATGCATGTGTACATACACGTGGATACCAACAGTCATAACACTAATGCCAAGAACAAACAAACAAACGGAAAAAACATCACGGGATGAGAGGGAGGGGAGGCTGCTAGAGATGGGAGTAATCAGAAACTGAATAAAAATGTTTCCCGCGAATCTCTTCAGATCTTCACATTATCTTAACCTGCAGCCTCAGCACCTCTTCAGCTCCTTCCTCCCGCCTACCTAACTCTCTCCCATCTCGTTCTTTTATCCTATTTTCTCACTATTGTGCTCCTGCTCTCCCTTCTCTCTCTCTCTCTTTCTCTCTGCCTCCCTCACATTTCTTCCTCATTTGAATTTCCCTGGGCTGATGTTTCTGCAAGAGTGCTCACTGCCTCCTCTACACACAACGCCGCTAAAGGAGGGGGTCTGGAGCTGGTGGGAAGGCTTGAGGTCTTGGCCTGGTTTTGGGAGGAAAGGAGGATTTTAGGTCTCTGTCTTTCTGTCTCTTGTCTGGCTTCTCTCTGTGATCTTTGGAGCTTGACCTCATGTCTGCACATGAGGGGGGGTTTATGGGTGTGGTTAGGAAGGGGTCTAAGTGAGAGGAATGGGGGAGGGCTTTGTCAAAAAAAAAAAGAAGGAAATAAAGGCAAGGAAATTAAGGGATGAGGCTCAGTAGTCTTGAACTGCTCTCTCTCTCTCTGTTCTTTATTACTGACGAAGTTGAAGCTGGTCTTGAGCGAAATTGTGTTTTCATCTCGGGAAAAATGCCCAAATGTGCTTTTGTTGTAGTTAAAATGTCCAAACAAACAACTTTGAGTTCATCTTAAGGATCCAAAGCTTAATGCCTGTACCACCTAAACCTGGAATATATCGAGTGTTTTCCAGTCAGTCCTGTTATTGTAAAGAAATGAATATGCCGTAATCCCAACAACAAGATTCCTAAAACATGTAGACGTATAGTTTTAAAAAAAAATCTTTTTCAAATGAAATCGGCCTTTTTGATTCTTAAGAAATTAGATAAGAAGCATCTCCGAGCTTTTGAGTGTATTGCATCATCCGATACCACGTCATTTTCCCCCCAATAAAATCCCAGTTTTTCTTCTTTGTTCAAAAAACCAGCACAGGAAGTAGCACAGTACTTCCTTGCATATTTCCACTTTTGAGGCCGGAGTTGGGGAAGCGGAGGGATGTGAGTGGATGACTGAGCTAGCAATCTAGCATTATTATTATCATGGCAATGTGGTATTATTTAGTACTGGAAGTCTTATAATGCAAAGCTGTGGTCTAAAAACAGCAACCTTTTATAAGCCATTTAAGGAGACAATCAGAAGAAAGAGCAGGACAGGAGGATTGAATATTACTAATTATTATCTGACAATAAGACTTGCAGGTAAGACTTTTACAAATTTGACATTTTCACATGCAGAGCAAAGGATGGGAAAATAGATTGAAAAAAGTAATAAAACATACAGTGTTGCTGTTTAAATGATGGATATCCAGTTATGTAATCATTGTAACAGGCTTTTTCCATACAGGAAGAGAAAAAGGAATGATCTTAAACATGCTGGGATGCAATGGAGCTATAAGCTTGGATGATTATCGACGATGGTTCGGTTTATCCAGAAAACAATCAAGTGTAAAAACTGTACCAACACGTGTTGTGTACAGTCAGCATGTGGAATGGCATGGACACACATCCCTCTCCCGAATTTGTTTCATGATTTTCTCTAGATTTGGACAGTTGTGTCCATAGTTTAGGACTTCAAACCAAAAGACTGATGGCAGACACTTTTAAATGGCGTTTTGCAAGCTTGCTTTTCAGTGAGTGGACCGTTTTGCACACCAGATACTAATAGCGTTTGTACGCCTAAAGATGGTCTCGGCTCCACCATCAAATCACATCCAATACACTTAGCCCTCATCTCTCACCTGCAAAGGAAGCATTTCATCCTCTTACTTACTATCTCTCACATATACAGCGTTACTTGTTCACATTCTTTAACTATCTGATTTTTTTTTTTTTTTTTTTCTCTCCCAGATCAGATATATATATTTTAATCAAGTACAGTGATACATGGACAGCATTGCCCAAGTGGCTATCTGGCACCTGTCGGTGGGTGGATCTGTGAGGGCATTGGATGAGTAAGTGAGAAAAGATAGTAGAGAAAAGGGGGATAAGCCAGGGCTGCCTGCCTGCCTGCTCGGCAGCTAAGCAGCAGCACCCAGACGGAACAGGAGACAGAAAAACGGGGCTTCCCAAAATTAAGCTCGCCGCTTCTTCTCCCACCCAGAAAAGGTGTGTGCATGTCCCTGAGAAAGAATCTCGGGTGTGGGCGGGGTGGGCCGAGGCCAGACCTGAATGGAGCGTAGCGAAACTTCACTCAGTGGCCAGACTTTTTTTTTTTTTTTTTTCTTTCTTCTCCTCCTCCTATCTGTTGCTCCCCCCAGTTCTCTTTGCCTTTTTTTTTCTTTCTTTCTCTTCTGGTCCCCTCAGTTTTGGTCAGTGCACACCAAACTTTGTTTGAGGCTTAGAGAGTCAACTCTGCCTCGCTATCGGGGTGGCCGATCACATCAAAGTGTGCCTGGGTGTGTGTTACTTTGTGTGCTTCAATGAAAGTCTTGATGAATTCGAGGGAAGGGATTGTATTTGTGTGTTTGTACCCAGAGGTTAACTCTGTCTGACAAGAGGAGGAAGGTAAGCTCTTCTCTTCTCTTCTCTTCTCTTCTCTTCTCTTCTCTTCTCTTCTCTTCTCTTCTCTTCTCTTCTCTTCTCTTCTCTTCTCTTCTCTTCTCTTCTCTTCTCTTCTCTTCTCACATTTTCACCTTTACATCTGTGTGCTGGAGTGACTTGAGTGATGCCACTTTGGGCCTGCGGCTCCTTTCAGAGACTTCCACCGGCCTTTGTGCGCCGGGCGTCACATGCCAGGAGGTTAAAATGTGGACTTTGCCGGCGAACTCAGCGTTTATGGCTCTGATTACGTACGTGAGGACAGGTTTATGCGCCGAGCATCGCGATTGTAAAATGAGATTACAGTGGCATTGCTGGGTACTGCGGTAGGTGTTTGAGTGTGTGTGTGTGTGGCTGAGTGTGTTTGTGTGTGTGTGTGTGTGTGGGTGGGCGGGCAAGCACTGCAGAAGGGAAACGTGGATAGGATCAGCTCTTATCTTGGCTGCCCAGTGCCACACGAGGTGTAACGCCACACCCACACCACCTCGCTACCACACAGTGTGTTTGAACAGACACACACACACACACACCATGAAATCACTGTGCCATAGTTTGACTTGTATTATCCAGTTTTTACAGAAGATATGCTAATTAGATAGGACTAATGTGTAGGCCTTATTTTAGAGCAGGGAAAATAAATTGTAAAAATTCGAGCTGAAAGCTTGATGGGTTCATTAAAAAAAAGGTATGAGTCGTGATTTGATGACAGCAGTCTTTGAAACATAGTTGTCATCGACAGTCTAAGAAATATCTGTGTATTCTTTAATAAGAACGTGTGATGTTTGGCAAAGTTGTTTTCTTGATTCATGCTGACATTTTTTTACTTATTTGGCCTTATGTCAAGAAAAAGTGACTTTACTCCTGCTTTCTACTCTGCAGTTATGCGTCTATATCTTACAAGCTAACATATAATCCTATGAAATCTTTGACTTACAATGGCTATTATGAAAGCATTAATAACAATGACATTTTTTGTTAAAATTGACATTACATTGTGTCTTCATTGGCCTCCATCCTTGATATTACACGCATTACTCTTTAGCTCAATGTTTAATGACTGAGGAGGACTAAAGGTCGGATCCGACTGCTCGAATTGCGTTTATATACCAAAAACATCTCCATGGACAAACATCACAGAGTTCGGCATCAGATGGTGGGAGAGAAAGATGAAAACAGCGAAGCTAAAACAGATGAGACAGGCCTGAAACGGCATCGGCCACGGTGTCGGCCTGTCAGACAGGGTTTGTGCCTCAGCCGAGATCTCAGAGTGGCTAAACAGGATTCGAGTTGAGTCTGCACAGATTCCTATCCGGCTCCGTGCTGTCGAACCCCTCTCTCTGTCTGAAGATGCATTCGCTCCAGCTTTCTTATACAACAGACCAGAGAGAGGTGGCCCCGTGCAAATCCTCAAAGCTGGTTTCAGTTGTTTTTTCAAGTGAACTGAAGTAACTTTCTGCACCACGTCAGATATGAATCCTTTTTTTTTTTAATTTTTTTTTAAGCTTTGTCTCAGAGCAAAAAAAGCTTATGACAGAATTGTTTGGTTTTTTTTGTTTTGCTTTTTCCACATTAGATTTTTATAGAATTTTATTCAAAGGATAAAATTAAATGATTCAAAAATAAATTTGTTAAATGGATAAAAAAATGTTTTTATAACCAAGATATGAAGCACGATTGCATTATTGTTTTATTATTCATAATAGCATTTCCTTCTTGCACTTGTGTGAACACAAGCAAAATTATTTGCATGTTTATAATTTCTGTCTTTAGTTATTGGGGATGTTCTACCGTCAGCTGTGATACGCCTGCTGCAGAGTATCTTGGGATTCTTCTATGCTGATAAGAGAGTTTATATATATTTATATATGCAAGTGTGTGTGTGTGTGTCTGTTTGAGTGTGTATGTATGTACATTTATTTATAATATACAACATTTATCTGCATCTGGATGGGACAAGTCATCCTGTTTGAAAGTAAACTTTTTCAAAATCTATGAAAATTTTGCTATTTCTTTCCTGGAAACTGACTACAACACCCACAAACATCTGTGGTTGTGGCTGCAGGTGCTCATTTGTATTATTCTGGCTGTTGGACTGATTAAAGGCCAACATTTAAATATTATTTGTCACAAAACGCACACGTAAAGACACTCAACACTCACACTTGTCCTGGCCATCTTTGAACCAACATTCATTAGACAATGGAGGACTTTGAGTTGGATTTACATTTCTTGATGATTTAATTATTAGATTTAAAAAATATATATGTTTTTAATATGATTGATGATAATTTCCTCCTTTTACTTTACATAATTTAATTTAGCCTTGTTTGATCATTTTGTTTAGTAGTAATCCAAAGACATTTTAGAGCGAAAGTGAAGGTGTGTGTGTTGGAGTGTGAAGGTGTGTGCACATAAAGACAAAAGTGTGGGGTGTGTTTGGGAGCCGGTGGCAGCCTCACCATGCCTGAGGTGAGCCCAATAACCATGCCGTGACCCAAAGGAACGAAGTTTCACTGGCTGTTTAGTTCCGAATAGAGAAAGGATTGAAATCGTCTTAAAAACTGCTTTGTTATTTTTTGTTGTTTTTTTTTTGTTTAGGAGCCTTCATCTTTTTTTTTTCCCCCTCGGTTTTAAAATGTCAAATTCAATACCAAAATGTTATTTTCATAGCAAGGGTTATAAAAACTGCCCCTTTGCAGTAACCGTAGCCTGGAGGAAGCGGTAATAAACTGGAGACCAGAGGGTCCCTACTGTAGTTAAATGTGTGTATATGGGGTGGGCTGGTGGGTGGGAAGAGTAGGGAATCCCTGTCTTCTGCTTGAACCTTTATTTAACCAGGATATCCCATTGAGAGCAAGATTTTTCTTTTCTTTTTTTCTGTGGAGACCAGGAGCAGACTTTGTGCCCTGAAGCTAAAGGATGAGTCATTGAGACAAATACATGCAGTCGTACACTTGTGTATGATTAAATAAAGCTAGAGACTCAAAAATAAGAGTCAACACTCTCATCTCGCACTGGACCAGACCATAAAAGTATTTTTTTTATATTCAAAGTCGTCTCCTTGACCTGATTTTTCACTGCCTCGGACAGCTTTTAAAAGGTCTCTAGGAGACGGTTGGGAGGGAAGGGATGAAGAGGAGAAGAGAAGGAAAAAAAAGTCATTTACAATTACTAATAATAATCATTATAATTAAGCAATCACTTAATAGGAAATGAAATTATTGGGGGGGGCAGTGGGACAGAGGAGGTCCCATGGGACGGTATTAATTTCTGTTCTTTCATTTGACCGAAGAACTTTGCCTTTATTGTCTTTTTCTTGTTTCTTTTTTTTTGTTGCTGGGAGGGGTTGTCGAAAGGGCTTTATTAACTGGTAGCCTAGGGTGGTGATATTTTTTAGGCCGGGGGGGGGCTGTGGTGTGGAGGAGTTGAAGGGAAGGGGTTGGAAGCATATGTATTAATATTAATACGACTTTGGGATGAGGAACAGGAGGAGAAAGCGCAAGCAAAGGAGGGGAAGGGGTGCAAAGGCAGTCATGGATCCACAAAATCACCCCTTCTTCCCTCGTGTACGTCTGCTCTCCTTCACCCCCCACACCCCGTCCGCTTCACGGCTAAAACCCTCTTCTAATGGCACCGCCGTCACTAGCAGAGGGGCAGAGCTGTTTTGGAATCAGAAGTTCAGTTTAACAGTCAACAGGATAAGGAGGAGAACCCCAAACACACACAGACACACACACACACACACACACACACACGGTATGCAAAGGGTTGCCTAATAATAGCTGGCCAATGTTTTTCACAAGGTCCCAGAGGATGGCCGTGTGTGTGAGCGAGCGAAAGAGTGTGTGTGTGAGAGAGAGAGATTCTTGGCAGTGTACCACAGACTCACAAGTGTGCCTGTTTAGCAGTTTTCTCTCCAGAGGGTTTTGGCAGTGTGTACGTGGCCATTCCAAGGCTTCTCCCCATGTCTCTTAATTAAGGCACTCGTCAGACAGAGACCAGCTGGGCCTGGTCTGGCCTCACTGGCACCGGCTATAATTTCATTCAATCCACTACTTCCCTTCTCCTCCTTTTTTTCCTTATTTCTCTTATGCTCACATTCCGTTTACCTGCACTCGTCTTTTTAGAGCTTCATGTGATCTGTGGTTCTAATCACTGGTTGAGTTACATTTATTTTGTTCACATTCTGTTTTATGCTTTTGCTATTGATGCTGGAGCTCTTTGCACGTGTACAACATGACTAAACCTAACGGTCTGACCGTACCGTTACACCTGCTTCCATTGAAGCACTAATTACGGGTCCCATTAGACTGTCAGAGATTGCCATTTAATAGTCTCTTAAATACCAGCATCTTGGCACGTAAGTAAACTCATCATGGAGAGCAAATGCAAATGCTGCTCATCTCTTGTTTGTATCATACACCTGTAAGGGGTCTGTGGAATATATATGTCTTGAAATACATTTTAAATGTATGAGGGGTGAGTGAGTGGTGTTGATTGGAGTTTTGGGTCATTTACATCGCTTTTTTTTTGTAGTTTTGCAATATATGTATTTTTACAGTTATAGCCACGTGGACACATAGGATGTCTTGTTAAACACATCTGTTCAGATTGGACTCGTCTGTTGATGCGAGCGTGATAAAATGCAGACTTATTCTGGCATCATCAATATCCAGGAGGATCTCCCACATGAGTACATGCAAAGGGGTGTGGCAGAAATTCAACATGGGAGAGTAGCTGGACCCACATTCCACTTTTCTTCCTTCAGCCCCCACCCCTCTCTCCATCCATCCTTGCCAACTCTGTCTTCTCCACTCCCATCTCCAGCCATAGTCCACACGAAAGAACCAAAAAACCAGCCCTATGTTGCGTGGCTGTTACTATGCCAGGATCGCAGGGTCCACATTCCTGTTAAAGGCTCTCCTGGACTGATCCCACCGTTTTTAGCAATCAATGTCTCATTATTCTTTATTTTCCCACTTCTTTGATATGGTTATATGTGCACATCTGTGTAAACTACTTTATATCGCTGTGTGTCTTTGAATGAAGTTGAAGTCTTTGCGCACGCACGCGTTCCTGCCTGCGCACATGCCTGTGCATTAGCACACCTCGTCCTCGCCTTTATCCAGGGGATTATGTCTAAATGGAATGCTGAGATTCTGGCGGCGAGCGCCTGATAAAGCCAAAGTCGGCGTTGGGAGAGAAATTTAATTATTGGGGATAAAATCAGGGCGAAGGAGATAGTTACTTACTCGTCGGGGAGTTTAGTCATTGATATTTCTTCACAGGCTTCCAGACAACATGCAGAGTTCATCACACTCTTAATGTGTGACTACTTTGTGCGTGTGCATGCATGTCTGAGAGCGTGTACGCTGGTGAGGGCTTTAGCAGCCTTTGGATTTTTCTGTGCTTCAGAATTTCTTTTTTTATTTTATTTGTATTGATTGATTTATTTTTATTTGCTCTTTTTTTGCGAGCAGATTATGCCATTATATTACATTCAAACGGTTCGTTTTAACAGTTGAGATTCTTCTGAATCTGTCTTCATCTTAAAATTTTGAAACCTTCATGGATTTTAATCTCCAAAAGTTTAGCTTTTTTCTTTGAATCATAATTTGTATTGAAGATAAAATCATGAACCTAACGTGTAAAATATAAACTGACCCAAAAACAAAGGCAATTAATAATTGAGGTAAATAAAAATACAAATAGTCAGAAAAAATTAGATAAATAAAAAACATTGTAAGAGTAATAAAAACAATGAAATTTAATGAAACGGCTTAAGATTAAGTATCAGTCAGTATCTGCATTCTCTTTTTTGTTTTTCTTATAAAGATGATTCTTCTCACCAGAACTCAATAATGCATAAAATTTTAGTTTTTTGGGTCGTGTAGCCCAAATAAAGACTATCATTATTATCCAGTTTTAAGAGGTTTTTTTAGGGGGTTTTGTGTGAAAAATGTGGCTTTAACTACAGTTCACCTTACTGGCCTTGATACAGTTTATAGACAGATCTGCATGTGCATGTGTGGCTGTGTGCGGGCGTGCCGTTGAGCGCATCTCTGTCCCCTCGAGTGCAGACTGATCAATAGTAATTGGGCTGAGTGTCTCAGACCTGTTTCCTGCCTTTGTACTGTGGGCCTTTTGTAGGGTGACACAGGGGCTGGAGAGAAAGGGGACAAGGGGGAGAAAAGAGGAGAAAAGGGGGGAGATGGGGAGAAAATGGAGGATGTTTGCAAGTCGACGAGCATGACTGACTCCCTTAACCAAAAACTCCGGATATTTATTCAGCATTACTCTCAAATCTAAGAGGAAAAAAAATCTCTCCTTTCTCCTTTTTTCCTTCATGCAATGAAGAGTGTGTGTGTGTGTGTGTGGGATATATATAAACGTAGCTCCTGGTTTATAGAGGCAATTTATTGGATGATTTTTTTTCTCCCCCCTAATAATGTGTTAAAATGCATATGTCATTACGAGGCATTAATGGGCTTCTCACTTCTGCCGTCTCCTTGCGTACAAACACAAGCACTATCCCAGAGTGCATTTCCTACCCTCATCCCTCTCCATTCTGTCTCTTTTGTGACTATAAAAGAGATTTGTGTTGAGTGAGAGTTGAGGCTCCAGTGGTATTAGCAGGGAGGCATTAGGCATAAACTCAAAGGTATATTAAAGCAACGGCCTTGTTGTTCATATAAACACGCCAATTCAATTTAGCCTGCCCCACGGGGAATGGGATTTCAGCAGCTTCGGAAAGCAGTGGGAGGGGCTGGAGGGGAGGAGGTAGCAGCGGATGAGGTAAGACAACAGGAGGAATTGGGATAAAGGGATCTTGGAGAGGTGCAGAAGCAGGAAAGGGGAATAAGCGAGAGAATGGCGAGGGGGGGAGAGGAGGAGAGGAGGAGAGGTTGGGCCCAGATGTGGAAATTAGCATATTGGATCGACATGGTGGCTGGTCACTGGAATTCATTATTATTGTTGCTTTAACTACCATGATACAAGCACCTATATGGGTGCGTATGTATGGATGCAGTGATGAGCATTATAAGTCCACACACACACACACACACACACACACACCCACCCACACACACACACACACACACACACACACACACACACACACACACACACACACACACACACACACACACACACACACACACACACACACACACACACACACCTATATGACTCAGTAACTTGTTTAACTGGCAGGCGGAGGGGCTGCCACTGTCTGTGGTGTTGGTGATCCTTTCCACGCTTGGGCGGAGCCTTATGTGGGAAACCCTACAGTCATATTATTCAATCCAAATTCAAATGGGCTTGTCAGGAAAGCTCCTGCTCTTTATTACCTGTCAGAAAGACCAAGGGATGGATGGAAAAGAGGGGAGCAAATTAAACAACGCTAACTAAGACCCTCCTGCCTCTCTCTACTATCCTCCTGCCGTTTCACCATTCGTTTCTGTGCTTTTGACACACACACACACACACACACACACACACACACACACACACACGCACGCACACACTTGGAGACTTTGACATGTTGTTGTTCAGCTCTATTTTCAGTTTGCCATAACCAGATTTTATCTGTCAGTCATCCGATGGAAGGTACAATTATGTCGTTCATCACTGAATGCAATCTCTTGCCAATATTTAATCAACTGAGCCTAGTGCTAGGTTTGTTGTTTAAGGAAAAGTGTCTTTGACGTGTTTTGAAATCAATTTGATGCCTATTTGACATCTATAAAAAGGAACTGTAGTAAAGGAATACCATGTGGTTGGGGGACGGGGTTTCCAGGAGGAGTTAAGGCTGGATTATGGTTCTGCGCTACACCAACGCAGAGCACACGCCGCTGCCGTGACACCGTCGTGAACCCTCCAGACTTCTCTGTCACTCCATTTCGCCGCGGTGCAATACCCCCCCGCGACCGCTAGGGGGGGTGTGATCTTTTCCTTGAATAGTTTATCCGACTTTTCCGGTCACAGTGAATCAAAAGAGATAAGGACAACTATTGTGCAAAAAAAACAAAACAAAATAAATCACACATACACGAAGAAAAGAGCGCTGAAAGTTCACGACTGCTTCACGAACTGGAAACCGGAAATGCGTTGCTACCAAGCGAACCAATCACAGCCCTCTCGGTCTGTGTTGGTCTGCGACCTCTTGACGCGTAGTTACAATTTGTGGGAGGTACGCGTCAGGCACAGCGCGGGGTGCGCGACGCGGCGCAACCTGCGGCGTAGGCACGGCGTCGATTTGTTACAGAACCATAATCCAGCCTTTACAGTGCGTGTGGTGTAGTGCAGGTACAGCATGGTCATTCCTCCTATACACACAGACACAGAGAATATCCTCGTTCAACCAGGCACAATCTCTGCCATGTGTCCACTTCCTTTCCCTCACCATCTTCCTGTTGTATCCTCGTCCTGCATTAACCCCACTCCCTTTGTTAATTTAGACAGAAGGTTGCTGACCAAAGCTTTTTGGCTTCCAAACTGATCATCAGTTGCATTTATATTAAAAATGTACAACTGATGATCACTAAAGACTAAAGAATTTTGCTCTTTACACATTAATGCATGACCTGCATAAATGTTTGTCATCATACTTGTAATTTACATATCTTATTTTCTTTCATTTAACTTTTACATGTCAATATCGAATTATCAGGCCGTAGAGTTTCAGATTTTATATTTTACACGCACCACTGCATTTACTTGGTATTTGTAAGAGAATAGTGAAAAAACTTGACACTTTTGATTATACTGCTCAATACTAATGGTTCTGGACTGTTTAATTTCTCAGTCTTCTTGTTCATTTAATATATAGGAAAAAGTAGAGATCATTAGTGGTTGTAATAAGCATGCAGTTATATTGTCTTATACTGTTATTAAAACCACAACATTCAGTATATACTGCATAGTGCTCTGGTGGTTGTCATTACGTTGTTTGCCACTGTAAAAGTGTATATGCTACAGCACGACCACCGTCACACCAATCTTCTGACCGGTTTTAGGTGTAGTGGCTCATTGCATTTTGTGAAACGGTATGCATGTCCAGCTGTTCACAGCTGAGGATTAGTGACAGCAGGGATGAGTCTCATTTGGAAAAATTTGGAATAGCCTCTCCAGATTGGAAGTGAGGTACTGCCTCAAGTAGAAGGGGAGTATCGTCTCTGGGCCTTATTCACAAGCAGGTGAAGAAGGAAAACTGGATTGACAGGTGGATTGGTGCGGTATCTGCAGTAATGAGGACTCTGTACCAGTCTGTTATGGTGAAGAGAGAGATGAACCTAAAAGCAACACTGTTTCCTGGTTGATTTTTGTTCCTTTGCTCAACTATGGTCACAAATTGTGAGTACTGACTGAAAAAACAAGATTGCAAATACAAGCAGCTCAAATGAGCTTCATCGAATGGGGTGCTGAATCCACGATTAGAGATGGGGGGGAGAAAATCAGTCATCCAAAATGGTCTCAAAGTAGAACCGCTGTTCTTCCTCATTGAGAGGTCTGGTTGAGATGGTTCAGGCATCTGGTTAGGAGGCCTGCTGGTCATCTGTGTGGTGCTTGTTTAATCTGAAGACGTCCTTGAGTCAGACCTGGGACCTCATCTGGCCTGCGTGCACCTTGGGGTCCTACAAGAACGGGAGGTGTCTGGATAGAGGGAAGTTTGTTTTCACACCTAAAAGTCCAGTAGAATCCGTATGATTGGGGACTCTGCTCATTTGTAATTGGAACATTTAGCTGGTCGGAGTTTGCTTTCACACTACCCTTCATGAAACGAACCCTTTGAATAACACATTCCCCTCATCAATGCAAGACTTAAAACAAAGACGCAGAGTCAATGGAAAGAACATTTTATACTAAATGTATATATTATTATGTCGTTGTGTTAAAATTGTCCTTATTGGGGGAAAACGGTGCATATTCATTCCCAATATTGAGGGGAAAATGTTGCATTTAGATTATTTTCCCAAATTGTTCAGCTCTATTTTGCCCGAAAACTTTCCCAGAAGTGGCACACCTTCTTAGCTTCTTTTTCTTCTTCTCTGCATCCTGCCGATTGTATAATTGCCTGCGTACCATGTGCTGAATTTTGGCAAAATCAGTTTCCACTCATAGTATGCGGTTTTGAAAGGGTTTAATTCATGATAATACATTTGATAATACAGTGGATATAAAAAATGTACACACCAGTGGTAAAATTATGATAATAATAAACAATAAACCATTTCAAAACTTTTCCCACCCTTTTAATGTGGCCTATAATTCTAAGAAGTCTACAATAAGTCCTTGAACTAAAACTTTGTTTAAGAACCTTTTGATTTAATGACCGCATACAGTCTTCTTAGCATACACAACTAGCATCAATTAAAGAGATAAGTCTCAAATAAAGATTCCTTGTCTGACAAAGAAAAACACCCAAACCTTGCCACGATTTGCAAAAATTTCCATCAGGTCTCCCTCAAATATTGTGGGGAAAATGTGTTGTGTTCTGATGAGACCACGGTTGAACCTTCTGACTACAATTCCAAATTGTACGTTCGGTGCAAAAACAACACTGCGTCACCAAAAAAAACACCATACTCACGAAGAAATGTGTATCAGGCTTTGGAGTTGTTTTTCTTCAACTGGAACCTGGGCTTAAGATGACATCGAGGGAATTATGAACAGTTCCAAATACTGTACTTCTTGGCCCAAGACCTGCGGACGTTTGCAAGAAAGCTGAAAATGAAAAGGGATTTAATCTTTCGATACGACAGTGACCCCCAAAAACAAATCCGCACTTAAAAAACAAGAAAAATTGAGGTAAAGACTTAAATCTGCAGAGGAAGTAATAATAAGAGTTGCAAGAGTTTGCAGGGCTCAATAGATAACAGTGTTTTTGATTCTCTGTAAAATCTGCCGCCAACTTATAACTTCAGACTTCCAGGTGCAAGGGACATCTGGATGCATTTATGAACTGCATTTGAATGAAGTGATAAAAGGGCCATATTAGGTGCTCCTCTTCTAATCCTCTATTGTTCTTTGTCTGTCCCCTGGCCCACAGAGGGGCTGCTCTAATTAAAGACTAATAATTGTATTGTTTTATAAAGCCTATAGAGACAGAGATTCTGCTATTCAATCATTCTCTTTCTCCAATGTACCCAGCCCATGGAGGGCTATCTCGCTGAAAGAAGTCTATAAACCACAAGCGGTGACTGACTCTTTGTGTGTGTATGAGTAGCTGTGCACGTGTGTCACAGAAGGCTGTGTGGCATACAGTAAGAGGAGGAAGAAAAAAGGGGCAAATCTAAATTAAAACTTTAAAGCACCATTAATTAATTACCCCAAAGGCTGTGGATTTCAAGGATTGAAGGGTGGATTTGGGCGCATGTGTGTGTGTGTTTGCTCACGCAAACATTTGCTGCTGTCCAGGATTATTTCACTTTTTCAATTTTCCCTTCCTCGTCTAAGTGTGTGCATGTCTGTTGGCGTGTTTGTATGAGCATGCCACAGTGTAACTCCTTATTGGATGCCCTCTCTCATCGCCCCTCCTTTACCTCTATCCTGCACAAACAGACACACACGTGCACGCATGTGCATGCAGGCACACACGCTGAAGCGCCGGCAGATAAAAAGGCATTATGGTAAATTCCACTTAATGACAAATTTTTAATTTGGCGAACAGGGCCTGGTGAATGGAGCTTAATTACTGGGGCCAAAGATCCCTCGGAAAAATAACCCCCTTGACGTGCCCAACCTGCCTGATAATGGAGCTCTCTGTGAAATGGTTCAGATTAACCAACGTCGTTTATCTACCCACCCACACCCCCCTTCTGTATAATAACAAAAATAACAATCATGAAAATTCTATCTGCTTCCCAGCCCCCATCACCCGACTTCCCTCTCCTGCCCTTCTGGCCTCCTGCCCCCCCCCCCCAAACCCCCGTTGCCTGGCTCACTCCCGCAGGAGGGAATTCATCAAAATGAAATTGAGGTTGCAACTCAGTGGTTTTATTAAAATATATTTACCCCTCATAGACGATGTGTGCTTGTATGTTTGTGTATTTTGCTGCAAATGACAGAAGGCACTCATTGAATAATTTGCTCAGCTTTTATTGGAAGCATTGTGTTTTGGGGTACATAAGTAAAACTTCAATGATAAAATACAAACACTTGTTGAATAGTAGTGAAATGAAATTCACACCTCAACCAGGTTCCCTTCAACTAAACCCACTATGTCTCGCCACTGATACAATTGTACAATTTTGTTTTATTTCTTGGTGCAAGTGTATTAATAAATACACTCCAAATAATGTTTACAATAAGGAATTATTTTCTCTTTTCCTTGGTTCCGTAATATTAAAAAAAAGAGAAAATGCTAACAATATGGGAATGCTGGTCTTTGCATCCAAACCCGTCACATTTACCATTTGTTGATCAATCTGTTGATTTGCAACTTTTTTTTTTAATTGCACTGTGTATGTCAACTATATACATTTAAATATTTTGATCTGCCTTAAATCAATACACCGCCTCATTTAAAGGTATTTCAATATGATTTAGAACAAATAATCAAACTATTTGGTCTTCTCTATTGCTCCTTTCAAATATTAACACTCTTTTCCATCAATTTCTAAAAAGGAATATATTGATAGAGAATATATTGAAAACTTATCACACCGTGTAATTAATATATACAGTATCAGTATTGCAAACGACACCATTGACAGAAAAAGTAGTTTATTATATGTTCATGTGTTATGCATTCCTGCTCTGAGTGTCAATAAATATTTGATCAATTGGTTGGATCATCTTCCTAAAAATGTCTGCCCATAATATTGATGCAAGATGGAAATTTATTGAATTCCTTAACTAAATTTAACTATTTTCTTTTTTTTTTTAACTGTAACTGTCTCTTGGCTGTGGGATGTGTTGCTGCTTCTTTTTGGTCAAGACTCTCTTGAAAAATAGATCTGTGATTTCCACGGGACCTTCCTGGTTAAGGAAAAAACAAATGAATAATGTGGCTGAGATGCTAAAGCACACAGAATGTCTGGAGCTCCTAGTTGACTATACACAGCAAAATCACAGAAAGACAAAGAAGAAATATGTTTTTTCTTTTTCAGAAATATGTTTTATGAAAGTAAATTAATAGAAAACTGCAACAATAGCACTCTTCAGCGTCTTGAGCAGTGAGATTCCATCTGGCTGGCCATATATATATATATATATATATATATATATATATATATATATATATATATATTGATATTTAGACCATATTAGCAAGGCACTTTTAAGACATTTGACTGCCACTTATTTCGATATTTATTTCATTTTTTTATGATGATATTGCACAGGTTAATTTTGCGATACATTTTTGATATATTCTGCAGCCCCAATACAAACGCACACTACACACGATATACTGGAATTCACCTGATTTTTATTTAATTTAATTTATAATTTTCTCCAACTTTGGTAGATCAGCATCTTTTCTACATTATCTTTTAATATTGCATCACCCTCATATCCCAACCATTTGATGAACCAACCAAAATGGGACACTGCTGTTTGCTTTATACTTTATCTTTACATTAAGCTTAAGTTAAAAATTGTTTTCATTTATATCCAGATTTGTATTTATTTCAGTAGCAAAACATATTTGAAGTGGAGCATTAAAAATGTTTGCATTGCCATGCAACTAAGTTTGTGCATTGTCAGGTGGTTTCATTTTATTTATCGATTTATTTTATAGATAAAACGTTCTTGTTGTTGGATCAGAAGTGATTTCATTTTTTTACTGTGTCTATAAAGACTATTTGTGACTTGTAGTAAATGTTGGGGAAAAAGACGAAATACATTGTGACAATATTCTATAGTAATAAATATTCTGCATATTGTAAGTCGTCATCGTCATCATCGTCATCATCATTATCATTATTATTATTATAGCAATGTTCTACAGTACAATGATAGATATTGCATTTTGGAAGTTTTCCTAATATTGTCAAGCCCTACTAGACTTATCAGTTTGTATAACTTCTAGAATCACGGCTATTAAGATCAGAGTCTGGATGAAGCTCATCTGGTCTCCTCGATGTCCAAAGGCAGAGTCTTGCAGGACTTAGAACTGGCTCTAATCCATCCTATTACCTCTGCATCTCATCTCCTTCTCTTCTTACTTCCTTCTCACCACCAAACTGCAAGACTTTGTGGGATCCTTTACCATTTAGTTTTTTTAAATAAGTCATTTGCACAATTCCTCTGAGCAGGTTAAGGTCATTAAATGAGTCACGTTTCAGTTATTTATTTACTTATTGCTTATTTATTGTAAGCACAGAGTGAAACGAGCAGAAATGGCCAATAATGAAAAGTGTTAATTTAACCTTTTCAGACCCGGGGCTTTAGTTCACACAAAGCCTTGGAAACTAAGGGTTGTCTAGAAAACCTAACTGTCCATGTAATCCTTTTATTTTCAGCCTCTTAACATAAGTTTAAAATAAAATCTCTTTTAAGTGGTCAGGATGTCGTCTTTTTTGGGAATATTGGACTTTGCCCACATGATTGTCAATATTTGGGAAAATCATTATATTGTGATATAATGCTCACATTATGTCAAGCTTAAAAGATAAAAAAAATATCTTGCACAAGTCTGAATAGATGAATTAGAATCACTCGGATTTTCAACAAATTGATTAAAAGTGTAGTGTTTGATTGAACACATTAAAACGACACAGTGGCTACCTGTCTTATTTAGTCAGCTTTAGACAATTGAACCATGGTTTTGCTGTAGACACACATATACACACACTCTCACTCACACACACACACACACACACACACACACACACACACACACACACACTCACACACTCACACAGCGCCTCGTTTACTTTTCTTGGCATTCTTTGGTCCCTGTTGTTGTGTACCCTGATTGGACCATGTGGTTGCCATGCGGTTGCCAGGCCGCGCCCCTGCTGTGTGGTAATTGGTGTCTGTGGTGTTGCCGCGTGGCGACGGTGCTTTGACTGACAGGTTTGGCCACCTGCCCTGCCCTGGCTGCCAACATGGCGTGGTGGAGGGGCGAGCAGGAGGGGGGGAAAGTGGCATGGGTGGGAAGAGGGTGAGCGCTGTCATTGAACAGGAAGTGGAAAAGGGTGGTGTGGGGTTAGTTGGATATTATCAGTCATCAAAACTGTTTTCAATCTGCAATGCCCAGCAGTAGCAGGGAAGTAAGCATCACTCAGATTATTAGGATATAAAATATGCTGGTGTTGGAGTGTGGATTATAAATTTGAACAAAATGTTTGCAGCAAGATGATATGTTACGGTAAAAGCAATGCAACTCTTGAAGGAGTTATTTTCACATACTGTGGAGATGGTGTCCACAGATAAAGTAAAATAGATAAAATAGATAAAATAGATCATTTTCTTATTCGACAAACTTTGCTAATTACAGTAGGGTAATAAACCCCTAGTTTATGACTTTTCAGTAAGCCTATACATCTATGAAACTGCTATGTTTCACATAACCAGTGTATGCTTGTATTGCTTATATGAATTCTTAAGTGATTTTTAAATGATACTATAAGAAAACTGACTGACAGATCACTTAAGTTTTCATATTTACTGTCCGCTCTCATGTTAACGACAAATATCATTTTACGACTGTCTGAAAAACAGAACACCACTCAAATGACTGCCATTAGAAAATGAGATAATTAGTTTGACTAAAATCTTAGTTTTAAAATGCATATGAATATCTTAGTCTGACTGAAATCGAAATGGACTGACCTTCTTCTAGTCAAACTAAGTTACCCAGATATCTCTGTTGAAGTGGAGCTAATCCCTGCATGTAAAATGTTCAAGCCGGACTGTAGCTGGTCTGCACACTCCACTCGTTCTCCAAAGTTCCTGCACGGTGCTCTGACCCAGAATATGATGCCAATACAGAGCGATGCAGAGAAGAATATCAAAAAGTAAATCGTACAATACATACTTTTTTTCACACCATTTTTCCAATTTGCTGCCAAAGACCAACTAAAGATGTATTTGTTGTTTTATTGTGCCAACCGGAAAAGCTCAGTACTAGAAAGCTTAAATCAAGCGCTCCCGCCACCCATCATGGAGGGTGATAGTACTTTGTTTGATGGGCCTGTGTGGCTATGGTTGGGTCAGATAGATGTAAAGGTTGCTTAGCAACCTGAGTAAACAGCCACATAGCTGCCATCTGATTGAGATTCACATGTTGCTAAATACTATTTTAAAACAGCACTGAGAGTAAAAGGTCAGTTGAAATATACTAAAACTGTGTTCATATGTGGAAAGAAGCTGTGCAGCTGGCCTTTTTTCATGGCAACAATCTCAAGAGCCTTTTTCCTTCTAATCCTTCCAGGCGTCTGGGCTACATTAAAAATAATTTGTAAATCACGAAAACAGTTGCCACAGATAAAAATGTATCTGAGCCACATTTGTGCCTTTCACTTATTTTGCCTTTCTCATAACTGTTTTCTATCCACCTCTTTATAGTCCATATTTAGTTTGTGCATTAAAAGAGGTGGAAAGATGAAAGCAAAACGCTGGATGTGGAACACTTTGCTTCAAGTAACACATTAGGACGGTGTCCCCTGTGAGGCGTCCTCTCCTAGTCAGGAACAGTAAAATCAAAAATTAACATCACACCTTTGTTGATAACGGCTTGAGATCATGTTTTTCTTCATATTATAATCCAGTTTGTGACAATACTCGTTTCTCTTAACAGTTGACGTAATGGCAAGATATAAAACAAACTCAGGCTTAGATCCTTTGTGTCCTCAGTAAAGTCACAAAGTGGAACTTCAAGAACCCCGGAAAAGACGACCTCTTGGATTCGAAATGTGTTTTGATGATGATGATGATGCTTGCGTGGGTTCCCTCCGGTTACTCTGGCTTCCTCCCACAGTTCAAAAACATGCATAGTAGGTTAATTGATGTTTCAAAATTGCCAATGGGTGTGAGTGTGCATGGTTGTTTGTATATATGTATATATGCAGGGGTCCACCTTGGACTGGCGACCTGTCCAAGGTGGACCCCTGCCTCTCGTCTGTGATTAGCTGGGATGGGCTCCAGCAGACCCCTGTGACCCTGCAAAGTATAAAGCGGGTATAGATAATGGATGGATGGGCCTATGATGTCATCTTGATATATTGCCTTCTGAAGTGGCACCTGACTGGAGAATGGGTCCCACCAGCAGTCTGAGCAGATCAATTCTTATTGTTAGCATAATGAAAATGGTTGGAGAGATTTGGGCGTAATTTCGGAAGATTTGTCATTTTGTCTTTTTAACAAGGATGCCAGTGGATGTGTGAAGTGAAGTGAAGCCCAATAAAAAGTTAAGCCTTGATCTGTAATAGATTTGTACGTACAGTGTATTGATCTTCTCCATCTCTGGCAAACTTGCGATTGATATTTATCTCCCTTTTGTTCTGCGTATCATTTCATTTACCCTGTCATCTTCCACTGTCCTCCCAGAAATGGCTCTCTCTTCCACCAGGATGCTCTTTGTTTGACTCTCAGCATGCACATCTCTTGCCGTGTTGCAAAGTCCTTCATCTCCTCCGGCCCCACCTCTCCTTCTTTGCTGTCCTTGTTCATCTCACTTGTTCTCCTACTTGCATGTTTTACACCCTTTTGCCATGTTTAACCTTGCAGAGGGCAAGGCCGTAAGCAAGGGTGATGTCACAAAGAAAAACACTATTGTTTTTCCCGTGCATGCACACAAACACACACACATACGTAGAGCCAGCACGCTCCCACCCACCCTCACCATTGTCATGTATAGTGTTGCTAATCCAGGCCTGTCGCGTCAGTATCAAACACAACCCTCATGTTGGGGGGGGTAAAGGCCCCTTTTTTCTGCCACTGTGTGTGTGTGTGTGTGTTTGCACTCACTGGTCGGTGCTTTAATGGGTCTGGTCAACAGCTTGTACAATGGGCGGGCTGGCTTGGCATGCCTGTTTAAGTGTCAGGACAGGCAAAGAGGGATTGGGTAAGGCGGGTCCGTCCAAGCCTTTGATGTTGTTTCGATTGAGGGGAGAACAGCTTGTAAATGACACACACATACTCATACAAATGTGATGAAAGTGATTGATGGTTCATTACAGATGTGCGTGAGGACGCTGCCACAGTATGGACAGTTGTCTGTCGTGGAAGTTTTCTGTCTTGTCCTTGGTTTATCCGACTTAAACCATCGTGTGTGTGTGTGTGTGTGTGTGTGTGTGTGTGTGTGTGTGTGTGTGTGTGTGTGTGTGTGTGTGTGTGTGTGTGTGTGTGTGTGTGTGTGTGTGTGTGTGTGTGTGTGTGTGTGTGTGTGTGTGTGTGTGTGTGTGTGTGTGTGTGTGTGTGTGTGTGTGTGTGTGTGTGTGTGTGTGTGTGTGTGTGTGTGTGTGTGTGTGTGTGTGTGTCACCCCAGGAGAGCCGGGTGTTCATGGTTCATTAGCCACACGTACACTTCCGTTCTGCTCTCACTGGTAAAAGGGACAGATTCAATGCATTCATCCACACAAACACACATACAACGCACACACACTCAATTCCTGTGTTTTGTTTTGTTATGCCGGCTCTGATGAACAGGCATGCAGCCTCCTCCCCTCTCCTCCTCATCTTCTGGTAATCAGGGTACCTTTGAGACAGACAGGTAGCATCTGTCGCCTTCTCTCCCCTGATCAGTCCCCCCCCTCTGTTCCTCAGTCTGACTCTCTTCCATGCCATTGTGTTGCGTTACCCTTGGCGATGATGTGATGAGATAATGTACGAGTCGTCCCACGGAAATAAAATCAATGAAACGCTCCGAAAGTGACGTAAATGGGTCGTCTGTGGCCATTTTGAGAGATTTCCGTCGGACGACTTGCGCATCGCTCTGAACGCCAACATCGATCGGCGTTTTCCATCGTTGGTGTCCACGCATCTCCAATTCTCAAGACTTTCAGGCTCGGATCTCGAAGATGGGCGCAAAGACTGCCTTGCGATTGCCTCCCTCTAAATTGAACAGTTGCAGGCGAACATGGCGGAGGCCTCTTGTGAGTCCGTTCAGCTGTTTGGCGAAGCCGCTGCCATCTGCTTTTTTAGGCTTCATACTCCTTCAGATCTGCTGGGCCACGATGGAACGAGGCTCTGATGGTTTAGTTTTGAACAGGGCCTCAAGGTTGATTAGCATATTTTCACCCCGTGTACAGACAACAGACCCCCACCGACCCCTTTCCTCTCCTCTGGCCCCCCCACAACCCCCCACCCACCCATGTGTTTGATTCCTCGGCCGTGACAAAGAGCTTCACCCTTTATCCGTGTGTGTGTTGGGTTGGTGAGATGGGGGGTGGCCCTTAGATTAAGGGAAAGCTTCCTGCTCTTTATTTGGGGAGTCCCCTTGGGAGACGCTTTGGGAATGACTTTCGTTGAGTCACTAACGCCTACTTAGATACACACACACACACACACACACACACACACACACACACACACACACACACACACACACTACACACATACACCTTTCACCCCTGCTTTTTTTCAAGCTGCCCATTGCTGCCATACTGGTTGTTGTGTAACACCAGCTAAGCGTGGAAAGACACATATACATGGTCCGCAGAGGCCCCCTAGTCTGCTCAGCGTAAATAACCACAGGGACACCCCCACCCCTGCACCCCGCACCCACCCACCCAGCTCCATACAGAACTAACCATATCTAACCACACTCAAATATCTTACTCTTGCGTGACAGTGAGAGAGAATACACTCGTGCACCCAATAAACTATGATACACACACCTTTAACTGACTAAAATGAAAGCAAGAAAATTGATTAGCTATATGTTGTCCCACAACAAATATGCTTCGCTTTGGCAAAATTCTCCTATTTTTATGTTTTTTATCAGAAAAAAACATCTATTTAAACACTGCGAATCTGATGTGGTAGTGAATTCATATATGATGAATAGTTTAAAGTTCATTAAAAAAACAACCTCCCCAATTACATAAAAAATCCTAACAATAACCTGTCATTATTTAGATAAACTACAGAGTCACATCTTAAACTGACTGAACAGTGAACCACAGCGTCACAATTTTGCAGGCTCTAACTATTCTGTTGGTTGTGGGTCTTCTACTGTAACCCTTTCACTCAGAGACATGGTGACTTCAAGCAGAGGAGGTGACTGAATATTGGGTTAAAGATGGGATGTATGCAGGGACTCCAATAAAGAAGTCTATGCATTGTGACTAGAATAGAACCAAAATCGGATCAAAATACGTTCCAAACATTTCAGCATGATGCAAAACTAACATTCATTCGAAACATTACATCTGTTAAAGATGCTACAGATGGGGCCGCTCGGTGGCGAAGGGGGGTAAGCAAGCGGCTCATATACTGAGGCTATAGTCGTCCTGCAGCGGTCGCAGGTTCGAATCCCGGCCTGCGCACCTTTGCTGCATGTCATCCCCATTCTCTCTCTCTACCCCCTTCCTGTCTGCAACTTGAATAAAGGGCAACTAGAGCCCGAAAGCTTGACAATTTATACTAACTCTACCTCAGCAAGGAAGTCAAGCGTCTGCATTCAAACTGGAGCAATGCACGATGGTTCAGTAGTACAGTTGTTTTCATGGAAGAACTTTTCTTAAAATGAATGCTACAGAAAAAAGAAAAAAGGTTGACCTTAAATTTTGCAACTTTATCAGTATTGATTTAATGGCACTATCTTTGGAAAAAGTAAAGTTACTAGTTTGCCTTCTAAAAGAACACCAATACACTTGTCATTGGTGTGAAAAGAAGAAAAATCCATGAAAATGTTTTGCAAATTAATATGCATCCAAACAAATGTTTTTGCAGAACAGTCCAGAATCCACAAATTAGCAGTAGCAGTTTATTAAAAGCTACGGTGCACGCTGTTGAAATTAAACAAAACTTCATGTGGCCGTGACCTTTTGTATTTATCTTTTTTAAACTGGACGACGGAATGTAAAGTGACTCCGTGTTTTATTTAAATCACTCTGTGTCTCTTTGTCTTCTTTAACTGTGGGAAAATGGTCATATTTACAGGAAAAATGTTACCACTGATATAGAACATATAACACAGGAATAATATACTAATACTTTTTTTTTTAAATCATTTTAAAGATTTTGCTAAAATATTGATAAAGGAAAATGTATGAATTGAGGGAACTATGGGACACTTATTCTCTTTTTTTTTTCTTTTTGGAGAATATCTACGAGTGACCTTTTTTAAGTATTTGATTATGTTCATTATTTTAGTTTTTTTGTAAAATGCAAATAAAGGTATTTTAAACTTAACTAATTGAAAACTAATTATCTGAGGTTTTCTAAGTGTATTTTTCTTCTATCATCTAAACTTTAGACACAAAATGACAAATCAATGCTTCAAGAAAGTAACCTTCACGTTACATAAATATCACAATAATCTTGAGTTACACTCCTAAACTTGAGTACATCAACAAAATTGTCCTTTTCTTTTTCTTTTTTTTTTGACTTTTTTGCAACTCTGAAGATGCTTAAAAAGGACTTTTGTTGTATTTCTTTAAAATATATTTTGCTGAAAGTGATTTTTTTTTTTTTTTTTTTTTTTTTTTTTTTTTTTTGGTCACGATCTCGTTATTTTATGATCACAACGTTATCATGGGTAGGAGTTGGTGTGTCTCAGAGCCACAGAGCCATGTCAGCTGGAGTCTGATACTCCTCTTCATTTTACCCGTGATGGACAAGCTTAAGGGTTGAAGCCTGATGAAGAGTGATTTGTCATTCTTCATGTTATGGATTGGACATAAGGCCAATCACCTGCTCCTGTAAGAAAGTAAAAAAAAAAAAATTGATTATCGTACAGTGGAAACATCAAACGCTCATGAAATCGCAAAAAGATTTCAATTCTTAAAGAAAAAAAACCTTCTTAAAAATGAAACGTAGATTTGAGTACAACTCATTCACTTTATGATGTAGTTTTCAAGGACTTCAAAAATATGTTCCACATGGGAGCGCCATCATTTCTAGTCATGGTGCACTGATTTCTATCTTTGTGAATTACGTTAAAAGACTGATGCTGTAGTCTGAGTTTTTTGAAAAAGCTTTGCGTGAATTCTCAGTTGGTTGAGATACTTTCAGAGACGATGACTGATCAACTCCTAGAAACCGGATATGCATTGTTTGGTTCGCTGCAGCAATGTACAAAAATGTACCCACATGTATTTTTCAACTGAAAGTCTGCAGTGGTTTAAGATAAACAAATCTAGATATCTGCAGGACAGTTTCAAATATGTCCTTCCCGCAAATGTATTAATCCAACGTGCGCCCTGGAAATTTGTGACGGAAGTGGCCCGGGTCGGGAGCGTTTGTGTGCCTGTGTTTTTTGGAGGTGAAGGTCGTGGTGGAAAGAAGCCCCATCCAAACAGCAGCCATTTTAATTTGTTTGACAGGGAAGAGAGGTGATAACCTCCCTCTGCAGCCGTTCACCCAGGGAAGGGGGGTGCGGGGGGGTTGGAAACAAGGGGAGAAAGCAAAAGCAAAAGAAGGAGGGCTGAGCTGAATAGCGATAAGGGGGCTGGATAGAGAGAATCAGAGGAAGAAACAGTGGATGGAAAGAAAGCGTAATATTTGATTATGGCTCAAGGCTGTATGTTTGTCTAAAGGCTAAAGACTGTCAACCAGCTAATCGCAGGGATCGATGTGTAGGTGTGCGTTTGTGGGAGCATGTGAGCCTGTGTGGGTCATTGCTATCAGCGCATAATTTATGCCACGTACATGTGTCTCGGTGCGTTTCTGAGTGGGTGTTTGTGTGTGCGTTAGGATTGCTGGATGTCAGTTACAGCTCCGTGGGCCTGAGGAGAATACAGCGGTCTCCCTCAGGGTGCCGTTAGTGCCACTCTCATACAGATGTGCCGGGCTGCTGCTGTGTCAGTTTCAGTGTGTGAATGTGTGTGTCGCCCCCTTACAGGAAGCACAGCTCATCCCCCAGGCTTTAAAGTTCTTACTGGTGTTGCTTATTGTGTGGAAATGATCAGGTTTGGGTCTTATCTCATCCAGATTGGAAGTTTCTGGAGCTTGTTTGAGTTAAAAAAATATAAGAAAAGATTTGGCCACTTTGGTAGCAAACCCCCCCCCCCCTTGATAAATGTGTACCTAGGGCTGGGCGATATGGACCAAAAGTCATATCTCGATATTTCCTAGCTGAATGGCGATACTCGATATATATCTCGATATTTTTTCTGTACCATAATTGGGGGTTCCCCCAAAGCATTATAGCATAGCATCTCTGTTAGCTTAATTTTTTTCTGAGGCAAACCCTTAAAAAAACAATCAGTTTTAATACAAAGCCTCGTGCCAAATGTCACACAGGTACCTTTATTAACAGAGATCTGCACAATATCAAAATGTATAAAACAAATGAAATAAAAATAAACTGCCTGCATATATAGAATAAAAATGCTTCTTGAATAAAATAAAACAAATATCCCTTTCCTGCATAACAATTAAATTAAAATACACTGTACAATTAATACAATGTAGACAGTAACAGGCAGACTTTTCCACTGAGGTTGACAGTTGTGCAAATAACAAAACATTTGTGCAAATCTCAAATAAAACATTCAAGTCAATTTGTCACAAAATAAGCTATATCAAAATCAAATTTTTTTTTTTTTTTTTTTTTTTAATCGATATAAACGATATTGTCTCGTACCATATCGCGTTTGAAAATATATCGATATATATTAAAATCTCGATATATCGCCCAGCCCTATGTGTACCTTTCCTAGTTTGTGCTGGGTGATATGCCCAAAACAAATGTGGTTATGTGGTAGACAGAGTGTATATTGAAAGCACTCTTAGCTTTTACTCGGATGAAATGTCACATTGACTTTGCGTGGGATCTGCAGGAAAACCTGAGTTGACTCAGTTTTAAATCTAGATTCAGGGCTGTTGACTGGATTACAGTATATTTCATTTGGCGCAGGGGTCAGCAGACCAATGCAATTTCACCACGAGTGTTAAATTTTGATTCTGACCCAAATCAGAATCAGACCCAGTGTTAAACGGGACCTGTATTAATGGAGGTAGATTATACAATAGACCCATTCTGTGTGATTTGACTAGATTTAGTAGATATACTTTATTGTCTGGATGTGCATTTTATGATGAGTTGAAAACAAAATTTGAGAAGTATTTTCAAGTATATTCTCTCTGTTGTGGCAGATGCTGACGAAGAAGAAGGAAGTTGGCTGGTCTTGGACAAAGACAGGCAGGTAGGTTATGGGATATACTTTTTATTCACAATCTATACTCTCAATTCCAACACTTGCTTCCTGACATAATTAAAAAAAAAAAATGTTTTGTTCCTGTATTTAAAAAAGATGTGATGAAAGCTGAGAGAAAGGAGGTTTTAAAGCTTTTTTTTTTTTTATTTTTCTTATTTTTTTTTTTTTCAAATGCTGCTATTTTTTATTCCATCACAGTCACAGAGAGGGTTTTGGGGATAAACCCAGTCTTTATGACACTGTCCTGCTCCAAACAGGTGAGCCTCCATTAAACCTCGCTACTTTGTATGTAGGGAGGTAAAGCTAGTCATTTTTTGTGTCTGAGGCAGAGCGGACATGATGTTTCAGACATTGACAGTGTTGTTGACAATCCTTTTATTTCATGATTTTACTTTATGTAAAGCAGAAATTGGGATCATGCTCTGCAATCTCTGTTTGATCTGTGTGGATAAGGTGCTGCAGCATGACGAGGGATTTTTCTTCTTTTTTTTTTGTAGGATTACAGTACAATCTCAGTGTGATGCCACAGAGTTGGTAGAGGTTAACTCACTAAATGCGAGTAAAATAATCAGTCCATGAAATCAAACATGGACATGAAAGATCTTCCTCAAGGCGAATTCAGACGAATGACAGCCCAGACACAGTGTCAGTAATGCACTTGCTTTGTGTGTTTCAGGCTCAGATCTGTAACAAAGACAAGGGTCCAAGGATAACAGTGTATCCGGGTTCAAACAGATACTATACAGGGAAGAACGTCCGCTGCAGGAACTGCGAGAAGACCGGACATCTCTCCAAGAACTGTCCCAGCCCCACAGTGAGTTTCCATCAGTGTACAGCAGCACGGCCAGCTTGTACGTTGCATTTAAGGACGTAAAACTACCTACTGCGTTGTGTATATTTCTGTGTTCAGAAGGTGCAGCCCTGTTTTCTTTGTGGCACCCAAGGCCACGTGTCCAGTGGATGTCCCTATAAACACTGCAACAACTGTGGCCAGCCCGGGCACCTCTTCAGCTCCTGCAGCGAGAGGGCCTACTGGCACAAGCAGTGCCATCGCTGCAGTATGACGGGACACTTCTTTGACGTGAGTAGAGCATAATGGTTGTCTTGGTTGTTCTTCTTTTTGTTTTTTTACAGCTGGATTTACCAGAGTGATTTGATCACAATCTGATACTTCTAAGCAGAGGTGTCAAAAGTATTCACATTCATTACTCAGGTAGAAGTATAGATACTAGAGTTTAAAAATACTCCTGTAGAAGTTGAAGTATCAACTCAAGTTTTTTACTCAAGTAAAAGTATAAAAGTACTGGTTACAAAACTACTTAAAGTGTAAAAGTAATGTAAGGGGAAAAAAAGCCATTAAGGACAAAAGCCATTGAAAATGAATGCATCTTAGTATAATGCAAATATATTAAAGAACCATATATGTGTACTATTGAGCATTAACATGTGTTTCAGAGAGCAGCAGATATGATGAGAAGTTGCCTATAAGTATTGTTGGTGCAAAAAGTTAAACTTCAGAGGCATTTTATCATTTATCCTAACCTTTTATTGGAATGTACATCCAAGTTTAGCTGCAGGAATCTGAGGGCAACGGATGTAAGAACAAAACTGGACAAGAACATCTGAAACAACCACAACCAAATTCACTCTATCCGGATGGAGCAATTTAACTAGTTTTTTTTTAAAGGCTGAAATGAAATAGAGTAACAAGGCTGTTTTTAAAATGTAAGGTGTAAAAAGTACAGATAATTGCGTGAAAATGTAAGGAGTAAAAGTAAAAAGTCGTCTGAAAAATAATTACTCCAGTGAAGTATAGATAACCAAAATTTCTACTTAAGTAAGGTAACGAAGTATTTGTACTTCGTTACTTGACACCTCTGCTTCTAATTACATCAATTTGAATGTGGTCTGAGCAACAGGATCCTGATGCATAAATAGGCTGTTGACATCTGTACTTAGACCTGTCCACATGTGATCAGATAACTCAAGATGCGGTGTAAAACATGGTCTAAACTGGACTTGAACTACAAATAAAGGACCAGACTATGCCGACTGACACAGAGGACTGTCCACTAATGTCTGGTCCTGCTGTCAACACGGATGAATCCAACGCCTCATAACATGACGAGACAGACCCCATCTCTGCAGTTACACACACACACACACACACACACACACACACACACACACACACACACACACACACACACACACATATATACACATACATTTGTACAGTATAACAAAGAGAGACAACTTATCACAAGACCTAAAAGAAAAAAAAACAGAGACGTGAAGAACTAGTTTTGACGCCTTGCAGAAAATAGTGAATGCACCAGGCAGACAGTCAGTAGTCGTAGGAGTTGTAAACTTTTGTTTCGATGTAAAATTTTGTTAGAGTCGATACTATGTGAGACAAATGACCATTTGTACACATTAACAATCCAACAGGCTCCAGCTATGAGTATATAAAAGCTCCAAGTTTATATTATCTATAAAGTGATCAAAAATAATATCAGAACATAAGAGATTACTAAATAGTACAAAAAAGAAATGCTCTTTAATTACGAAGAGTACAAATGAACCATATGGTGGATGGGAGTACAGAGCCCACTGTTAAGTTTACCATTCAGTTATACTATATACAGTTTTTCTGTGAATGACAAAATAAATCAGGTGACTTGTTTAATTTTACCTATCTGATTAATTAGAACCTATTCTGACTTTCTTAACTTAAATAATTGACATTTTCTGTTTTTAGTCGTACCTGTCAGATCCATACCTGCTGAATACTGGAGAATGTCTGTGTGCTCAGCTGAGAGATTTTAGCATACGAGTATAGGAATCGTCAGTGCTTGAAAATTACTGGCAAATTAATGACGAAATACACGAAGAACGGCGCTGACTGCACACGCACATTGTCCTCATTAGCCGTGTTATGTCACACAACAATGGAACATCAACAAAAACTGTGTAATGTAACTTGAAGTCTGCTTGGGGAAATCAAATCTTTTTTTTCCCCCCCTTAGTTAACAAATTGATTAATTATTCGCTATACGTTGCACTTTTTGTTGCAGATTCGTCTCTAAGGCACATGGCAAACACCAATGCTGTTTGATCTCCCAAAACATATTTCTATTATAGTAAACTAATGCCAAAAGCCATGTGTTTAGAAATGAAATGTAGAAATATATAAAATACATATGATCACGTAAGGTATTCAGTTTATATGATGAAATAGTGGCATCAGATTATAAATGTGGGTCGTACAGGAAACATTATTCCCCTTTCCTTGCCGTACCTGCGTTAAGCTGTGCATGAATTTAATGGCGTGGCTTATTTAACAACTGTCTGAGGTTTTATGGTAAATGTCATGTCGTTAGCTGCTGCGTTTCATTTGGAGTTGAGGTTAAGGAGCAAGTTTGCTTTTTATCAAGAGAGATTAGATTATTGATCATTAATCAGGGCAATCAAAGAGGCACAAACTGTAATTTTTTCTGTTAAGTATTACTTTTAATGTATAAAAATACGATTTATAATCGGGGCCAGACCTAGGACTAAACAAGATTATGTTAGTGGCCTCAAAAACACCTCAATCATAAACACTAAATCTCGCACGCTGCTTAAAACTGAATGAGCAGACAGATGGGCAAATTAATTAACAAATCTCTTACTGTATTTGAAAATAAAGAAATATATTTATTTGATTAGACTTTCATAACGAGAGGGTTTTGTTTAATATTTTCAGGTGTATAATGTAACTGCACCCACGTGGGATCCTTTTGACCACGTGGCCATAAACAGCCACTAGAAATCACTTTGATTTTAGATTTCCAGTAACAAAGAGGGTGTCAACTTTATTTATGGTCTGTTTTTTTAATTTCATATCAACATATCATTTTAAATGAAAATTATAATTATTCCATAGATCCATAAATATTCTGTTCCCCCTTCATCGTCGTAAGGTTTCCAGGGGTATAAAAGGCACCTATCCCATCTGCCACCAGACGAGAGGCGGGGTGCACCGTCCCCCGCCCATCCATCGTAGGGAATTATAATTCCTATGAAGAAATCAGGATATTTTAGCAAGAATTTGGCAGATCTAAACTTGACAAAAATCAGAATCGTCCTAAAACCTAAATTGAAATATGAATGGGAACCCCCCCCCCAAAAACCCACACACGCACATATTTTCCCTCGGTGATAATGACTGACCAGGGGTCAGCCCACGCTGCTGTTCACTTTAATTGATACACTTCAGCAATTACAGCTTAGTTATGTCTCTGCCATGTTGCATATCCCACTGTGGACGTTTGTGCGTTCGTGTCTGTGTGTGCGAAACGAGTGAAGGGTGAATCTAATGACCATCAATGACAATTATCCCACGGCAGCATTCATTACTTGGCCCATTTACACAAACTCTATAGAATGGAAAAACTGGATGAAAGAAGCTGCGTGCGGCCGGCCGCTCTCTTCCTTCCTTCTCTTTCTCTCTCTCTTTTTTTTTTTTGCCTTGCTCTCCCTCTCCGTCAGTCAGTCTTGTACTGTGCTCTGCGTAACGGATGAGTAACCAGGTGAACACCAGAGGGAGAGGGTATACCAGGACACACAGCCCATTTTTTTCCCCTTTCTCTCTCTCTTTCATTCTCCTATCTCTCACCCAACCTTTCTCATCTCCTCATTCAGATCCACATGTTCATCTCCTTCCTGTCGTCTTTTCTGTATACTGTTTTTAATAGCAAACAAGGAGCCAAACTTGTGCTGTGTTATAATTACTCTTCTCTTGTAATGCATAACTTTTTATTCCCCCCCCCCCTCTTACACTCACAAATTACACTGAATGTATTAGTGTGTGTGTGTGTGTGTGTGTGTGTGTGTGTGTGTGTGTGTGTTACAGAGAGAAAAAGAGTCAGGTCTCAGTCCCCTGGGCCTTTCTGTGTCTCTCATTAAAGACAGACGGTTGATGGAGCGCGAGTGTGTCGCTCGCCTCGCCTGTCGCCTTCGACAACAACACACTAGCCTGGCGGTCTGGAGGGATCGAGCAAATGGGAGGGAGTGGGTGGGAGTTTGTCGGGAAAATAAATAAATAAAAACAGAGCTGGATGAGAGGTGAAGAAAGATACAGCTGTCGAAATTCACATGAGTTTTTCTTTGTATTCAAATCCCGAAGTTACCAGAGTTCCAACCATCCCACACGAGCTGCAGGGCTTAACGCGATTCAAAATCTTTATAGGCGATAAGAGTAAAGATAATTTGTTTAAGAACAAGACTATAAGCAAGAGCAAATTAAACAGTCTTTTTCATAGAAGCGGGTTGAATCCGAATTCTCCCGGTCTGCCTCTCACTTAGTAGGTATGTAAGGAGCTAAATCTTGTTGCCTGCGGCGACGGCAGCATTTTCAATTTCCCAGTGGGAAGGGGCGGTGGTTGGTAAAGGATGTTGGAACGCTTAAGAAACAGCGTGGAGAAGCCCCAGAGATAATGCTTTGGCCACACCGTTACACAAAAGACTGACTGCCTTACTTGCAAGCCGTTTGACTGACTGCTGAGGGAAAACATTGATTTAAACACGGTGAGAAATTTGTGCGATGAAGTTCAGAGAGAGAAGCGGCCCTCTCGGGCTGTGGCTGAATCAGACAGCACTTGGAGGTAACGGTGTCAGAAAGGATCCACTGGCACCACCATTTTGTTGGCAGCAAACATATTTTTCAGCAGTTTCGTTTTCTACAAAAACTCTGGAAGGACTTCCAGAATATTTTGACCATCGTGGCATCTCATGCAGTGGAGATGGTGGAGAACATGTATGGTACTCGGATGAAGTTTAAAAATGAAGAACATTGTTGTCAGCTGCTTCCATTCACTGCCTGTCATGTTTTACACAAAGATTGTTGTGGCATGCTCATAAAAATGATTACGTTGATATGACTATTGTGAAAAAACTCTACAATAACTTTAGTAAAATGCTTTACTTGATGTTTGTCCGGTCTTACAGCAAAGACGGATATCGAAAGCCACCAGTATCTTTCACAGTCATGTCTGAATCAAGCAGTGAAGAACCTCAAAAATGTCAGGAATGTAGTTCTTAGTCTTTTCATGCGATTATCGATTGTTTGACAAACTATGTAACATCGGATTTGTTCTTTTTGGTTTGTTTTTGATGCTTGAAGCTTAATTGCTCAGCAAAGGGATAAATGCTGGTTTTTCATTAACTTAGTTTAGATTATTAGAGCTTTTACGCATCTCTTTTTGTTGATAAGGACTTTAAAGACTATATCACCTCATGACATTGACAATATCACCTCACCCCACTACCTGTTTTTCAGTTTCTGTCGGGCATCGTCTCATACTTACAAATACTTACTTAAGACACATATGCATACACACTGCTAACTTTTACTTTCTCACGATGTAGTTCCTCAAATGTGTTGTATTCTTTCTGTGACTCTGTATTTTGGTTTTTCATGGCTTACTAAAGTCTTTTTTCTTTTTCTTAGGCTTGTCCGGAGATCTGGAGACAGTATCACGTTACAGTGAGTACACAAGAACTTCTCTTACTTTTATGTGACCACCCCTTCAGCTTTTAATGTTTTTATATCTGCTTGAGTTTATCTTTTTTTTTTTTTTTTTTTTGATAAACACTGCATTCCAGGTGAGAGAAAAGTACATTATATCAGTATTGTGTCCCCAAAAAATAAAGAGATCAGCATAAAGTCACCCTTTTCCTTCAAACCTTGAGCATTTATACATTTAAGAGTAAGTAAAAACTAGTGGTAGCCGCCATCTGGTCCTAAACTGTTAAGCAAACTCCCATTTCATCTCTGATGTATTAAAGTGGCCCCATAACCCCACTGAGAACACTAACATGATATGATGAAAATATGCATTTAGTTTGGCAAAATCAGTAAAAACTAAGGTGAAAATGCAATCTTCTGTTATTTAGTTTACTTCATAGAAGAAGTTCCTTGGCACTCAGTAATGTTGGGTCAACTCCGTTGACCTGTGGGGGACATTTTAGTGGAATAATGTGGTTCTACTTGCTCTCTTGGATGGATAAATCACATCAAATAATTAATACAAAGTCAAGCAATCAAAATTGAGGTCATATTTTTCTTCTACAAAGTAACTATTTCATCATGATGGGACTGGCCTGATGCCTCCCATCCGCACGACTTGAGTGGCAAGTGACCAGTCTGGAGTGTATGAAAAGTCTGTGAATTAACAATTAATGGATGGACTCAATTAATTAAATCAAATCAAATCCCTCCGTCCGTCCGTCCGTCCGTCCGTCCGTCCGTCCGTCCGTCCGTCCGTCCGTCCGTCCGTCCGTCCGTCCGTCCGTCCATCCATCCAGTTCGGGTCACAGGGGCAGCCCAGACAATCCTCTCTCCAGCTGCCTCCTGCAGCCAAGATGGAAAATGTTCCATCATTCCCATTGGCATTCGATGTTAATGTGAACGATTTCAGAAAATATCAAATGCAAATATTTTATACCAATCTCATTGATATAAAAAAATAAAATTGTAAATGATTGCAACGGTAAGTTGATGCTTTTCTGCTGAAACATGGTGGCCAAACAGCATCAGTTATGTTGAATTGTCCTTTTGTATATTTCTATATTTACATATACAGTTGGGTCCAGAGGCATGTGGACAATGACAGAATTTTGATGATTTTGGCTCTATACACCACCGCCGTAGCTATGAGGGAAAAAAAATAATAACATATGAACAAAGTGAGACTTTATGATTTAATTCTAGATAGATATGACATTTACAATTAAGGCATTACAACCATCAAGTCTCGGGACAAGGTGACATAGTTGTAAATAGAACCAAATGGTTTTTTTCTTCACTAATAATGTGTCTATTTTTCTTGAAATGTCTCTCATTCCTGAACGATAAATGTCATATTTCTCTGAAATAAAAGGTGAAAGTCTGCAGTCTGATCATATCTTCAATGTTTTTTTGTTTTTCTTTTCTTTTCCCCCTCAAATTTCTTAATGGTGCATAAAAGCAAAAATCATAAAAATGCTGTCATCGCCTGGATACTTCTGAACCTAACTGTAAATGTGTGACTGTGGTCGTGATATTAAGTTATGTGTGAACTGGAGGTTTGTGCTCAACTTTTGTTAAAATAGGTGCATCTGCCTGGCCTATTAAAGTGGTGAGTGCTTTAAACACGGGGAAGAGACTGAGACAGGTCTTTTCTCACCCCAGCTCTATTTACGAATAAAAAAAACTGTAAAACGTTACTGTTTTCACACACAATATGCTTGATCAGAACACTAATAGATCAAGTAAAAAAAAAGTTTAAAAAAAAGGTGAATATTAAACCGTATTTATGTTTTTTTGCTTCCATGGCCCTCACTTTATTCTTATTTGGCTCGGTTCAGGATCTTTGAAGTGGCAGTGATGCTGATTTTAACAGTGTGACGAAGCCTCAATAAGAACAAGAACATTTGTAGTTTAAGCATGTATAGTCTATAGAAAAACAACAAAAAGAAGCTGTGTTTCCATTAATACAACAAAGAAAAAAGGTGCAACGCGATCATTTCTAATCAATAAGTCAGTTGTGATTGGTATTGACGTTGCCCTGTAGCAGATGAGTGAAGCAGGTTTGGGGGAGAAACATCTTACAAGATTAAGGAAAAGCTAAAAGAAATGATAGACCTCGTGAGTGTGTGTGTGTGTGTGTGCGTGTGTTTCTTTTCCTTTTCTTTACCCTATTTTCAACTGGAATGCACATGTGAGATCAGCGGCTCTGTGAGCTGTGTGTTTGTGTGTGTGTGTGTGTGTGTGTGTGTGTGTGTGTGTGTCTGTTTAAATGCAATGTGTCAAAGAGTAGAAAACTGTGTGACAGTCACATGGGCCATATGTCAGCAGGGAGACGCTTTCCTGTGTGTGTGTGTGTGTGTCTTGATACAAAATTTGAAAAGATAACTAGTTTTCCTGGCTCTGTGTGTGTGTGTGTGTGTGTGTGTGTGTGTGTGTGTGTGTGTGTGTGTGTGTGTGCGCACATGCATCTGAGCATCTGAGCGAGGGGGTGATATAGACCTCAGCCTAAGAGAAAAGAGCAGCTTGTTTGTCAATTAAAAGACGTGATAAAGCATGAAATGGGCTGCCAACACCACGTGGGACGAGGGAGTGAGAAAAGAGGGAAGTAGAGTGTGCGTTTGCATATATCTTGGCGTGTACTTGGTGTGTATGTGTGTGTTGGGGGAGGTCTGTCACTCTCCTCTATGGAGATTAATTAGCAGGGGCTGTCTAATGAAAAGGCAGCATCGTTAGCGCTGGGGTACCACTGTGGGAGAGATGGAGAGGAGAGGATGAAGGAGGAAGGAGGAGGGAGCAGGACAGAGAAGTTCCAGGGGAGACGCTGACGGAGAGGATAGGACTTTAATTGTTGCTCATGTTGTGCGGAGGACGCTGGGTGAAAAACAACAATTCTGAAGATTTACACATCAGGACATAATTAAAAAAATGATGCGGCCCTTAGCAGGTAAAAAAAAACATCCTCAGACGAGTAGATGACATGTTACCAGAACGAGGAGTCATTCTGTAGACCGAGGCTGCCTTTAATACTCAAAGAAAGCAGACATGCTCTTAATAACTGATCAACAAGTGCAAACATCTCTTTATTGGAGTAATTTACAAGGCTAAGAAAAGGAGAATGGCAAAGCTCATCCTGGAGAAGCAAGTGTTGAACTTTACAGAGGATTTAAGGCCTTTTTTTTGTTAAAAAGGTTATATGCAAGTGGAAATAATTCAAGACGGTTGCCGATCTTCCCAGGAGACTTCCCATGTAGGGTCAAGGGGACTACCTGGAGTCTGTCCTAGCTCGGTCTGGCTGTAAGGCAGAGGTTAACATAAAAAAAAAAAAGAAGTAAATTCCTTCACAATATGATACTGATGATGTCATACGAAAGGTGATGAATTGAAGTTCTTGTAGCAAAATGTGGTTCTACAATCTTTTGAATCACAGGATGTCGTTTTTTTTTCACTGATTCTGTATCCTGGATTAGTTTGTGTTAAATGACAGTGTGATATGTCATCTTAGGGTGTATTTACAGAACTAAAGACCTGAAAAGGATCAGATGTTTATTTGACGTCCTTGAGTAAAATCCCAGGATTCAAAATGTGTCTTGTGATTTAGTGAAGTTTCACTTCAAACCACAGCTGAGACCAGACAATGCAGATGACAGTTTCTGCTCGGCTCGCAAGGTGATGAAACCATATCTGTGTTTCTCTGTGTGTGTGTGTGTGTGTGTGTGTCTGTGTGTGTTTTTGTGTGTGACGATATGCTTTAACGGGTGGAGGATTGTGACCCAGGTCTAATTGAAGTATTTAAGCCATTTAAGTGCGGGGAACAGAAGGTCGTTACAGATCCAAACTGGCATGGGGGTTAGGGGCCCCGCACAGGCACAAACACACCCTCCCACACACAAATGCACCTACACACATGCATATACAGGGCTCCTTCTGTTTAAGACAGTCTCATTTTATTCATGATGCTGCTTATGACCCTGAACTCCCCAATGTGACGAAGGTGTGTGTGCGGGGTTGGAGCGCGCGTGTGTGTTCGCTTTGGTAGATGTGACTCTGTCACCTTCCGCTGGGCTCAGCCAGGTGTGAAAAGGCATTCTGTCAGACCTCCCTGCTACTGGGTCCATTTATCCTTCGTGTGTGTGTGTGTTTGTGTTTGTGTGTGTTGGTGTGTGTGTGTGTTGGTGTGTGCGCATGTGCATGCTGGGTCCGTTTGTCTTCCGTCGGTGTATGTGTTGTCTGCCTGCACCTGGCCCTCCACTAACAAACTCCTCCCAACCACACTGTATGGACCACAATGCCCTGGGGTATTTACTGAGAAAGTACGATACTGACACACTTGGACACACACAAACATGCTCACTTCTACAAATATATAGAGCAGCAAATGGGGTACAGAAAACACCCACAACATTCTCATCATGTCTGTGTCTAATGGATTTGAACACAATTGTAATATTTATTCAATAAAATGTTGGGTTTTTTCTTAAAGAAGAGGTTGACGTGTACAACTCTTTCTTAGTCTCTCTTTCACTCGGTCACACAATCAAACACAACCGCATCGCTCACCTGAAGAGACCCTGCTTTTACCGCTTTCCTTTTTTGTGCATCTTTATGATGTGAGGTTGTTGCAGACTCCTTGTTTCTGCCTCTCTTGTCCTTATGTTATTCCTTATTCCTTTAAAAAATACTGGACACACTATAAAGTATAAATGCTCAATGTTACCAGGAAGATTTATGTATTCTGGTTGGATGCAGATTTCTGCGGTGGAAGAAGTATGAACTATATCTTTTGGGTTTCCCTCCATTACCCAGCGAACCAAAAAAAAAGTTTGTACTTTCACTCTATAAATTGGTTTTATGGTGTTGTTTTGACTCATCTTCGGTTACATCTGGACTTCCTTCCATTTCCTGCAGCTTTGTTGCACTTGGTTCCCGCTGCATTTGTTTGAAGCTAAACGGCTAAATGAGCAAATCCTAAGTGACTCCAATGAGCAGGTATTGCTCTTGTTAGACGTGCCACCAAAAATCTGACGGTCACGGTTGCTGAAGGCCTGAACTTTTTGAATGCAGTCACACTGTGCTGAAAATGTGAAAGTAGAGCCCCGTTGTTTGATTTGCCAGTGACAAGAACTCAAATGTGAACCCAGAAATTTAGTGGAGGGCCGTCAAGGGTTCCCACCCGGTTATTTGCAATATTTGAACTCAGCGTTTTTTTTCCGGGAGGCGTTTCTGATAAGGGGCACAACGAGCCACGTTCATCTTTACTGCCAGTGTGAGGACTCAGAGCAAACATCACAAAAACCAGGCTTAAAAATAAGAGGACAGGATGGACGGATGGACCGAAGGCTTGAGTCTCCATTTAATATCCTGCCTTCTGCATATTGGCTCCATAAATGTGCACAAAGATTGTGCATTGATGTTTTTATGCAAACATGCAGCCCACACACGTGTCAGAGTGACTTTGTCCTCTCCCGGTGTGCTGCGTTAGGACCAGAGTGCCGCCCTCTGGCTGCCGTAGGAAATGGACGAGTATTTCTTGGAACCAAATTAGTCATTTTAGAGTTTCGATTCTGAGAACCTTCATTACATTTGTTTCTGTTTGTTACATATTGAAGGTATTATTTATTTAAGCTGTATATGGCTAACTCTCCTGCATCGCAGGCATGTTGTGTGTAAGACACCAAGAGGTGAAGAGCGAAGCAGCTGGAGCGTTCAGGGGGCAGAGGTGTGTTGCTGAGGGAAGGACTGGAGCGAGGGAGAGTATTAAACGGTAAGGAAGAGACGGGAAGAGTGAATCTTAGCCCACAGCAGCTTATTGGTTCAGGTATATCTGTGTGTGAGCATTGATTGGCCGCTACTTAGATATCAGTGGTGACACCTGTACGTTGGTGTTTATCGATCGGGTGCCTTGGCCCACGGTGCTGTGTGTGTGTGTTTAGTGCTTTTTTTCCCCCCTCTCGTAGTAGCATCAGCGTGCGTGTGTATTGATCTTTTCCCTGAGGATGTGTGCGTACATGTGTGTGAAAAGGAAAAAAAAAAAAAAAGCCCAGTCTGTGACCCTCTTGTTCGACTGGGAAATGAAGCCGTTTGAACTCCCGTCTTTCCCACCTGACTGCCCTTCCTTTCTCTTTTCATTCACTTTGTTGTCGCTTTTTAATACATTTTTTCCTCTTGTGGTCAGTCTTCACGTAGGCCTTTGTTAGCCCAAGGTTAGGACATTTTTACTCCTTAAATCCTCTAATTTTCATAAAAAAGAAAATACCGTTTAATTTTCTTTGGGGGGGAAATGAGCGCTCAGACAGACCATTTCAGGTCGTCAATGTCAAATTAAAGCACCTCTACAAAATTTAGGGGGGGGGGGGGGGGTTCAACAGAATTGGGTTAATAAAGGAACATTACAATTTTTAAACTGTGAATACTTTTCACCACTTTCAAATCTTTCAGATTAACTGAAAGTTAAAGGAAATTAAGTTTTTATGTGCACACATATGTCAGGGGTCATTTTGGGGAACTTTACAGAGAAAGTAGAAAAACAAAACACTTAAATGCAGTCCAGTCCAGATTAACCCAGGTCTCTGTAATGCAATCAATATGAGTTCACTTCAATGCAGACGAACATAATAGCATTTATAAAACACTAAGATGAAAGAAAATGCTTCATGAACTCACTGTGCAGCATTTTGGAACCAATACTGAAGCCAGGCCGAGGGTCTGATGCCGTGGGGAGATCTTTTGTGACTTTCACCGGTGGGCTCTGTGCTTTTAGTAGGTTGAAATTCCAAATCCTGACTAAAACTCTGCAGATTATTTTATTGCAACTCATCACACATTTGATTGGGAAAGTTGGGATAGCCACCGTTCGTTGAACGGACGCAAGGCATTGAGGGAAATAACATGTTTTTTTTAATTTAAGTTTGGTTACGGCATTGTCTGTTAGTCAGTATAATGGTATTTCCTCAGATGTTGTGCAGTCAGTTCATGCAAGTTAAAAGGTTATAAAAATGGTGAGTTAAAACGGGTTAGCAGTTCACTGTCCGCAGTCATTCCTGACGAGACCAAAGGTCTGAAAAAGAGTAGCGGGGTAGTATGGATGTTGTGTAAAATCTCACAGGATAGTTGTCTGAACATTTTTAAAGCTGATAGTTTAGCCACACTGCCCAATAATTATCTTTTACTTTAATGCAAATTGTATGACAACGCGTCCTCCCCCAGATGTATACATACTTATCTGCTTTTAAACACATTTTTGGTTTATTGCTTGAGTGAATGTTTATCATTATATGTTGCAGAGTAAATATATGTTTTATTGCTCTGGGTTTTGTAAATTTATTCAAATGTTCTTGCTTGTATGAAAATTGCTTTCAGAGACAAGTTCTTTAAAAATATTATATACTCTATAAATGTATTCATATACATTGAATCAGTTTCTTGTTTCAACATCGTTTTCTGCCCGTATTAGAGCAGATTTCTGCAGAAGATCTGCAGAAGACTGAACGAAACTACAATATGATCCATTTTTTAAGCACACGTCTTTACCAGATTACCTGTCTGAAAGACCAGTGAATAATTCTGTATGCACATTTTCTTGGGACCTCTGGGAAGCCTAACAGTCTGAATATTATGTGGAGATATAGTGCCCCTCAGTGGCCCAACGGATAACTGCAGGTATTTTATGGATCTCTCTCTCAGAAGTCCGGGACTCTGATGTGTGTGGACAACTGTGCGCACATTAACTTCTCACAGTCCACCTAAAGTACCACAAAGAGTCTTAAGATCTAAGAAAGCTTAATCTCATTTAACATTGTGCTCCCACTGCCACCACCAGCAGAATAATTCCCAGTTATTCTGTCAGTCATAAGCCGCACTGACTTTAAGTCCTGCCTTCTTTCTGCTGAGGTTTAAGTTTTGACAGTTCTTATAATTTTTGTTCTGTCCTTCCCTCTGTATGGCTGACCTTTTTCTTTGGTTCCTCCTGAAAAGAACCTGCTCAATTCAAGTGATGCTCCTTGAAAACCCTTTAAATCCAATTCTGCGGAGTAAGCTGTTTCTGCAACCGCATCATTGTTCGGTGCAGACTGTCCAGTCTTGGCACATCTGCTGTGTCAAAAAGGTTTAAACGCTCTATTCTCCCTCGGACTGAGACAGGGACGGCTCTGCCGTCGGGGGGAAGGTGCACTTGTGAAAGGGGGGGATGGCTTTTGTACAGTATGTTGAGTTTCATTAACAGCCAGCGGTCATGGGGGAACTTTTGATTAAGTCACACAGGTTCACTTTATTTGAGAAAACAACTTTCTCGACCATCCGTTCAGTCATAGAAGCACGCTTCCATCCTCTACCGCTGTCTGGGACGGGTTCACGGGGCAGCTGTCTTAACAAAGATCCCTCTAAGGCCGTCTCTGGCTCCACTGGGAGGACACCGAGGCTTTCCCAAGACATTTGACAGATATAAACTCTTCTGCAAGTTCTTTTCTGAGCCTCCTCTTGATAGCTAATGCCACATACGTTATTTTTGATTTGTGCCACCGGAGAGACTTGGGATGATCAGGTATCTTACCACATAAGTATCTGGTCAAGAGAAAAGATTTGCCAGCACCATCCTGTGAAGTTATTGGCTTATCTGTTTTGCATTGATGCAAAATGAAATATAATTGACCTTTTTAATCTGACAAAATGAGCAATTTGAAGACAGAATGTAAATTATGATACTGATTACACACGGATCACTAAAGCAATATTTATCTTTATTTACAGATGTAGTATATCAACTAATTACGTTTGACAAATATATTAATGGCAACAATAAAAATGACGGACTTCTTAAAGAATAACTATAGGAATGTAAACACAAACATACATGTTCACGAACACACTCGCTCACTCGCAGGTCCTGCGTTATCAGAGGTCTTGCAGGCTTTGCTGGTCATTGTGACGTTCCGCTTAGCTGGATGGTGACGATTTTGTCGTCTGCGTATGTTTGTGTTTGGATGGCTGACGTTTAAAATCTGGGTTTAAATCCCAGCCAGGCTAGACCAGGCTCGGCCCATCTCTGCGTAATACATCTAAATCCCCGTCTCCCGTGTCCATATGTGCTGTCTCCGTCTAATTGGAAGGGATGAAGTGGGTACTACTGTACATTTCCATAAAACTCCGCCTCGCGCTCGCCACAATAGACGGAGGCCTCTGAGCTCGGCTTCAAACGGCCAGAATAAAAAAGTGTACAACTTAGGTTTGAATAGATGTGCTTGTCTCCTCTGTTCCGCCTTCCACAGCGTGACCAGATTACTGCCAGTCGCTGCCCCAACATGGAGGTTTTTCTTCAGACGTGGCAACCCACCGCTGTTCACGCCTGAATCACATTAACTTCAAATTCCTGGACTACTACTTTTTTGTCATGTCAAATCGTGGGTGTGGATGCCGGCAGGGCTTGGGGTTTTTACCTCAGTCTGGATTTTTGGGAATCAGCAGACACAAAAAAAAAAAAAATCTGACCATTTGGAGGATCCCCAACTGCTCCACATGTGCTCATTTTCAGATTGATTTCCTTTATTCGATTAGTGAGCGACTCACATTGAGTCATAAGTTTGATTGAAATTTAAAAGCAACAAAAATTAAGAGGATTAATAGTTGTTTTCAGTGTTTTCACTGATTGTATTCTGTCTGGGAAGATGTTCACCTTATAGCAATTTCATCTCGCTAATCCTGCCCGTTAACCTAATATGTACAAACTGGCATGTCTTAAGCCGCGTTTATAGACGAATCCGGCGAAACCCGGAAGTCGAGCGGGCCGCCATTACTGCGGTGGCGGCTCCGCTCCTCCGCTCCAGCCCATAGACATATATACGTATGGATCTATTACTCCGCTCCCTGCCAGGCTCTCTTAATGTATTTGTATCATCGGAAAACTCCTGTCCCGTCACGTGCATTTGTTTTGATAGTGAATGAAGACGGGACGGACTGTCAAAACCACTTTTCTGTTTCACCAAGTGAACAGACGGAACGCAAAAAAAAGATGTTAAACTGCTGGAAAGGAACTGGAATTTACCTGGATACCTTAAACAAGGAAGCCAGGGAGCGGTATATGGAGAAAATAATGATTATTAACGGTTTGATCCATATGAAATCACTACTAGTGGAGCTCCGATGAGGATTTACTGCCGCAGTTCTGCACAACCCACGTCTTACTACCTTGTTTAGTGTTTGACAGCTGCTTTGGTAGATGTTTGACTCGCCATGTGTTTCAATAAATTAGTATAATAGTAGGCTACAACATACAGTACATCTTTTTTATTAATCTTACTTCTCTTTTCTTTTTTTTTATGCTGAAGAGGCTCCGAGACATGAGCAATATTTTTGTTTTCCTCGTGAGATTATTTTTTTCTTCTGCAGCTACAAATAGAGTTAACATTTTTTCCTCAACAAACTAGTTTTATCTGCAGATTGGGGTTATGTATGTATGTATTCTGTATCATCCGGAGCTGAGATAGTTCTGCCCTTCAATTAGAGACCTGTAATTGCGTTTTTTTTCGTCATCGGACGCCAGGCGATCAATAAAATATTATTGGATACCTAAAATTAAACAAAACATACACAGGTAATATTTAATTGTGCAGACATGCCTCATAAGGAGAGGAGGTGGAGAGAGCTATATTACAGTGTTTAATCATACACTCCCTTATCTCCCTATTCCTCTATTCTTTCCTGCTTATCGCTCAAACAAATCATTATTTATAAATTAACATCAGCATTAATTTAAGATACCTTCATTATTTATGGAAGGCCACTGTCTAACATCATCAATCCAGCTATAATGATGCTGTAGAGCGTCAGGTTACAATAACAGCGCTGCGGTGGCAGATTGACACCTGCCACCGCAGCAATGGCGCCGCCACAAGATGGCGGCGCACACAAACCGGTCGCCGGATTCGTCTATACTTGCAGTTCAGAACGCGTACGCGAGACGCAGGATACGCGTGACGTCACGTCTCGCGTATCCTGCGTATCCTGCGTACATTTGACGCGTCGACGTGCACGTTCTCAAAAAGACACTGAACGCGTACGCGACCTGCAGTTCTCGCTCTGGCCGCTAGTATCGCTGTTCCCGGTCTGATCCCAGCTGGCACGACTATGCTGCTCTCCCCTGGAGAAAGTTCCCCGTGCATATATTTATGCAATATTTAACTTCCCCCCAGGGTTTCCGTTGTCCGGTAAAATATGCCGAAGTCCGGTATTTTATAATCTCTCCGGTCAAAATACTCACTGGTGCTGCGGGACTAGAGTCCCCGGGAGTACCGCGGATGGCGAGCCCCGGCCGCCGAGCCCCGGCGACCGAGCCCCGGCGACCGAGCCCCGGCGACCGACCCCCGGCGGAGGTACGCGCCGAGCCTCGGTGCCTCCCGGAGCCGGGAGGAAGCGGAGCCGGGAGCCAGGAGTCAATTGACGGGACTTATTTTATTTTAAATACTCTGTTTTTCAATAAAAATACTATTGAATGACTTGGAATCATATTAGGAACAATACATTTTTTGACCATGTTAATCTTTCTTATATATTGACATCTACTTCTCCATATGAACCTAAAATTAACTGGATTTATTGTTTCGTCATTCTTGTTGAGATGGGTGAGGAGAATGCTGGATAAATTAGTCTGGAAAGACTATCCACTTTTGATAATAAGCAATAATAATAAGATAAGATAAAATAGTCCTTTATTATTACTCCCTCAACGGGGAAACTCACGTAGCAGAAGTACACACACACACACACAGGGAAGGGGGTAAAACAGTAATATAAATAAGTAATACACATTAAAAAAAGAGTAATAATAATAATAATAATGTTATGGTTTTCTTTAGCTTCCTTCTAGGCACCCAGAGCTTTACAGAGATCATTATTCATTCACACACATTCTCCCCGGTGTTAGCTCCGTTTGTAGCCGCAGCTCAGCTGCCCTGCAGACTGACGGGAGCGTGGCTGCCATATCGCGCCAAACGGCCCCTCCGACCACCACAAACATTCATACACACTCATACACATTCACACGATGTTATAATCTCCTACATCATCCAATATTGTCCTGTAAAAGTGTTCGTTTTTCTAATCTGCTACCGCTGCTGCTGCTACTACTTCTGCTACTTAATATAAGTAGCTTTTCCAACTGTTGCTCTGCTTACTGCCCCCTATCGGTCACCATCGGTATGACAGGCTCTACTCGGGTGTTACGCGACGTACGCAGTGGAGCATGAACAGACACAAAGCAGGCTACGCAGGCTACGCAGGTTACGTGCGTAGAGTATATCTCCGGCTTTACACACACACACAGACACACACACACACACACACACACACACAGACACACACACACACACACATCACAACGGTGTGTTTGTTTTGGTATGTGCCCAGTAGTCTTGTGTTGTGCTGCAGAACTGCTCTCTATGATAAAGCATGCAGAATAAGTCCCCCGTGGGTCCGGTAACATATGCAAAACTCTCCCTATTGCTGCAATAACATATGCAAAACAGCACTGCTGGCCCCGGCCCCCACGCTCCCACCACCCGTTACTGTTCAAAACCTGCCCCCTTCTCTTACACACACAAGCCTGTTTGCTCCTCGGATTTTGTTTATATAACTGTGTGTGTGTGTGTGTGTGTGTGTGTGTGTGTGTGTGTGTGTGTGTGTGTGTGTGTGTGTGTGTGTGTGTGTGTGTGTGTGTGTGTGTGTGTGTGTGTGTGTGTGTGTGTGTGTGTGTGTGTGTGTGTGTGTGTGTGTTCCTTCAGATTGTAGTCTGTAACAGTCTGAGCTTTGTGTTGGCCGAAGGATTATCACAGCTTTGCCAATAGGAGCTAAGGCAAGGAGCAGAGTAGAGCGGGGGCTTATAGAGACACGGTGTATGTGTTAGGACAGCTGTGGGAAAACGCGCGTGTGACAGGGAGAGAGCGTCGGTGTGTGTGCATGCATGAAAAGGCCACGGATGGTTGGCTGTCTGTGTCCACACAGCGGAGCCCCGAGGACCCTCTGAAACGCCCCCCTACACACACACACACACACACACACACACACACACACACAAACACACGTATCCTAAACCTTAAACCCAACCATGAGTCCCCTTTTCAGATAGACCAAGTCTCAACACCTCCGTAAAGCTCTTCACATCACATCCACTGGATCTCTCATGTCTGCAGTGAGGGGTGCTGGATGTCAAACAGATGTTTTTAATGCAGCTCCATTCCCCTCTCATGTTCTTAGGTGCCAAACATCTGTTTGAGTAGACGGAGGCAGCTTTAGGGCCTTTGAGAAAAGTGTGAGTGTAACTGATAATCTTTTATTGTTGTGGTCATGAGCTTTCTGATTAAAAAAAAAAAAAAAAAAAAAGCTCATGATGTTGTCCTCTCCCTGCCTATATATATATATATATATATATATATATATATATATATATATATATATATATATATATATATATATATATATATATATATATATATATATATATATATATAAATGTTTAAATAATCTAGATATAGCACATCTATAGATCAGATGGAGCTCTATTTATTTTATCAGTTTTCTAAATACATGAGAATTGGTGGTGCAGTTAAAGCTAAAAATGAAGATTAAGATGGAGCCACAGAACAATGTTCGATAAAAGATAAGCCATCTAGAATTTTCTGTTTTTGTGCACAAATTTGACCCAAACGAGCATAAGATTTTGACACAAAGCCTGAAGTAGAAAAAAGGCTACCAAGTGAAACAAGTGAAGGAAGCAGTTAAAAATTCCAAGCGAGCAGAAAATGTATGCAAACCTCTAGGATTAGGAATTAATTTGGAGGTGAAATTTGAAAAGGGATTCATCAAACACTTAACTTCACGACACATTTGGGAAATTTCTACTCTATCAAGAGAAATTTATAAGAAAACGAAAAGAGAGAAAGTTATTTATCATCGTTGAGCTACAAAAGGAAGCAAAACGATCACAATAAAGAACTAATGATGTGTTCACACCGCCAGCCCACATCTGATTCTGATTCCTCAAAAGGATCATTTACATGCTGCAAGAGATAACGTCCGATCTGCATGTCCTTGCTGACATTCCCTAATCCATATGGTTGCTACGACAAGCTTCACACACCGAACATGTGTAAACGAACCAAAATAAAGATCTATGAACTGGCTTTGCTACTGTTGCAAATGGAGGAAAGCACCCGCAGAGAGAGAGAACGTGCACTACTGTGAACTACTGTATACTAGGGCTGTTCGATTTTGCCCAAAAATAAAATCTCGATTTTTTTTCTCTCAAAATCCGATTTTCGATTACGATTATTTTGTGAATTGACAAAAGGCGAAGAAATGATTTCAAATATGCTGTTTTTTTATTGAACATTTTCCCCATTGGGCTTTAAGTGCAAACTTTGCTCTTATTAAACCAAAAATGAATGAATAAAGTGCAAAACTCTGTAAAAAAAGTTTAAAAAATATAATAAAATATAAAGTTTTATCTCTGAAAAAAAAAATCAGCAAATCAGCACTTGCAAACATACAGTAAGTTATATTTCCAATTAAATAAAACAAGACATTTTCTAATTAAACTAAACTGGGTCTTTGCATGCTAAATAATAATGCAACCCATGAAGGAGGTAGAGGTGTGTAATGTCAGTCATTACATTTGCTGTTCACATTTGCAAGTTTTTTGCAAAGAACACGAGCCGGTCTACCGCATCTGGCTTGAGGGATGCCCGGTGGCATGTTACAACGCCCCCTCCTACACTAAAGAGCCTCTCCGATGGGGCACTTGTCGCAGGATTTTCACGTTTTAACATCGTTCTAATTACATAATCGCGATTACGATTTAAAATCGATTAATCGAACATGCCTACTGTATACTATTTTATTTTGGTCCGTTGTCGGCATGTTAGTGCAGCGGTGTAATGGGAAATTTTGGTATAACACTGTCTGTTGCCTGTTTTCAAGTGAACATTCCTATGCCAAGGTCATGTTCCTTTGACACAGACCCTAGCATGGTTGCCAGGGTGATATTTTGTCTAGTTGTTCCCAGCCTGGCCACTATAAGATAGCGTGTGCTTAAACATTGCTAGGGCATTACTGGCTGACTGAGCGTCTGTTCAGATCGGCACTGTGTGACCCTCCATTCAATTGAATGTTTTTCCTCTTTCATTAAAACTTCAGAAAGACAGCTGAGGTGTCCTGACATTAATTATTTAACAACAATTTTTGCCACCACAGCGGGTGCATGATTCAGGCGGGTTAGCTCTTGGCTAACTGCTAAGGTTAACTAGAAGAGGATTCACCATCACTCTGGTAGACGTATTTGTTGTGCCTGTTGCATCTCAAATGACATACAAAGCTATTTAAAGTCCTAAACCCTTCTGTGACATCACCCTAGGTTTCTCAAGTGTTCATTATTATTATGATTATTATTATGACTGCTCCAGACACCATCTTGCCACTCTTGGAGGAGCTGACTTTGCCCAACCCCTGGTTAATCTGAAAATAGGTTGAGCGAACAAGCCTCGACTGGTGGGAAAACTCCTACCATATGTCAATTACTACACAATATTTTAGAGTAGCTAAAACAACCTGCTGCTCACACAAGCATGCTGGCAACATCAACAGCGCTGCTTTCCATTTGCCTTCAATTGAGGTGACATCAGCTGTCGGCAAAATCCATTATGGATCCACTTCATCGCAGTGGAAGTGTTACTCCTGTCAGAAGTAGAGGAAAGTTCAGCTTTTCACGTATCGATGTCTGCTTCGCAGCTGGTGTTAGTCAGTAAAGTCGTACATTGGGCCAGGTCTAGTTCAGAGCCAACTTCGCTTACTTCCTGTGTACTGCACAGGAAGGAGTTTGATATGTTTATTGATGTGACTAAGACACATCAGAAACAACAAACCCCCCCCCCCATCAATTGTTGTTGTGTGAGGGCCGTGTAAAATTATTTAGCACCTATGATGCTTATAATGTTACCTTAACATGACCTTCTCTTGCATCACATGACCTAATGTTACTTTACAGAATGAATATAAGGTAACATTACATTAGTTCTGATTGAAGCCATCCATCCATCCCCGTGTTGGATGCTGCTTGTGTAGTTACACGTGACAGCCTTCTGACTTGCACATGTGTTAGACTTTTTGGTCTGTGTTCTATTAGGGGTTGGATACATTCCTGCAGAGGTCTTTTTTTTACTTGGAGAACAAGCGACTTTTAAAGTAGTAAAGCTCCGCCTGGCTTTAAAGCAGCAGAACCGCTGCAGCGGCTAACTAGCGTGTGCAGGATGGTAGTCAGTAGTCAGTATAGCATTTGCTCTAGCCTTATATTATTGCAGTTGACCACCACCATGATGAGACTTGTTAGTTTGAGAGTTTTGGACCTGGTGTTACTATTCTTTCTTTTTTTTTTATGATCAAATTTAGCGAAGGAGATGGAGCTGATGAGTGATGCAGTTTAGGCCTGTGTTGAAAAAATAGATTTCCCAATTCTAAATCGATTCTTATATTAATTCCTAAAAATCGATCATATGTCTAAAGATCGATTTTTTTTTTCTTTTTTTTTTCTTTTATTTATGTATTTTATTTATTTTTTCATTATTACATTACAACTTTTGCTTATTTTTTTGTTTGAACCCCAAAAAGGGAATGTTTTGTTGGACATGAGAATAACTGGTGCCATGTTTTTGCCTTTAAATATGTTTAAAGGTATGAAAACATTAAAGTGTTAGGTTATAATTGCATAAATTGTCTATATTTCATTACTTTATATACTTTCTTGGGCTTACATTTGCAAAAAATGCTGAAAACCAAATGCTCAACAATTTAAAAAACCAAAATAGACCGAAAATGGAACAAATAAAAATGGAATGTGGGAAAAAATAAAACCGATTTCATCCGTCTCTGTTTGCTGCCCTGGATCTGTTTGGTAATTCTGACCCACATGATGTTTCTGAAAGCAGTTCTATCAGCATTCTGGGAGCTGATTGGTCCTTACAGCATCATTAGCTGCCAATACTTGCTCTTTAATCTCAATATAATACTAGTAGTAATATTTTGCATAACCACAGCCATATACAGTAATTCCTGCAACAGCTCAAAAAACTGTTTTAATAACACTAACCCAAATCAATATCGGAATCGCGTCGAATCAAATTTTGATAATCGATTCTGAATCTTAATAATCGGAATCGAATCGATTCTTGACATTTGAATTGATCCCCAGCCCTAATGCAGTTGAATGCATTCTAAAGGCTTACCAACTTGAATCCTGATTGGTCAAAATTAAGTATCTTTATTGCCTTATATTCATTTTTCATGCAAAAGAATCAACAGCTCACCATTGAGAAGATCTCTCCAGGGACTCCATTATTACTTGTTGACCAAATGTAATGACTGTTTAGGTTTAGGAAACGGTGAGAACGACACCAAACTGAGTGGCTCTCTCAGGGTTTCATCCCGTTGAGACGCCCATGAGAGTGGGCGTGTGACAGGGATGAAGGTTCTTCCATTTAATTAATATTGTGTAAGGCAGACAAGGCTTTGCACGTGCACACATTCAGGCACGCATCTATGCCAGGTTTTCCCACAGATCACAGGTTGACTGAAGAATACAAGAGGATTTAATTTCTTCCTTTCCCCTCTCCTTTGCTTTGATTCATTCTCTCTCATGCGCTGGATCAGACTTTGTGGAGATAACGCAAGCCCAAGGTCAGGGGAGGAAGAGACGGTGGGAGACCTACAGCCAATTTACATGATAGATGAATGGGAAGAGGAGCAGGAAGGGTGGAGGTTGGGGGGCTTGAGACTGGGACTGTGACCTCCTTAGGGTGCATATGTGTGTATCCGTGTGCGTGTGTGAGTGCAGGGATGTGTGCTTGCAAGAGGTCTGTGATCTCCTGGCCTTTGTGATGGAGATGGGCCCGGCAGGCCTGACCCGATAATGACGCGACGCTCTAATAGCATTCATCCCCTCCACCGCAGAACTACTCAAGCGGAAAAGAGACGGGGAGAAAGATGGGGAAAAAACAAGTGTGAGGGGTAGATGTTGGTTTGCAGGGGTGTGCACGGCGCGGAGGGGGGAGGCAGGTGGGAGGGGAGGTGAGCTAAGCTATGTTTAAGAAATGACGTGAGGCGCAAATCATTTGTAATCTCGGAATCAGGGTTGAGAGCGGAAGGAGGGGGCACGGTAAGTGATGGTGTGAAGGTGCGTGCAGCTTCGTGCACGTGGGTTTCACAGAACACCGATGTGTGTGTGCGCGACATTAGCAGTAAATGCACTCTGCCTCTTTCTCTCTCTTTATCAGTGTATATTTGCTGTGGGCAGTGGAGCATGGAAGGCTTTCAGAACCCTGGCCCATAGGGGACGGGACCGTGTGTCCAACACACACACACACACACACACACACACACACGCACGAACGCAAAGTTACTTATCATACAGGGTCATTACAGCCGTCTAACTATACCTTGGTAATCACTGGTTTATATCAGCACCGGTACACAGCAGTCCACAACAATGAAGAGCATGGGAATGATGGCAGAGGAGAGCGAGGCCGGGCAACAAATGGAGGGTTAAAACCCCTCGTTTTTTTTTTTAATCATGCGTGTGTGTGTTGCGATTCAGATGCTCAGAGTGTTTAACAGCGGCCGAGCCACCAATTCTCTCTGTAGTGATATTTGCACCATTATATGGGTCTCTCTGGCTATTCTTTTTATATGGAACAGACTAAGGTTCTATTTGCATATTTTTTTCTATTCTGCCTTACTATTATATATATGGGGATCGATACTTATTGTTATTTCTAATATTAGCTGTTTATTGTTTCTTTTTTTTTTTCATTACGAGCATCTGCTGTAAGTTCTGAATTTCACTCATGGGGATCAATAAAGATCTGTTATGTTATGTTCTACTCTCTTCTATTATGCTACGTTTTATTCTATTCGATCTGATTCTGTTCTGTTCTATTCACTGTGTTTTTGAAAAGCAACAGGGTTTTGCATTTATGGCCAATACTGTTTTTTTTCAACACCTACAATCTCATTTTATTTTCATTTCTGTCCTCAGACTAAAAATGGGCCTCCTGTAAAGCGGAAGGAAGAAAAGGAGGCTCAGTCACCGGCCTACTGCTACAACTGCTCCAGGAAAGGACACTTTGGGCATGTGAGTACTGTACCTCATTCACTCGTTACCTACTGCAAGTTTCTATTTATCGGTTTGAACTGTAAATGCAAGCATAATGCATTGATTTTCAAATGAATTAAATATTTGGTGTTATTGAAAATTAAGCAAGGGCCCGTTAAATGTTGATAATAAAAAGTTCTTCTTCTTCCTCAGGCGTGTACACAGCAGAGAATGTTCAGAGGCGTTTATCCCGTAACTCCATTTATCCACCACTACGACACTCTGAAGGAAATTGACCGGCGACAAAATAGGCTCAGGATGAAGGTTCAAGGCAAGTCCCCCACACGCACAGTAAACACGCAGACAAAAAGTGGCTTCTCTTACAATCAAAGAGAGAATATAGGGAAATGAAAAATCAAATAGATTTCATCTAAACTGCTCCTCAGTAGTTTTAAACGTAGAGGAAGAAGTTTCTGGATGACATCATGCCTGTTGATATTTTAACCAAATTGTTAACATTACCTCTGATGATCCCTGAGAAAACATGGCCCTTCATGAGCAAACCTTGCCTTGTCTCTGATTGGCTGGAGTAATGTTTGATATGGCTTACACAGGACCCAATCCCGATCTAATTTCTGAGCTTTGGATGTTCATTGAAACTAAAGATTAAATTATTTTTCTCTTAGTCTGTAGATATCAAAAATGATCAGCGGCAATTTAAACCTTATTCTAATGTGATATAAAATAAGTTTTGTAAAGCGTACGAATGGTTTTGAGCTTGCAACTATGTATGAGGACGAAGTTATAATCTAACAGACAGAAAAAAAAAGTCAGTTTTGTTTAAATTAAAGAAGTTGGAAGGGATTTAAGGAATTGTTTAATGTTTGGGATTTTTTTCTTTTTTAATTTAATAGTCAGTTCAGTTTTATATATATATAGCATCTTTTACAATACAAGTTCCTCTTTGCGCTTTCCAGAGACCCATAACATGACCCCCATTTATTGCATAAACAATAGCAGGTAAAAACTTTAACTTAAACCAAAGAGTGGTGAGGAAAAACTCATCTTTAAGAGGAAAGAAACCTTGAGCAGGATCTGGATCATAAGGGGGAAACTCCTGCCGAAGGCCAGCAGGCTAGAGAAGGAAAAGGGAGATCAGAAAGAGAGAATGACGAACAGAGGGAGGAGAGGCACAGATATATTTCCAGAGGTACAAGAAACTAGATATATTAGTATTTATTATCCGTGAGCAAGAGAACTAAGAATTCTGTGTACATGTCACTGATATTAGTCAATGGGCCAGAGCCCAAAATTTTACTTGTCAGTACCACTCAAGGTGACCAAACGTACTTATGATTTTTGAAAATATCTATGTCTTTAGATGATATTTTGGTATGATAACCCTTCCTGAATGGCAGCTGGATCATAGTTATCAGCTCATGAAGTTCAGAAAATTACATTTTAGATGCTGGTGCATATCCTGGTTTAGACTCATGTACAGGATATCTGTCAATGTTTCACAATATTGTCTTTGGTATCATTTTAAAGGGGACCTTTTAAGCATTCATTCAAGCTAAGATGTGAATCTTTCTGACCAACATAGAGTTCACTGCAGCTCTTTTAACTATAAACAACACACATTTTTACACAATTTTCGCCTAAATGATATACTATCTTTTAGCCCTGTGTCAACTAGGAACAACAGAGACATAAAATACAAAAACTGGAATACTCACAGGACCATAAGGATTCAGGAAATGTATAATATACTCCTACTATATTGTTGTTACCGGCCATTGTGAGCCTTAAACTAGAAGAGCATCATTATGAAACCTTATGAAACTATAACAGCCACTAGGCTAATGTCACAAACTGGTCTTTATCTGCAAATACAGGACATAAAGGACATAACAATGAGATAAGGAACCAGCTTAGTTTTATAAACATTAGAGACACAAAATACAAAAAAAATAAAAAATAAAAAATACAAAAACTGGAATACTCACAGGACCATAAGGATTCAGGAAATGTATAATAAACCCAATTTAGAATCATCAATTAACCTGAAGGGGGTGGGTAACTTCATAAGCTGATAACTATGATACAGCTGCCACTCAGGAAGGGTTACCAAAATATCATCTATAGACATGGATCTTTTCAAAAATCATAAGTAAGTTTGGTCACCTTGAGTGGTACTGACATCTGGTCTGGCCCATGGACTATATGTGGTTAGCTGCTGCTCGACACAGAGACGTCTATATAAACAGGTGTCGACAGCAGACACTGAGGTGATCAGAGGGTTGGACTGCAGGCTTGGAGGTCAGTAGTTATCCAACAGAGATGTATGAAGTTATATTACGAGAATGATACCTCCTCCATCTATTGTCATTCATTTCTAGGCCAGGAAGAAAAATAAATAAGCATGTTACTAAAATGTTAAACCAGTGCATTGAATCTTGTTTGCCTCATGGCTTCTGTGAAGAAGAAAGGGATCCTTTGAACAATAAATCTAAATGAATGAAGATGAACCAAAATTCCATACTTCCTTTAGTTCTTTTGTCATTTTTATGCGAGTAACAAAAGTCACAATAAGCACATTGTTGAGGCACTGTCTCAACTTTGAGGAGAGAAAGCGTTATAGAGTAAAAAGATGAGTGTCGGTTAACGTTTCTTATTACAAACACGTTTTGAGTCATCATCAGACCCAGACAGAATACTCTAAATATTCCAGCTTTATCAGAAGTACAGTATTCACAGAATGAAGTAATAAGCAATAACAGAGAGTGTCACAAAACCTGAGAAAATTGTGATACAATAATGGATATTGAAACTAACACCAATTAATATTTCATTGACACTGTGTTTAGTTCAGGATGTGGTATTAGGGCTGGACTGGAGACATATATTTGATATTACCTGCTTTGAATGAAATATCGGTGTATATTTTGTCTTTTTGTGCTCCTGCACTCCTTGTAATAATAATAATTGTAATAATACATCCTTACATAAAAGACAGCATAAATGTTTGTCATTAAATTCTTTTTCTTTGTTTCAGAAATGAAAAGGAATGGCTATTTCACCACTCTTTCTCAGACCCCTCTCACCCCTGAACTACCAAAGAAGAAACAGAAAATCGGCCATCAAAAAAGCAACCACCAGCCTAAACATACGCCTCAACTATTTCGAAACAACAAAGCCAATTCCAGCCACGTCTTTTTCGATGACCAAAGCGAAACGCCCAAAACAAAGAAATTCAGACAACAGGAATTTGTTGGCAATGTGAAACCATGGAAACCTAAGAGACCTGTGCCCATCTCGAGGAACTCGGCCCCAGCAGCTAAACTGATTGTGGATGAAGCCGACGACTTTCCCAGAGGGGGAGGGTCCGAGAAAAGGCCAGAGAAGAAGAAGAACAGGAAAAAGAAGAGAAAGAATGAAACATCTTTATCTCTACCAGAGGGACACAAAGAAAGAGGGCCAGGCAGTCCTCTTCAAAAGAAGAGGTGGAAGCTGGCGTCAAAGAAACAGAAAGAGGACAACAAGAAAACTGGCAAAAAAAAACCTGCCTACAAAAAACTTGGCACACAGATGTACCCATCTGATGAAAATCTGTTCCTTATCAAACAGCGGAAACGCAGTAGATAGCATCCGTTTGTCAACGTGTGCCGAGCACAGCTGGCGTGGATCAAGATATCGAGGGACATTTTGTTCACTCAGGTTTTACAGCAGGAGAGGAGAAGTCATCTTTGTGGCTTTGGAGCCTTTTATTTGACTGTTTCACTATTATCATTAAAATAAAAGATGAGCTTGTTTAGTTTCATAGCCCAGTGTTTTTTCTCATGTTGGCTCACGTTTACACACTTAGAAGAGTGACATTAAGAGTTGATGAATTAATTAGTTATATAAAACCTGTTTTTCAATTCCCAAGAGTTCAATTGTTAAAATTGATCAGTAGTTCTTATTCAAACCACCCAATGACCAGAAGTTACTGTTAATATTGTAATGATCATTAAAATAATAAAAGAGTATGTGTAATCAGGTACTTAATCTTTTATTTGGCTGACATTTTCATCACCATCAGAATTCTCTGAAACAGAATTCTGGTTTTTACTTATTGTCTTTAAACATCAGCTATTTAAATTTTGTACTACACATGTTTTTTTTTTTTTAATTACAGAAACTGTAAAACCTGATATGGTCGAGTGGGAAACAGTTGAATGATGACCAGTTGTCCAAGCTAACTGGGAAAATAAAACTTGAATCTGCTGCTTGACTTTCTCACTTCTGTGATTCATTCAAAGTGTTTGGGTCAAGATCCTCCTATTCTTTGGTTTTTGGTTGGAGAGTTCAAAAAGATTTAAACTTTGGAAAGTAAAATAATTTTGATTACTCTTGAGAATTGCAAATTATTTCATCTCAAATGTGTTTGGGGACCTCTTGGATTACACAGCATGTCTTTGTAATCTCAAAGAGACGGTTTAATTACCACAGGCTGCAGTAAAGGACTGCTGTGTTAGAACCTACAACTAATGCACCTGAGAGGGGAGTAGCTGCACTTAAAGCAGCACTAGGGACTTTTTTTTGGGTTAAAATATAAATTTCAATGTCATTTGAAGGCAAGGCAAGTTTATTTGTATAGCACAATTATAGCACAAAGTGCTTTACATCAACATTAAAAGCAGAAAGACACAAACAGTAAAAAACAAATAAAATGTTAAGAAGAGGTAAAATAATAAAAAGCACAAGTTGTTAAAAAGTAAGGGCAGTAGAGTACAGCAGGCAAGTATTTAATTTAAGTACACTTCAGTAAACAGTAATGTTTTTAGGCCTGATTTAAAGGAGCTGACAGTTTGAGCAGACTTCAGGTCTACAGGAAGTTTGTTCCACCGGTGAGGAGCAGAATAACTGAACGCTGCCTCACCATGCTTGGTTCTAGTTCTTGGGACACACAACAAACCAGATCCAGATGAACCTCAGGGGTCTGGGAGCTTCATAGGAACTAACAGATTAACCATGTATTTTGGTCCAAGACCATTCAGTGCTTTGTAGACCAGCAGTAAGATTTTAACCTCTATCCTTTGACTCACTGGAAGCCAGTGTAGTGATTTCATGACCGGTGTAATGTGGTCCAGTTTCCTGGTGTTTGTAAGGAATCAGCAGCTGCCTGATTGATTTCTTGTTAAGGCCTGCAAAGATGCCATTGCAATAATCCAACCTACTGATAATGAATGCATGAAGGAATTCTTGCTTGTTTTTAGGAAACTAAGAAGGACATAACACAATGATATTGAAAAAATAATAATTTGGGCTCCAGCAGGAAATGACTTCTGAGTTTACTGAATTGCAGATCATCAATAAACAAATAATTTATACCAGTTATTTTATTAATAACGTGTTTTACCTTGTAGTTGGTACTGGAGATGCCAAGCTTCTGGTACTTACTTTGTATAAGATCTTAGATTATTTGCTTGCTGCGTTTCCCAAAGTACAGGACTGTCTCAGAAAATTAGAATATTGTGATTTTCTGTAATGCAATTACAAAAACAAAAATGTCATACATTCTGGATTCATTACAAATCAACTGAAATATTGCAAGCCTTTTATTATTTTAATATTGCTGATCATGGTTTACAGCTTAAGAAAACTCAAATATCCTATCTCAAAATATTAGAATATTCTGGGAATCTTCATCTAAACTGTAAGTCATAATCAGCAATATTAAAATAATAAAAGGCTTACAATATTTCAGTTGATTTGTAATGAATCCAGAATGTATGACATTTGTTTTTTTAATTGCATTACAGAAAATAAAGAACTTTATCACAATATTCTAATTTTCTGAGACAGTCCTGTAGATGCAATTTAAAACCTGTATTATACCAATGCCTTTCATAAAGGACCAGTCGGTCCGTGAAGTATACACACTTGCTAATAACTACTTTACGTGCAGTCCGTGAATGCCGCACCACACGACGCTGCTTTGACGCGTGACGTCACAGCCGCCCGGCCCATTCAGGTCAGGTGGCCATTGACATCGGTGGAATCAGCTGCGTTTGCGAAGCAAAACTCTTCTCGGTTAGGACATTCACCTCGAAACAGCAGCGGGAGTGAGCTGGAAGTGTATTAACAAGAGAAATGGAGAAGGCTTTTACCCCCACCGGCGACGCCACACTGGACCAGGCGCTGCAGCTGTGGCTGCAGTACGACCAAGTAAGCTGAGCCGCTTAAGGCTGATTTATGGTCCGCGTTACACCAACGCACACCGTACGCTGCGCGTCGCCGCGTACGTTACGCCGTACCCTACGGCGTAGGCTCTGCGTCGTTTTAACGCCGAACCATAATTCAGGCTTTATTAGCCCACAGTGCTGCGACTCTGTCATTGTTTTACATTTTCATTTTGCTGTCATATTGAAAGTAGGACTCTTTTTCTTTCTTTCTTTTTTACATTTTACATTGCCATGCAACAATTTTAAGTCAACCTCATTCATAAATGCTCAATGACACATACATAATCAAATAACTTCAATTCTAATGGTATTTTTGTTCTTTTAGTGCTAGACTGTATTGTAGTGTCCTTTTAATGTAGGAATAAAACATCCGTGTTATTGAAGGAAAAAGAAATTTGTTCTTAAAATTCAGTTTTGAGGCAAGGCGAGTTTATTTGTATAACCCAATTCAACACAAGGTAATTCAAAGTGCTTTAAATCAACATTAAAAGGGGGAAGACACAATAAAACAGTAAATAACAAATAAAATAAAATGATAAGAAAAGAGGTAAAATAATAAAAAGCACAAGTTGGTAAAAAGTAAGGGCAGTAGAGTACAGCATGTAAGTATTTGATTTAAGAGTACGCTTCAGTAAAACAGTAATGTTTTTAACCCTGATTTAAAGGAGCTGATTCTTTAAAATACAGTAGACTTTGATATGAATCATAACATTTCAACTTAAATCATTATAGTTAAATGACAATCAATGCAAAATAATTAATTAATTTAGCAAGAGAGCCTTGGCAGCTTGGTACTTACAATTCACATTCTGTTTTATTTTAGGAAAAACATTTTTGGTAAAAAGTGTTTGTTTTCTGCTCTTAATATCTAAACACTAGCACACTAATCCGTAGTAATTTCACACAGTCATATATATGCGCACACACACTTACACGCTTTTTTTTTTTTGTTTTAAGGCTGAGTCACGCGTGCTCCCACACTGAAACGAGACTAAAACGCATCCGACCATCTGACCAGCACAAGCTCAGTCCTTCTTCTCTTGTCTAAAAGACATCTGCGATGCCACCAATTAGGTCCACATTGGGGAAAACAGATCCGGATTCATTGGCCTAAAGATAATTGTGTTTAGCTGGTTTCCTCAGTTGAACATTAAAGGTCATACTGAATGGAAGCTATCATGGATGGCATTTTTTAATCAGGCTCATACTTTCAGCAAATGTTTCCTTTTTTTTCCAGTTCTATTAAATGTAGTTGGCACATGAGAAGCTCAGGTGGTGATTTATTTTTTCAAATGTGAACATTTGCTGGTTTTTAATTCTGATTAGAACAGTTCTGTTAAAGGTTGAACTGATGGACACGTGTTATTCTGATATTTCAGTTTACTCTTTCTTAACTTTCCAGATAATGTTTGGAAAATGTCATAGATTAACCGATTGTGAAATTACATTAAATGCACTGTTCCAGTTCCTGTACTTGTAGAAGATACTCCCAATGGTAACTCATATCAAAGAGGGAGTTGTTTCTGTTGTTAGTGGTTGTTAATTTTAATATCTGGAACAAAAGTGCAAAAAAACAATAAACATCTATGATGTCCAACCCTTCAAATGAGTAAAAAAAAACAGGATTGCTTCATTTAAACTGCATAAATCACAGGGCTATTTGAAAAGTAAAAGTTCAAAGGCTTGGATGTGAAAACTGTGTTGAAAATCCAATATCTGATCAGTCAATACCATCAGTATCGACCCCTGATACATATATTTAATTGGATTAGTCCCATCACTAGAAACTTGTCAACACAGCCTGAATGAAATGCTCTGTTCAGTGCCAAGAATTGAAGCTTCACAGAAAACAGCTTCTTGGTAATACTAACCTCGTCATCACCAAGTGACAAACTGAGGTCTGATATACAGATTTAAAGAATATTCATAATTGGTGAGTCAGTGTGGATTATTATTTTTTTTACATCATGTGACTTTAATGTGGACTTGTTTCTTTTTGTTTGTTTAGAACCCCAAAACCGTGTCAATGGTGCAGGAGCTGGCGAAGAAGGGGGCGGTGGAGACTCTGAGGAAATGTTTCTCCTCCAGGATGGAGTTTGGTACGGCGGGACTGAGAGCAGCCATGGGCCCCGGCATTTCCTGCATGAACGACCTCACCATCATCCAGACCACGCAGGTGCGTTAACTGATAAACTCCTGCTGCACATTAACCAGAGGAAATACCTTAAGATTACTTGGGTTGTGAGTATTTAACTGAATTGAATTAAGCATCGAGTCACATGAGCAAACGTGCTCAATATTGTTTGTTTTATTCTTTAATTTATTTTTTTCCTCAGCATTTGAGGAACTCAATCATATTGCATCTTTACAATCTTCCATCTTGTTAACAGGTTTATGCTTCACCATCAAACTCAGGCCATCTCCGCTGTAAGCTGTTCCCTTGATTAGTACAAGATGTGCTTTATTTCTCAGTTGCTTTGTCTGAGTTACAAAGAAAACAAAAAAGAAGCTCAGATGATCTCAAGTCCTATATATAGGCTACGTGAATAGATGCATAAATCATACTTTATTACAATAAAAGGTTTAAAACAAAAAAAAAAAGCAAATACAGTTAATTAGACTCATACTTTGCTGTAGAAATGGGGATAAAGGGATGAAAGGCTCCCCAACCTGAAGAGCTGAGATTGTAGGACCAATGACGCTATAATGAAATGCACTTTTGAAAATTTCCTCTCACATCCTCATTTGAAAGATCTTTCTCAACATGTCTTTTCAATTTATCATTGTTGTTTTTATTCATTTTATTATTAGTATTAATCCTGTTTATCACTACCCTTTGGTTGGATTGTCCTCTTTACATTTTTTATTTTTTTTAATTTCACCTTTATTTAACCAGATAAAAAGACCCATTGAGGTCAAGACCACTTTTCCAAGGGTGACCTGGCCAAGGAAGGCAGCAGCACACGTCCACACACAAATAACAGCAATGACGTAATAAACATTAAAATGAGAGGGCAAACTGTTTAGCAAATAAAGTGCAATAGTGGTGACTTCAATAATATGTAAAAAACAACTTCAGAAATAATTTAAAATTTAAGAACACGGGCACATGTAGTTTAAAAACACAGGCACTGCCGAAAGGATTTTCTTTGTCGGTTTTTAAGAAGTGAGCGAAAGGCTTCAAATGAAACAAGTTCAGGCATTTTCAGTTCAAGTTGGAGGTTATTCCACGCAGAGGGTGCCGAGAAACGAAAAGCTTTTTTCCCCAAGTTAGTCCGAACACGAGGAACAGCCAGGTGTAAAGTGTCACTCTCTGAAGAAATAAACATAAGGAACCAAGCCAAGAAGAGCCTTATAAATCAGAGTCATCCAGTGTGTAAATCGTCTAACATTCAGAGAAGGCAAGCCAGCTTTAGCATACAATTCACAGTGGTGAGTGAGATGGCTACAACCAGTTATGAACCGTAGACCACAGTGGTAGACAGGAGTCAAGGACTGTAGACAGCTGGCTGCTGACGCACACATGTACACAACATCGCCGTAATCAAGAACAGACAGAAAAGTAGCCGAAATCAGAAACTTTCGTGCTCTGAGGGGAAAAAACATGCCTTCTGTAATAAAAACCGAGTTTCACCCTTAGTTTAGAGACCAAATTTTTTATGTGTGCTTTAACAGCTGTCGTCCTCTTTATTTTTATATCCCCCCTGACAGGGTTTCTGTCGCTACCTGGAACAGAGTTTGGGAAATCTCAAAGAGCGAGGGGTGGTGATCGGGTACGATGCACGGGCCCACCCTCCCAGCGGAGGCAGCAGCAAGCGTTTCGCCAGCCTGGCTGCAGCAGTTTTCATCAGCCGAGGGGTGCCAGTGCACCTCTTCTCTGACATCACCCCTACACCCTTCGTGGTAATCACTTTGATTTAAGGAGTTGTGTTTTTTTTGCAGCACTGAGGCCGTGTTTAAATCTCATGTCAGCTTGTTGTTGCTGTGACGGTTGCTGGTGGGTCAGAAGCTACGGGGCAAACTCCACTCCAAAACCTGATTTCTCCTGCTATACAACATGTTGCATAATACAAATATGATTCAGCAAGTTGAGTTTAAGAGTAAATCTGTGCGGAAACCTTGTTTTTCAGGGGGTTTTGATTTATTTTTCATGTTGCATTACATGAGCCTTGTTTTTAATGTATTTAAATTACATGAGTACATATGTAGAAGTATTTTTTTGCCAGTTATTCACGCTTAAATTGTTCATATTTTGATTTGATGCATTTTTATCTTTGTGCTCTTTTAAATGTATGGATGTCTTTTTTGTTTATATAATGTGTGTATATTTTCAGCTTCTTGCTCTCGTTCCTCCTGCAGCCTTTCACCGTTTCTCACCTGGGTCTGTGTGCTGGTATTATGGTCACTGCATCACACAACCCCAAACAAGACAATGGATACAAGGTAACATTTGACTTATTTTTTTTTTATCAATTTGTTTGTTTGTTGGAAAGTGTTTTCAGCTTACTACATTAAATCAGTTTTGTTACCAAAACCAATCCTAGAGGCATAGTTTAATTAACGATTTTCTTTTGTTTCCCTGATTAATTTAAATAAATGTAACAAAGCAAATTTTGTATTTTGTTTCCCAATTCATGATGCATCACGTGTGTCTGTAATGTTTCTATTTCTGTCGTAGGTGTACTGGGAAAATGGAGCCCAGATTGTGTCTCCTCATGACAAAGGTATCGCAAAAGCCATTGAGGAGAACCTGGAGCCTTGGCCCGAGTCCTGGGACACTGAGAAGGCCCTGAAAAGCCCCTTGCTCAAAGACCCGTACCAGGACATCCACACAGAATACTTCAAAGCCATCCAGAAACTCTGCCACCACAGGTGCACCACAGATTAATGATCTTTTCAGCTGCATACACCATATAAGTCACTTAAGTTGTATACCTCTTAATGTTTTTTTTTTAAGTTCAGATTTGAACATTAATAATTGACCATACAGGTAAAATTAACACTGATCTGTCCACACAAAATTACGCATGACAACTGACATTATGTGTTTTGATTTTGTTCTTTACAGGGATATAAACAAAAGCTCAGAGGTGAAAATAGTGCACACATCTGTGCATGGCGTTGGTCACACTTTTGTCCAGTCAGCTTTCAAGGCTTTTGACCTTCACCCTCCCCACGCGGTGGAGGAACAGAAGGATCCAGACCCTGAATTTCCCACCGTCAAATACCCTAATCCTGAGGAGGGAGAGGGAGTGCTGGTGTGTACTAGACATTCACACAACGCCAGCAACATATTTGGCATTCTTGTAGTTTGATTGTGTAAAATGTCCGTGTTTTGCTTTTGTTTTTTTTCCCACAGACGTTGTCTTTTGCTCTTGCAGAAAGGGAAGGGGCCACTGTGGTGTTGGCAAATGACCCTGATGCTGATCGGCTGGCTGTTGCTGAGAAGCAGGAGAGGTGGGTGGTTGCCTGCAATATATAAGATTTAACTTAAAGGGGACCTATTATGGCATTTAATGTCTATTTTAAACAGGCCTTGAATGTCTTAAAAACAAGCTTTTGATAGTTTTTTCTATATAAATTAGAAATTCAGCCTCTGGGCCTTGTCTTTATCTTTACCGTTTCTAACCTCATTATCTATGTGGGATTCTGAGTGGGCGGGGAGGCTATGATAATGAGGCACTGTGCTGATTGGCTGCCTGAATGACGCGATACACCGCTATGAAAAAATGGCGGAGGCTCCGGCCGGCGGAGTTAATCCTGAATTATGGTTCTGCGTTAAATCGACGCAGACCCTACGCCGTAGGCATGGGCGTCCGTTTGATTTCAGAAGTGCTGGGGACATTTACCATAAACCTGAGTAAGGTTTGAAAAGTGCTGGGTACGAGCTACGCCCATTACTTCCGAATTGAGGTTTCATGATAAATAATAGGCATTGCTTATTATTATTATTATTTTAATATTGCTGATCATGGCTTACAGTTTAAGAAAACTCAAATATCCTATCTCAAAAAATTTGAATATTCTGGGAATCTTAATCTTAAACTGTAAGCCATAATCAGCAATATTAAAATAATAAAAGGCTTGCAATATTTCAGTTGATTTGTAAAGAATCCAGAATGTATGACATTTTTAGACTCCAGAAAAATAAAGGACTTTATCACAATATTCTAATTTTCTGAGACAGTCCTGTAAACTTGTTTGTGTCGTTGTGCTGAACCACTTGCGAATATCCATGCTTTGTGTTAACGGAGCAGCAGAGAGCAGCGTCTTGCTGCTGCAGGAAACTGCGCGCTGGAAGCAGATCAGTGACGGACACTGGCTGATTTATGGTTCCGCGTTGCACCAACGCAAAGCGTACGGCGTAGGATAGGCAGGGATGCGAACGTAAGGTGCGCGACGCTGCGTAACCTACGCCGTAGGGTACGCCGTCGATTTAACGTGGAACCATAAATCAGGCTTGACGCGCACTCATTTGTCAGTTTTCTTTTCGTCTTTTCAACTGAGCATGAAGACGCATAAAATGAGGGTGCAGTGCTTGCTTATGCACCCTCGTAGAACCGCCTGCGGAACGCAACTTTTAATTCCCATTTCCCAAGCCCTACCTGGAGGTGAAGCCCGAGTCCTCCCCGCTGTCTGTCACACACATAGAAAGATCTGGGCACAGACGCAGCAGGTCCTGTTGTCCCGCCACTAAGATTTTGCTGGCCTTAATGTTTCCTATGTTTTATTTTGTTCATTATTGATAAATTTAGTGTTGATGTGTGTGTGACAGACGTGTGTTTGGGGCGTTAATGAAAATACGGGACAAATCGCGTCTTACTTAATTTTTTTTTTTTTTTTGGTGGTGGGGACAAATCTGCTCGTCAGACAAAGTGGTGGGGATGCGTCCCCACCGTCCCCGGTGGAAATGACGCGCCTGACCGTAGGCTCTGCGTTGGTGTAACGCGGAACCATAAATCAGCCTTTACATCATGTCATGCATGCGAGCGAGCATCAGCGACAAAATCAATTCCATTGCTTTATTTTCTTTTGGACTGTCCTAACTGGCCCCAGCGACGCAGCGCTGCGCGGCACGCCGTTTTGAGCTGAACATTTGTCGGACACCCTGCTTCTATTTTCTTCCTGTCGCTCGCGTTGAAAGCCGGTTGAAAGCGCTGTAGAAAACGGTCACAGATGAGGAACCGCTGATCCAGTTAGTTGAAATGAGAAGTTATCTCTATGATACCTCCTCATTTCACTACAAAAACCTCAATAAAGTGGCAGCTGCTGGAGGGAGATGGACAGAGAACGTCCGATGTCACACAGTGCGATAGTCTGACGCTCGCATGCAGTTACACAGTTTTATAGTTGTGGGCGTGGTTTCACGCATCGGACGCCAACCTCTGCTCCTGTCGTGACGTCACGACTGGAACAGAATCTGAACGGCTCGTAGAAGTCACATGACACTGGATGGCTCATCCGGGCGGCTGTACGGACACTGCAGAATTTGGTTGCTTTCCTCCTCCTCTGAGTTGGCAGGCTGAGGGGAGACCACTTTATATATGTTAAAGCAAGAGAAAACATGTTTTTCATAATAGGTCCCCTTTAATCATTTAGGTTTTAACACTTCCATCCTTAAGCACTAAAATTATATTTAACTATAATTGTATGTTGAGTCATATTTTCTCATTAATCTCTAAACTTACAAATAACTGCGAACTAGAAGGAGTTCAGTCCTTTGCAAAGTGAATCTCTATGAAATGCATTTCAGTCAAACTGAGGTCTGGACTTCTGCTCTACAACACTTTTTATTTTTTCTTAGTTAGATTGAAGCAGTTTCTTAAATAGAGTATTGCCTTAATCTAATAGTGAACAGAGTATTGCGGTTCATGTAAACGTAATCGATAAATGCAATGTACCCACTTCCTGTGCCTACTGAACAATCCCAAACCATCAGTCCTCCACCACTGTGCATATTTCTGCTGGCAGGCAACGTACTGTTTCTCAACAAATGTGGCACTGTGTTTTATGACCAAACATTTCCGCTTCGGTCTTATCTGCCCTTGAAACACTGTCTATGTTCAAAAGTCATCTCAATCAACAAACCATAGAAAGCCTTTTTTTTTTTTCTGATATTTAAAACATTAGGCAAGGCGAGCATATATATATATAGTATAGCACATTGCAACAACAAGGCAATTAAAGGTGCTTTACACTGAACAAATATGAAAAGTAAAGAGGAGAAAAAAGGTGCAGTGGCAGAATAAAGACAAGTTAGACTTAAATCACACTTTAGTACTGAAATTAACATTGTTTAAATCTCAATTCAGAAGGGTTTAAATAATTCAGTCAGGCAGTTGTGAACACATGATTTAAAGGAACTGAGGGTTTCAGCATTCCTGCAGTTTTCTTTAAGTTTGTACCAGATCTGTGGAGCATAAATTAGAGGCTTTAATTGTTTTTTAATTACAATTTTAGAATTTTCGTGAATTTTCTTCCTGATTTTTCTTCTCCACATTGGGCTGGACTCTTTTTCTCTTGAAACAAACATGCTCAGTCCACAATGATCAAACAACCGGTAAAATCAACAGCAGTTTTTGGTGTAATTTATAATAATAATGTGAACATAATTAGGTTATCAAAGCTCCAACATTACAACAAACAGTACAGTAGGAGGGTCCTCTCTTTACTTCTAGGTCCTGATCAAAACTTCCTGTCATAATTACTGCATGACATCTGGAGTTATTTAATCATGATGGAATTTCAGGCCTGTTTCTAGTTTGTCTTTGTGTCTCTGTGCCTCAGTGGACGGTGGCGAGTGTTCAGTGGCAACGAGTTGGGAGCGTTACTTGGCTGGTGGTTATTCTCCAGCTGGAAACAGGACAACCCTGACGTTGCAGCCGTAAAAAACATCTACATGCTGTCCAGCACCGTCTCTTCCAAAATACTGCGAGCCATTGCTTTGAAGGAGGGCTTCCACTTCGAGGTAACACACTAGAGTTCAAGGCTCGAATTTCATATTTGTGTTTATGTCTTGCAAACAGCAATACATGACAAAGTGGGGTCTGATTTATATAATTGTTCCCAAGATCTAGAAGAAAAATAAACCACTTTAGCTGAAAATGGTGTTTACAATTAGTTTGGTCATTTTCACATATGTTGGTGTGCACCAGATTACATATTTTTCAGTTTGCTTGGGTCAGGACTGTCATCGGTTAATATCAGTGTTGTCAAGGCGTCATGTTACCATGACAATCAACTTCAATTGAAGAGCTAAATAGCATAACGAAACAACGGCTACACATTCTGACCCAGAGTTCGCCAAAATCTATACCGTTTGTAAAATTAGGGCGACTGCAGCTGAAAGGTATTTGTCCCCATCTGTAGGTAGAAATTTATTTTGCCGTGTTTAATTATGTGGTTAAAAAAAAAAATTTGAAGCTTCTCTGTTTTCTGCGACAAGAAAATTACTTTTAATAGCATTTTATTTTTTAAGTAAAGTACTTTCTTCCAGTGAAATGCTTTTAGTAATAGTATTTATTCTGATAAAATGTCTTTATCGCCTATTAATAATCCAGTTAAGAGTTTTAGGTTATTAAGTTTCACCACTCATAATGATCAAACATCCTCCGTTACTAGCACTACTGATTTCAGCCAAAGCTCTTACCATATCTTTCCACAGGAAACACTAACAGGATTCAAGTGGATGGGGAACAGAGCCAGAGACCTCCTGGACCAGGGGAAGACTGTTCTGTTTGCTTTTGAGGAGGCCATAGGTATGTACACAATAAAAAAGTAATCATGTCCATAAGTGAAGGCACAGGGTAGAAGAGAAATTAGAGGAATATAGGAGCTTGTGTCTAGTTTTTCTCTGACAGGATCCTCCTGAGCTTATGGCCTGTTCATAATGCTCATTTGGCCTTAATTGGTCCAGCCAGTCCCGGGATTCAACCTAACAATTATCTTAAGCAGGCTGGGTTTTAAACAGTAAGACTGTATGTAAGTAGGGGCACTTTTAAAGGCTACACCATGTCTGTTACATTAAGTGGTATTTTTTGGTCCAGACTCACTGAGAAAATTCCTTGGAAACTGAAAATGGCCTGAACACTTCCAGATTAATGAATATTTGCCCATTTGAGTAGTGATAACAGGGTTATCACGGTGAAGATGTCTTTGAGATATCACATTATGAGCCATATCTACCAAATGCACCAGGGGGGAAAAAAATCAGTTTTTTTAATGAAAATCTCCTGCTTTGATTTCAAAAAGACAAAGTAAGGTATGATTTGTTCAGTAAAAGCTGAGTCCAAGGTTGGCCTGCTGCATATGTTAATATTTGAGTTCTGTTGTGGCGAGGGGGTAAAAATTATGTCTTAAATTTTGGCATTGCGAGATAAACAAACTGCAGGGAGCAAAGAGTGAAAATATCTCCACAAGTTAATTTCTTTTCCTTGAAATGCCAGAGGAAGGTCTTATCAGCCCACTGTAATTTCTGTAGCTGGGATGTCATGTTCACTCGTGTTCTCCATGAGTGCAGCTCGAGCAGCCTGGAGGATCTCCACGCAGTCGCCCCGTGGTTTCAGGCTCGGCAGGTTAATTTTCTAGAAGAGTGGCCTTTTAAATCATTACTGTTTGTTTATGATGACACTTAACTCTGCAGAGAAAATGGTAAATAATGGCCGGGGTCATGAATCTTCCAAGTGTAACTACGGTTTTCCTAAGTGCCTTTTTGAAATTTATTTTTATATTTAGTTTGCTTCCCCACCCCTGCAATTTTAAAGGGGAAAAATCTTTGTTTGTGTCTTGTTTAAAAACATAAATCCTTTTACATCAGATTTGTCCACTCTGGACATTCGGTCTCCTTTAACGTTTCTGGGGGAGGCTAAAGATCAGACTCGGGCCACTGCGTCAAAGTTAAATCGTCTGGGGTTAATATAACAGATGGTGATTGAAATACGCGACATGGCATCGTTTAGAGTCTTCCCATTTAATAAGATTATGATGCCATGTTTGGAATCACATGCCTTTGGACACACACGGTTATTAAAAGAAGCAACAGCTGCTGACACTAACTGGAAATTTACACAGTCAGGATACAGAATGAAGTGCTTTATTTGTGTGTTGCAGGATATATGTGCTGTGACTCTGTTTTGGACAAGGATGGCGTCAGTGCCGCAGCCATAGCAGGAGAGATGGTCTCCTATATAGCCACAAAAAACAAAAGCCTGTCTCAACAGCTTACTTCCATCTATGGAGAGTAAGACGCACACATGTAAAAGTAACTCTTATTCAGGTTCCTTGGGTATATAAGCTGTCACTAAAGACTAACTTTGTTCCTGTTTTTCTCAGGTATGGCTACCACATCAGCAAGAACTCCTACTTCATCTGCCACGATCAGGTCGTGATCCGCAGTCTGTTTGAGCGTCTGCGCAGCCGTGGTGGCAAAAAAGACTCTTATCCCACTGAATGTGGTCGCTTCTCCATCAGCGGCGTTCGAGACCTGACCACCGGCTATGACGACAGCCAACCTGGCAACAAAGCTGTGAGGGGACAGACTTAAATAATTAATTCACTTGGGCCTGACGAGCCTCTAATATCCCATTATTGGATTTTGATTCAAGTTAATTGACAAAATGGCATGTCTGCAACCAAATGTTTGTTTTCTTTTTATATTGAGCAATTGATAGAAGCTACAAATGTAGAAAAAGAAAACAAAATATGTTGAGTAACTAACTTTGACAACTAAAACATCAAACTAAGGTTTAATTTGCTCATTTCCTTTTTTCGGACAAGAATACTTGGCATTTTTAAATACCTGACATGTTTTGGCGATCCTTTCGCCTTCATCAGAGATGCCTCATTATGAATGATGAAGGCAAAAGGATCGGCGAAACATGTCAGGTATTTAAAAAACGTAAATATTGCCCAAAAGAAAGAAATTGGCAAATTAAATTGTAAAGCCATGGACAAAATTATTTTTCTTTAAATCATCAAACTAAATTGCTATTTGCACTGAACTAGATTTCCCTCTGGACCTGCAGCAACTCCAAAATTACTTCTTAAAATGTCATGCAGCCAATTTGCACTGAATAAGCGCAGTCTTTTTTTTTTTCTCTATAATCTACAGTTATGATCTAGGCGTCTTGTTTTACAGGTCTCCGTATGAGGATTAATTTCTTTATTTTGATTCACCAGAGATATTATTACGCCATATGTGATGGATATAGGTTAAAGTCGTCATGTAATATCACACTATGCACCACAGCTGCCATAGTTGCACCTAGAAAGAGGCAGAAAGGGCAAATAGAGGAACTGTTTTTAAAAGATTCCCACCCACAAATCTCTCAATTCCCAAAATGTAAATTTGCAAAGAGTTTAAATTATCTCATGACTTCCGTGTTTTCTGAAATACGGTAGGAATCACAGAGTGGGCGCATTGGCACTGGATTAATATCACAGGCATCCTCTGTAATTATCACAGATTAATTCATTACAGTGCAAATGGGGCATTAAAATCATTTTTGTTACCTCAAATCTTTTTGTGAGGTTGTTTGGGTGGGCTTCAAAATGTTGTTCAATCCTCTTTGTACATCTGTCCCACTCTTACGCCTTCCTCTCATTTTTCAGGTTCTTCCCACCTCCAGTTCCAGTCAAATGATCACCTTTACCTTCTCCAATGGGGGTGTAGCAACGATGAGAACCAGCGGTACTGAACCAAAAATCAAATACTACACCGAGCTCTGTGCTGCTCCCGGAAACAGGTACGTCACTGTGGAGATCAATTTAATCAGGTCTGAGGGGCAGTATCTGTTTAAATAATCAAATGTGATGATTCTTGATCCATTGTGAATAAATGTATGATTTAAAAATATAAACAATTTGCATAATTAACCATTTTAAATTCAAATTGGATTATTTTTGTTTTGTTTTTTTGCCTTTTCAATAACTGAAAATCCAAAGAAATCCTAAGAATAATGTGATAAAACAAAGGAGAAATGCTGTTCTCTCACCAAACACACTGGAGCAAAAGATGTAAACAACTTATCTGTACCAGGGTTTTTCTTTAACGGTTGAAATTGGCTGATGTAGTTCTTTTACAAGAGTATCCATTGACTCGATGTTGTGTCTTTGTTTTGTCCTACATCAGTGATGTGACACACCTGAAGAAGGAACTGGATGACTTGGTTGACGCCATCATTGAAAACTTCTTCGAGCCGGAGAAGAATAAGCTGCAGCCCAAGCCCGAGTAGTCATGACAGACTAGAAATAACCAGACCCACTATGAAGTCCCGGACCAACGGTTTACTAATGTCTTACTTCGGAGGAGATACCTGATTTATTACACACTTAAACTTGATTTCTAACTATGCTAATTATAATTTATATCTTTGTTTCCATTTGAACCAGTGATTACTTTTTTATTTTTTATTTTTTTTTATGCTTTTTTAAAAACTTTTTACATAATTAGATTTATTGGAACATCTAACCTCCATATTGAGTTTTTACAGTTAGCCATGCTTCAGTTTTGTTTTTGCATATTAAGGATTTTGATCCTGTTTCACATTCAGCATTATACTTTTTTTTTTTTTTTTTACCAAGTGTAATTCAGTTTTGAAGGTCAACTGTAAAAGTCTTAAGGCCTTTCTTCAAACACAGACTGGTGTTCCATAGATCCAGACCGCTGTACGTCACCTGTATATAACAAAGTGCACTATGAAACCCACTGTGCTTTAACGTCAGGTGCTGCTAATATGAAGAGTGAGACGTGTAGGATTCAACTTGATATTCTAGACTTTGAACGTGTGAACTTATACTGTAGTAGCACAGGATGTGACTACATTTTTTTTAAGCATCTCATCAGTGAAGAAGGTGGTTCCAAAGCAATGACGCCTCAAAGCCTAGAGCTCCTCCAGGTGGAGACATTGTGCATTAATTTTAACAGTGTTTATTTCTTGATGTGAATAAATTGTACAACGCCAAAGGACTTTCCACACCTTTCAGCTCAGTATAAAACCAATATACTTTTATTTCCCAGTAACACTAGAAATGTGCACATAGTGGCTTGCATTGGTGGGCATTATGAGTCTGGAAAGCTGAAATATTGTGTGAAAATGTTTTCTTTTTTTTCTTTTCCAAATAAAAACAGTTTCCACCAAAGCAAACTTTTGAGTGATGAAATGGAAAGCGCACAGGCATTCATTTATTCAAGGCTGCTTCTAACTTTTTGAAGGGCCGTATGAGATGAGATTATGTCAGGGGGGCCTACATTTTTATTAAAGTAAGTATGATGGAGTTCAAACCCTTTGAGATCATCTCTGATGATAAATTAATCTGTTACAGTTTAGAAAGTATGTAAATCTAAAGTTCAAAGTCAAGTTGCGCTAGTTCAATAAACATTACTACCTAAGGAATCTTGCAGAGCCCTAATTGGACCATTTCAGGAACAAAAAAATAAAATAAATTTCCACTTTTATGGATTATAAAACGGTGTATATCTAAGGCATAATTAATGCGTTTTACATTTTTTAATGTCCTCACTAGGGTGTCTATCCCCCAGATATTGTATGGGACTGACCTTTCAGCTTTGGCGCGCCCCCTAGTGGCCGGGTAGATCCTATGCAGCTACACTTTTGTGTACATTGGAAGAAACCCGCTCGACATTGAAACGCACAGTTAGACCTTCTGCGCACAAGTACTCCGTGCATCCTCCGGCAGCGCATGCAGGCAGCACGCACTTGTCATTCAGAGGTGGGGTCAGGTTGGCTCCGTCTTCTATATTTAACTCCAGAAACAGCGAGAACCGCGCAGTCTGCTTCTCTCTCTCTCTCACCCGTCCGTCCGGGGCCGCCTTTTACGCACTCGCGTCCAGCCTTTCACTTCTACCGGACAGGAGGAAACTTGACAGGTGAGTCAGTCGGGATGCAGGACTGTGCTAAATCAAACCCAAAGTGATTATCTTTTCCGTGGTCCTCGCCTGGAGAAATATCCGGGTTTTATTTTATCTTACTAATTTAGCGCGGTGCGTAAAATGAACTTTAAGACCAGGTGAGGAAGGACATGCGCCTTAGGGGTCCTCTAAAACAGAATATTTCATTTCCGCATGATGGTTCCGCGAGAGATCAGCCTGCTCTGTCCTGCTGAATAAAGTTATGGATCTAAAATAAATCAAAGCAAAGCCAGGGGTAGGCAAGTAAAAGCTTAAATGTCATGTGATGGTTGATCTGATTTGAAGGGCGTGTGTGTGTATCTCCAGAGAGGACATCTATGTCCTGCGTGATGGGGACTTTTAATTCCCCACATGCAGATCTCAATTTACCATCCCAAATGGTTATACGAGCCTCTGGGAAATCTACCTTAATCCTCTCTGACTGTATCTGTCAGGTATGATATTCACGTTACCACTGTCCTGTGTCTGTTTGTCCTTGAGATTGTAAAAGTCAGTCAGCTGATTCAGTGTCCTGGGAAAACTAGCCTGCTTCTCTAAATTAACTCTTTATGTTCTAAGTCGGACAAGATATGCAGAATGGCATGCACACCGTATGTCCTGATACAGTACGTGTTTACTGTTTACTATCAAGGTCCCTGAAACGTCCCTGATGTTTTGCAGGTAGAGCGGAGGCGTGCAGCTGCCTCTAGCTTCAGATGCCATGGAAGGGCTGTATTTTGAAGTGAAGCCAAGAAGACACGGAGGTCGTAGTCCCGAGAGCTCTGACAAACCTCACTCCAGTCTAACCCCGAACCCCCGCTCCTGTCCGTCCCTTCCACGTTTGACCTCGTCCCCTCACAGTCCCCCGAAATGCATAGAGAGGTGCGCAACATGGAGGGGGCCGTTGGGCGAGGAGGTTGAGGAGGAGATGAGCTACAAACTGACGATGATTGGTTTCCAACCAGTCCACCAGATGACCACCATGGCCATGTTGCCCTGGGTGGTGGCTGAAACCTGCAGGTGTGCAGAGAAGGACCAAGGTGCCGGGCTTCACCGTGATGGGGGCCAGAAGAATCCCACTAATGGCAACCAAGCGATTGTCCTATACATCTCGGCCTCTTGGGTACGGTGTGTGTCCGCTCCGGGAGAGCGGCATCTCTGGGACCCTTTGACGCATACGGTTCTGTTTGAATGTCGTCCTCACCAAGTGACCAAGCTGATCCACAACAGCCAAGAGCCCAGCATTTTTGGCTGTCTGGTGAGAGATGCATCAAAGTGTGCCTGCTACGTCTTCAAGTGCCAGGACAGTACCAAGGTAGGTATACGTGCGGATTGACAGGAGGGTCTACAGCTGTTGGCATATTTACATGTACACAAAGAAACCATACTCAAGCTATCGGTCCCTGCCAGAGGTTCTTATGCACTCATCACAAACACCAATTGGGCTTTTCAGTTTACTCATGTAAAGTATCTGCTCTATTTCCTTTAGCAAGTTTCACCTTGACTAGTTTTGGCAGCCATTGGTAAGCTTCTATAAGAATTTTATCTGGATATCTTAAAAATCTTTGATGCTATGGTTTCCTAGCAGAGAGCTAACCCTTAACAGTCCATATATTTTCAGTAGAGATTAAGTAAAGAAACCACCTTTGGAAAAAATGTGAAAGTATTTTGACCATGATGCTACCGCCACCATGCTTAACAGCTGGTGTAACCATTCTGGGTCTAATTCCTCACTTTTACTCCTCTAAAAAAGTATTTTGCTCATTGTCATCAAAGTAACCCTTCTTTTTTTTCAACATAAAAGTTTCCTCCAGGATGATTTTCTTTGAGCAAGTGGTCAGCTGCAAACTAAGCCTCCTTATAAAACAAATTAGGGCATTAAAACAGCTTCAAAGAGAGAGTCTTAACTGTACACCCGTGGCATTCTATTTTCTAAATAAATCAGTCATAAACACATCAGCACAAGCTTAGCCTATAAATGGAGATGTTGTGTAAAAGAGATATGGTTTGTCAGATAAAGATGACAATGACAAGAGGAACTTGGATCAGATCAATATTTATTTGGATGATAAGTGTTTAGTGCGACTATATCAGCATTTATTTGACATTCCACTGAGGGAAACTGGATCTGGTCTTGGTGTGCTGTGCTTTTTATTCCATTTAGCAGCGCAAGCTAAACACTAAAGCTAAACTCCACTGACTGTGTATATACCAACATACTCTGCTGACCAGCACGCTCCTGACCTCCAATCCTTTCACCTTTCCTCCATATGTTGTTCTTCTCCAAAAGCCTTTGTATGCACAGCAGGAGATGCAGCTGGCGTCCGAGTTTGGGCACGAGACATTTGATAGCATCCCATGCCCAACATACCAAAGACAATGAGGGATCTTAGATGTGAAACTAAAGGAAGTGAGATTACAAAATATCAGTTTGACCTTAACTCCAGGTCTCTCCTGCTCCTCACATGACACGTGCACTCAGAGCTCATGTAACAAATACCTGCACACTTCAACAGCCTGCATGGGCTGCGTGGTGTACTGTAAATATCACTGAAAGTGCGCTGTGACAGAAAATGAAGACATAAACGGTTCTTGAGCAGGAACACAGACTTCTAGTTGTTAACATTAGCCAGACAGGATGTGAAAGCGTGTTGGCATGGAGACCGCTTCCTGTGCTGTAGTGTGTTGGCTGTGGGGTTTGTGTGCATGTGAGAGCTTGTTGTTATAGCTGTACTTTCAACCCCTTCAAAAATGCGATGCTGATATAACGCCGACCACCTGTTGCCCGAGCTCTGTCACACTGGGCTTAAACACGCACGCAAACGCACACATGCTAATTATAAGTACAATGTTTGGGCAGCACTGTGGGAGTCACCCTGTCACATATGAAGCTTTAGTTTACTTTTAGATGTTATGATGTAGCTTCTCACAAAAGCACCATACTCAATAACGAGCTAGAATTAGGATACGTTTTGGATTATTTAATAATTTCCTCCCAGGATTAAGATGTCTTTTGTGAATACGCTAATCAGTAAAAGGAAGGGCAGCAAGAACACACAACATGAGGAGAAGTGTCTCCTGAAGTATAGAGATCCAGATCATCCGGATCAAGGCACCAGAGGCCAGAAAGAAAGAGAGACTATGGTCAGCGCAGCAAAGTATGAGTGAAAAGGCGAGGAGTAAATGGGTGAGAAGCAATAGTGATAGTTATGCAGCTCATCTGCAAACTGGGCGTAAATCTGCGATAATCATGCCTAAATATCCTATAATGAAAGATAACATTCATTGAAGGTAGGTTAAGTTATTTTACACCATTTCTGACTCACAATACTGGACTCGTATGTCATCATATGCTAGCTATCTATCTTGTGAGTATATTATTATTTAAAAAAAAAAGTCCATTGCTCCAGCCAATCCCAGATAGGGAGGGGGCTTGTGCATATGCACATGAGGTAGTGGAGTAGGGAGGCTTGGGGGTTACTGATGGGGGTGTTTTCCTGGGGGCGGGGGGGGCACTGAAAGAGGAGAAGGAAGGAGCTAAGTTTCAGTGTCTTGTTGATGTTGTGGTTGAAATATCAACAGACACGATGTCATTCAGGTCACAGACAAACCTGTCATTTAGTGTTAACAAGTCTAAAGAATAAACTATTGATAAAAAAAGCCACCAACTTAAAGTGACATTTTTTTAAGTTTGACTCAGATTAGTCTATAATTAGTTCAAGAGGTGCAATAGAAGTGTGATACCATTTGCCAAAGTCTCTCTTGGGACCGGTCTTGTCAGAGAGTGAGGACTACAGGGTGAAAGGTGGAACATTTTGCATTTTGCACAATTTGAAAATGATTTGAACTGAAATGTGGCAAGTTAGGGCAAAAGTCTGTATCACACAGCTCTGAAGAGATCCTGTTAAGTGGCCAAACTGTCTCCCTCTGTAGCTTCGATTTCACTTTGAGACAATGTCCAGACACACCAGATTACACTCTTTTTGTGAGATTATTGTCACTTCTGAGTAGAGGAGGCGGTGGTACAGTGACCAACTGTTTCATGTTTGTCACAGTTTCATTTTCAGCAAATGTTCCAATGTGTTTTACTTACATAATCTAAAACAATGGTATGAAAAAACATTTTATGAAATGAACTTTGGCATACACTATATACTATTTACCATGTACTAAAACAAAACAGGCAATTAAACATGCATTTATTTTATATTTTACTTTAGAAGCCATATGCAAATTTGTGCCTGTAAAGTCTGAACCTTGTCACAGTGATACTGAGCATGCAGGAGATATAGCACAATATGAATTAAGATGATTAGACAGTCTGAATAATTATGCGTTCATCTTAATCTGGATTTTTTTAAGATTTGTTAATATTCAAAAACACACTAGCTTCTGTGTCCTGTTAATAAATAATTTAATACCCTGTGATAATAAATCTGATCATTATTTGTAACCTGTGTAGTTCAAATCAAATATTTTATACGGTACAGCATTATATTTGGGTGTGATAGTGGCCCTGTGAAAAGCTTTTCTGCAGCTGTCGTCTGGTTTGGACCAGTGGTGTTTAGGGCGCTGAAAGTGAGGAAATTCAATTGCTTTAATGTGCTCAAAATTCTATTTCAAGTTATAAGACCTAGTTTCATACTGTAATGGGTAGTTTAGTTTAGTTTAGTTTAAATGCTGTCATGACATTTAATATAAAGGACAGTAATTGTTATAGTAAATAGCAAAGTTGGTAAACAATGGCTTGATTCTAAAAACTACTAAGTTGAAAATAATATTTTAGTAATAAGCTTTTTTCATAATTTTACAAGCAGTTCTCTCTGAGTATATTCTTGATCATCAAGAACTCAACTTGACTAAACTGATTTGTTAAATGATAAAACTTAATAACGTTAGAAGAAAAAAAAAAGTGAGGAAAAGGCTTCCCGGGTACGTTTTTTTTAGTTTCTGCCTGCCTCGGCCAGCCTGAATTGTTTTAGTCTCATAGGTGCAGGAGGACTGCAGTTGGGCTTTTGATTGTTGGGACAACAGTCCCAAGTGTCATTAAAATTTACTTCACATGCTCGTGACGTTAGTCCTGCCGAACTGATTACAGTCTGAAACCTTGTCAAAAGTTTTGTGTGAGCTCATACCTCCTGAGGAGCTCAGACTACTGTGTGTCGCTTTCTTTTTTCACTCTAAATGTACACAACATTAAACTAAACTAACTAATCTTCCTTAAACCCTTAAAATGTTTGACCTTTTACTACAGAAACTGTAGTTTTGACAAAGAGGAGAAATGTAAAAGTCTGTTATTTCCATGTGTTTAATTTGTCTGATTGTCTAATTTTTTTTAAGTGATCTTTGATTTCAGCTTTTCTAGTGTTGATTTAGTGAAAATGACTGTGGAGATTTGGGATATCTGTAGTCAGTTGCCCATCTTACACGTTTGGCTTGTTGTAAAGTAGTTTTATGGGAACATGTATGATCATTTCATAACTGCAGCAATAAAAAGAAACTTCCTCTTCTGTGTCCCAGCAGAAATGCTCTCTGGGGGCCGCTGGGTTTCCCCCTTCTGTTTGAGTGGTAAAAACAAAACAACCACTGGATGTCACCATAGATTTGTCGCAGCATTTGAACTAGTTTGTTGTAAATGACTTTCAAGTTGATTTATTACTGCAGTTTTGCATAATTATTATTCTGATGGATATCATCTTCGAATGACTAAAGATCTAGAGATATTCGATTCTGGTTACTGTTACAGACAGTACTAATCACATATCAGTTAAGTGTAGTGCATTTTTTCTTGCTGCTTTTTCAGTAAAAGCCATACTTTTCAAACAGCAATTTTATTTTCATTACTGCAGGTGTTCATTTAAACCTGATGTTAATTTGCAATAGTTAGATGATGAATTAAATATGATGCTGTGAAGAAAAGAAAAAAACCCTTTTCTGCTTTCCATATCAACTAATGCTCACGCCATATTTTTTAATTAAAATTGAAGTAAACTTTTCACCAAACCAGTTTTCTACAGAGAATTAGATCGGTATGTGTTTACTTTTTACAGATTGTTTCAAATAAATTATCAAATTTTTCTTCTTTTTAAGTTGGAACCCAGACCCACTGATAGTACTCTATAAGACTTTGATATTCCACTTGTAGGAACCAACTAGTCTTTATCAGTGTTTATAATAGCTTTTAAACATTTAGAAATACATTTTACCAGACATTTTCATAGTGTCAAAACTGTTTAACATGAATGCTGCTTTGAAAATATGCAGGAACAAGCTGGTCCTGTCCCATCCTGATACTGTTCAAATTGTAAAAAGAGCTGTGTCAACTGGTGTTGAGTTTGAGGAAAATAAAAATGATAAAAGCATTCATTTTGATGTTGACTAAAAGGATTATGTCTGCAGACTTCCGGGTTGTAAGGTTGCTATTTATCCTCAAAATCGTAGTCAGTAGTTAGTTACACCCATAAGGGATCCATTCCTGCTTGAGTGCAGCTGACCTGCGAGCAGACAGGAAATGTGCTGTTTATGTTGAAGCATGCCAACGAAGACAGCGGCTACAATCCTTATCCTTTAACGGTAATATTCCACATTTACCGCCGAAACTTTCAACTGCTCCGGGACAGGAACTGTGTCCAGCCCTTTCTCTCAACGCATTGGACCCTTTATGCCCGTCAATATTATTTCAGTTAACTAGAAAGAGTCAGGGATACTTCACGTGCCTTCAAAGTAAAAGCAGAATCCTACCCATACAGAGACAGAACAGTATTGAAGATGCCAGAGCACTGTGTATAATCATAGAACCAACCAAGTATGTGTTTAAGAAAAATAATTCATCAAATTGTGATTTGTGCACCAGGAACAATTTGTTATAATTCTGACTGTCTCTGAGTTCAACATGCAAATATTTTCCCGAAACCGTGATAATGCATACTCTTCATACAAACGTTTGTATATAACCTTACACATATCTTCATAAATTTTAGAGTGGTAAAGCTCTGTGTGATATTTGCTGTAATACAAAGTATATAAAGCAGTCCTCTTTCAGGACTTTTAACATGTGTAAATATGGTTTGTATATATATAGATATATATTTAGAATTTATTAAAGGATAGCCCCTTGAGATGTAACATCTAATTTTCAGGGGGGTCCCATAAAACATACAACATTACAATATATCACATTACAGTACAGACATACATGACATAAAACAAACACAGACATCTTGCTCACCCCCTCCCACACACAACCCCTACCCACATAAGTCTAGTTACAAATAGGCTAATTGAATAACCGAAACAATGAGATAAATATAACATAACAGAGAGAAAAGAAAAAATAAATAAATATATAAAAAGAAATAAAAAGAAAAAAGGACAAAAAAAAATACATAAATAAATTAAAAACATAGGCAATTTGTTTTAAGATGAGAATATAATGCCGACTTAAAACAATGAAAAGAGGTAATAGAACGCAAAAAGGGGGGAAGATTATTCCAATCTGATGGAGCTTTAAAATAAAATGATATTTTACCAACCTATTTTAAAATTCTAGGAACAAAGAAAAAAGGAAAATTAATATGTCTGAGTGACTATGGAGAGTTATATAGAATCATGAGTTCTTTTAAATATGGAGGACAGTGAAAATAAACACATTTAAAAAGGAACTGAAGCCAGTGAAATTGCCGTCGAGATTTGGGTTGCAACCAGTTCAATGAATCAAACATAAAATAATGATGTGTTCTCAAAGGACAACGTAACACAAATCTACATAATTAATTAAATAATACAGTCAGTTTATGGATACAGATATATATGGATATATGTTCATTATTGTTTCCTCATATTAATAAAATAGCTGAGTTTTACACAATCTGCTTCTGCTTGTCTATCATATTATATTCTGCGAGTTATGACTGATTAAATGCTTTGACACTTAACTGTGCCAGCCAGACAGATGACACTGAGTGGAGCAGGTATATGTATGTATACATGTCTATGGATAAGGCGTCTATGTATACATGTCTATGGATGAGGCATGTATGTATACATGTCTATGGATGAGGCGTCTATGTATACATCTATGGATGAATGAGGCATCGGCGTCTATGTCTACATGTCTATCAGAGGTGTCAAGTAACAAAGTACAAATACTTCGTTACCTTACTTAAGTAGAAATTTTGGTTATCTATACTAAACTGGAGTAATTATTTTTCAGACAACTTTTTACTTTTACTCCTTACATTTTCACGCAATTATCTGTACTTTTTACTCCTTACATTTTAAAAACGGCCTCGTTACTCTATTTCATTTCGGTCTTTAAAAAAAACTATCCAGTTAAATTGCTCCATCCGGATAGAGTGAATTTGGTTGTTGTTTATGGCACAGATGTTCTTGTCCAGTTTTGTTCTTACATCCGTTGCCCTCAGATTCCTGCAACTAAACTTGGATGTACATTCCAATAAAGGTTAGGATAAATGATAACATGCCTTTGAAGTTTGACTTGCACCATAACAATACTTATAGGCAACTAGTCATCATATCTTCTGCTCTCTGAAACACATGTTAATGCTCAATAGTACACATATATGGTTCTTTAATATATTTGCATTATACTAGGATGCATTAATTTTCAATGGCTTTTGTCCTTAATGGCTTTTTTCCCCCTTACATTACTTTTACTTTTATACTTTAAGTAGTTTTGAAACCAGTACTTTTATACTTTTACTTGAGTAAAAACTTGAGTTGATACTTCAACTTCTACAGGAGTATTTTTAAACTCTAGTATCTATGCTTCTACCTGAGTAATGAATGTGAATACTTTTGACACCTCTGATGTTTATGGATGAGGCGTCTATGTATACATGTCTATGCCTGGAAGGACGTGGATTCGCTTTATTTTGAAAGTTCAGAGCCGGATATGTCGGGTGTCGTGTGTTTTGATAGTTGACAGTCGAGCACGGGATCTTCCTTGGTCTCGGGGAGCAAAATGAACTTTACAAAGAAATGATATTGAAGTTCCCCGCACGGCAAATGAGCAAGTTACGGGGGAAGTAGCCGTTTGGATTTATTGTTTTTTGTGACGTTGATGGCGGATGGGATGAAAGCGCGGTTCCAGAGACTCAACTTGTTCAACAATAAGCAAGAGCAGAAAGATGTAAGTGAAGTTGACGCTGCTGTCGAGCTAGTGAGCACACTGGCTAACGATTACTGAGAAATATGAGCGAAAAACTCAATCAAATCAAGTTCAACCTGCTGTTAACCAACTATAACCAGCCAACTTTCTTCTGTCAGCCCATTTGAGTGGAATACATGATCTTTTTGTTCATTGTTCATCATTATTAACTCAAAATGAACCTCTGTCCATTCACGGGGCTTATGACATTGATTTGATGAGGTAGATATTTATTTGTCTTGAGAGATGGATGTTGTAGTTGCTCATCCATCTATCTATCTTATATATATATATATATATATATATATATATATATATATATATATTTGAATGCATATTTATGTGAGTTCATGTTATTGTTTGTCATTTCTAGCTCATTTGAGCTCCTAGATTAATATTTGATATGAATTTTGGGGACTTAACTGCAAGCTTTTTAGACTCGCAATAGAGAAGTAAAAACAAGAACTGTCAGATGTGTTTTAACTGCACCAAAAAGGTTGAAAAGTGGACAATTGTCACGTTTTTATTAGTGATTTAACTGTTGCTGGCTTTCAAAATGCCACTCGAGTGGAATAAATTATCTTTTTGTTCATTGTTCATCATTATTAACTCAAAATGAACCTCTATCCATTCATGGGGCTTATGATATTGATTTGTTGAGGTAGATATTTACACTTATAAGTTTGTGTTTGACTCTGTCTTGAGAGATGGTTGTTGTAGTTGGTCAAATATATTAATGCATGATGTGAGTTAATGTTATTGTTTGTCATTTTTCTTGCTCATTTGAGCTCCTAGATTAATATTTCATATGAACTTTGGGGACTTAACTGCCAACTTTTTACTTGAAAATACAGATGTGTAAGAGACTCGCAATGGAGAAGTAAAAACAAGCACTGTCAGATGTGTTTTAACTGCACCAAAAAGGTTGAAAAGTGCAATTGTCAAGTTGTTTATTTGTGATTTAAATCTTGCTGGCTTTCAAAAAATGTAATCAGTAGAATAATCAACAATGATAACTAAAATAATCTACTTATGATCTAGTGAGTGTTTGCGGTTTATCATTTTACTATTGACGTCAAGTCACAATGCACATGTGAAATAGCCATTGCAAGACATGCATTGTTGAAAAGGGCAAGTTAATTCAAACCTAATTCACCATGACAAATCTGGAAGAGAAGTATGCCTTTTTCAGTCTTATTTTATGCATTATTATCAAACCTTGGAGTTTGCTTGTATATGACGTGGAGAGTCTGAATACACCACGACATGAGTGAGTATAAAGACTGTTTGGTTTAAAAAAGAAACAAAGTGGTCTGGAGAGATGACTCAGTTGATTCATACAACCAGCAGCTCAACTTCCTGTTGAATCAGACTAATTTATCTCCGACTGAGAGAAACAAAGTGACTTAGCATCTCTACCCTTCTTCTTATGAGGTTATGAGTTCATTCCCACAGGGGAAAGTGGCTTGGCCAGGTAATAATTTAGTTGTTTTATGTTTATTTCAGCGCAGGTGCAGTCTTCTATCTTCCCAGTCATTTTTCTCCTTGTAGAAAAAAAAGAAAATAGTTTACAATTCTTACAGTAGAAACAGAAAATATCACATTGTGACCTTTCTTCCACTATTGTACAGCCGTACTCCTGCGCCTCCCCACTCATGGAGTTGCTCATCAGGGTTGATGGTGCTCCAGTAACAAAACAGGATTTTTCCACCACTTGATCCTGTTGAAGCTGTTTCTGTTTAGCAGTGGTTACTAATTTGCAGACCCTTTCTGTAAAGGTGAGGATGTGAAAAATCCAGTGTTCTTGGGCCTTGGCTGCTGTGAACACCAGCCATATATAGGTATGTGAAAGAAACTGTGATAGTGAGTCATAGCAGTATCACCTCCGGAGCTATTGTGCTCATGGCCCAACTTTACTCCTGGGACGCGAGGCAAGTCATTTTATACACCAAAATAGTCGTATAGTTTCGAGACTTTCCTTCAGCGGTTTGTTTTGCTTGCTTTTACTTACATGCCATCACTGAGTACATCAGCACTATTTGTACCCTCCCCTCTCTCTTTAATTAGTTTTTGGATCCTGTGATTATCAGGGAGCTTTCACTGAGACTGTATTTGGTGTGTCTGTAGAGTTGGGATGTGACACACAGGGGGAGATTACTTTTTTCCTTATCTATTTCCTAGTGTCATCCTTTTCTTATCTAAGGAAAGGGCTGCGCTGATCTTTTTGGCTGTGGCCTCATGTCTTATTATTGTTTGTTTGTTTGTTGGATAAATAAAGTTTATTGAATTGAATTGTATAACGATGGTGTAAATGACAACACTAGTAGGTGATGATTACTCAAGATTGTCCAGGGGAGCTTTTGCAGTTTGACGTTAAATTCCCCATTCCCTTTCTTGGCAGTGTCCTTTTCTTGTAAATCTTTGGCCCTTTCCCACCATTATTTTATGTTGCCTCATGTGACAAAGTCTTTGCAAGTAAAACAAGTTAGTAAACCGGGGGCATTTTTCCATTGTTTTATAAGTGGACAGTCCAGTTCTTGTTGCTCATCTGCTTCCTATTGTTCATTAATAGCAGTTAATGTTGTCTGTCTTAATATGAAGCTTAATATTGCACTCTAGAAACCCCCTTTGGTTGTGTGTGTGTATATGTGTGTGTGTCTGGTGACGTTGCTTCTCTTCTGTTTTAATGTACCTTGAACTTTGAACTTGGCTACGCTCCACAAACCACAAGACTCGGGCACATGACCGTGGGTGAAGGGGATTTTCAGTAGATTTTTCCCAGCTTGTTGGTGTGTCATTGTGTTTTTATTAACAATTTTCTGTAAAGGACATCTTTTTTTATGTCCTGACACCTCCTATTCCAGCTTAAAAACAGAAAAATGTCAATTTAGACTGAGGCTCAATGTTTTGCTTATGTATTAATGCGGTGTATTCTTTCCTTGCAGAAAGTTTGAGCTTTTTATTTTTTCTCCTTAATTTAGTTGTATAATAACATAATGAGATAAAATTAGATGAAAAGTTCCTTTGAGTACAATTGGGTAATTATTCATAATATGTAGGTGGAAAACTTGAATAGCATTGTTTTGTTTGTATATTGTGACCTCAGTACATTTTTATCTGGGGTGCATTGCATTAGCTTTTGTGTGATAAGATACTTCCGTAAATATATATGAGATGGCAAAGTCCCAGACATAAAGGGTAAACATGAAATATTCCTAAAACGTATGTCCTAAAAGTTGCTCTCTCTTTCCAATTTTACCATAAAGTGATCTATATAGAATTTGACATTCAAGGAATGTTTACAAGTCATCTGCTCAAAGTGGAAATTTCTCAAAATTCCCCTAAACAATAAGTTAAAGTTAGAGCGTCAATTAATATCCGATGTCTCCAGGTTAAATTGGGAACTCTGTTTACACATGAAGACTTGAGATGGTTTCTTCAGGCAGATCAGTCGTCTCCATGAGTCTGAGGTTGTTACCCTTTTTTGGAAATTAAAAAAATCCTGCTGGTCCAGTTAACTTCACAGCATCTTGTGGAAGCTTTAACCTCTGTGATTAAATGACAGTGGACTTAAGTAATGTAGACTATAACTTGTGTACAACAATTTAAAGGTTTCAGCACAAAAACGTTTTCATAAGCCCTGTTCATGCTGACTGTTCAGGACAGGCTGTTGTACCCTCTTTGAGCCCTGCTGTTGTCTTTTTAAAGTATGGAAACAGAATGCGGGGCAAAAATTGATTCTCTGAGCTGAAACAGAAGTAGATAAAGTAGTTTCCGTTAAGCTGACAACAGCTCAGCATGTCTGTCATGCCTGAATGAGCACCCTGATGCTATTCTTTTAGATTTTGTGGTGGATATTGTGCTAGTTCTGGTGTAGAAACGTGTTTCTCTCTGTCAGCTCATCCACACAAGGCTGACCGGCACCAGTCACATTAAAAGACACAGCCACATAAATGCGGTTGATGTTTAGGAGTCCAACTGGTTGCCTCATTTAATAGATAAACACCTTGTCTTATTGTTCCTATTCTGTGCTTTAAATACAATAATTGGCGGTGGGCAGCTACCCAAACAAACAAGAGGAAACTATGTTTAGAAGGCCCTGCACCCTGTCTGACTATAAAGCTGCGTTTTTGGCAGACTGCAGCATCCTTGTGTGTGTGTGGCATGACTTTGTTTTTTTTATAACAAAATGGGATTATGAGAAAACTGTAACCTAATTAGAATGAACTGTGATTAAGTGTGTCCTCATATACAGACCATGTTTTTCAAGTGTTGATAAAGATGATGTTATCAACACAGCACCAAGTCAAAACATTAAAATTCAGCTGCTTAAATTCAATTAAGTTATAGTGTATACGTGCTTGACATGCTACTACTCTCCAATATCACTTGTTATGTGATGGAGCATTTTGTTGTTAGAAAATTGACAGTGTAAACTGCCACCAAAAGGGTGATGAATTGTGAATTATTTTAACATCTGAGAGATTGACATGGCCTTTTAAAGAGTGCATAGACAGGTAATTGAACGTTTAATAGATATTGTTTTAATGAATGATAATGTTCAACAACAGTAGGGCTGCACGATTAATCGTTAAAAAATCGCGACCTCGATTCATGCTTGAACGCAATCTCATTTCCAAATGACGACGATTTTAATTTTTTTTTTTTTTTTTTTTTTTTTTTCTTTTAAAGATGGCTGCATAAAAAAATGACTAGGCCTATGTTCTAGGTTGTTGTAGTCCTGTCATGGTCAACTATCATGTTGTCATGTTTGTTATATTTTGTTAATGATTGTGGATTACATTTGGAGAAACATCTACCTTTTTCATCACCTGACACATATTGCACATAAAAAGCAGCCAGAGGAATAATTTGTTGCCTCAGAACTACAGGATCTGTTACAAGTCCCCTTTCTGAAAGGGTGTTCAACTCAGGGAGGAACAAATATTGGCCCGGTTTCCCAGATCAGTTAAGTAGTTCTTAACAGTTAAGTAGTTCTTTCACAGGCTCCTTAAGATGGTTTGAAAGAAGTCTTTCGCTGTTAAGAACTACTTAACTGATCTGGGAAACCGGGCCATTGTTAAATTGTTATTATTGTTTAAATTATTTAAAGACAAGAGAGATGTTTATTGTTTTTATGTTCAATGTCAGCTGTTACAAAGTTGATGCCAGTCTTTTATCAGGCACCATCATATTTTTTGTAACGTTTACCTTTTGTATCGGCAGCTTCTTAATAGCAGCAAAAGGCAATGGGGGGTTCATCCCAGCCAGAGGAATAATTTGTTGCCTCAGAACTACAGGATATGTTACAAGTCTCCTTTCTGAAAGGGTGTTCAACTCAGGGAGGAACAAATATTGTTCAAAATTGTTATTATTGTTTAAATTATTCAAAGGTTTGTGTAAAGAAGACAAGAGATGTTTATTGTTATTATATTTTTGTTCAGCTGTTGCAAAGTTAAAGTAATAAGTGCAATACATTTTATATTGGAAAAAAATCGTGAGAGAATCGTGATCTCAATTCTAAGCAAAAAAATCGTGATTCTCATTTTGTCCAGAATCGTGCAGCCCTAAACAACAGTATTATGGTTAGTTTTAAAATCTTCAGTCACATAGCCTAAACTGTTGCCGACTCCATTACACCATCAGCACCAGCCTAATCCTTTGATAAAAGTCGGGATGGAGCCGTTGTTTTCATGTTCTTAACAACAAATTTTAACCCCACCATCATAATCTTGCTGCAGAAATCAACAGAGACTCATTAGACTTATCGATTTTTGTCCAATGTTTTATTATCAAATTTTCGTGAACCTCGTTCCGGCCGTAGTTTAACGAAGCAATGAATGCCAAGATTCCATCACATAAACCGACTGGATGCTTTACCTAAATATAATACTCTATATTTTTTAAAACTTTTTGTAAAGCTTCTTAGAGAAGGATGTGCACTGTAAGTACATGTAACTGACACATAATTCATTCATCAGTTAATTTATTTATTGTGTGTAGTATGAGGAAATGTATGCAATTTACTCTTATTTTACAAGTGCATGATATAATATCTCAGCTAAACATGCATTCATGCACATATGTTTGTCTATATTTTCACTGTGTGCATTGTTTTGAATGACTGTATAAAATGGTTGCAGGTTTTATAAAAGATACTGCGATAAATCAACTGCATAAGTGGGTGGGGATATTTGTGAAAAACTCCTCGTATTTTACTCAGTGTCACATACTTCCTCCTTTGACTGGTTTTATTGCCTATTATAGTAAAACACTTGCCTTTTCTTCATGCACATCCTCTGACACAATTTAGAATATCTTATGTCAGACGAATGGCTTGTTTCCAATATTCCTAACTCAGTTCAAACTTACACACAAAAGATATGCTCTGTTTGTGCTTCTAGGATGCTTTCAAGATTTTGAATGCCTCAACTTAGTCACAGATCACTCCAGTCAGTTTGCATGTCAATCATTTCCGGTCACAAGCCGAGCAATCGATCCATACTTAGAATAAACCTGATCCTCTGTGTGTTTTTTGATGTGCATTATCACAAATCCCTGAAGGAACAGGGTTGCCAGATCAGAAAATTAAGTGACAGTCATGCCAAAACTACCAGTGTGGAGAAATCATGTGATTTATAGATCATGAAAAGAGTATGTTTCAGTGGAGTTTCAAACACTGCAAGAGTCGAGATGCTTCAGGGTGAAAAATCAGGGAGAATAACGGAGGCAGAGGTAACGGAAAGCACTCAAAGCATCTTCAGGCGGAAGAATTTGTAAGAGTCGAGTAGTGAAAGCTAAAAGAAGAAGAAGGGTTAAATGGAGAACATAAGAAAAACAATGAAAGTTTGTTGTCTGTGCATAGATAGCGGACTCCACTCCCATGCCAGTGTGATTCAGAGCCAAAAGACACACAAGGCAAGACTGAGAAGCACAATTTCTAGATGACGTTGATGTTTTGCAAAGCAATGCCTGAGAATGAGCAAAGGAACATGGGAGAAGATGGTCAGAAGATAAGAACTTCTTTGAGTCTGTGGGTAAAATATGGCTCAAATAAACTTGAGAAGAGAGACTAAATCCAATTCAGTCTTGTGTTGCTTATGCAGTAAGTTTAGAATTGATAAAGACCTCATTTGGCATTGATTCATAATTTTTATTTTTGTAAGGGTTTTATCTGGTCAATCTGAAGGAAACGAAGAGCTGGGTCAAAAATCACAGTCTTATCAGGGAATAAAACATTTCTTTGCTTCTTTTTCAGTTTCAACACAATTGTCCTCCTGCGTAGCAACAAAAACAATTCAAGTTCATAGTAGGCCAGCATAAGACCCATAGTTGATGTCATAAGTAACCCCCCTCCCCCAGCGTGTACAAATCCACCTTATGCAAGTCTTGTAAGAGAATGTAACCCTAGTATTGAAAAATTAATTTGCGGCCAAGGCACCAACGGGTGAAAACCTTTTAATAAACTTCCAGAAGAGCCTACGGTCATAAAACAAAGCGGCATGCTTGTCACTGTGAAGCAGGAATTATTTATGAAAAAGAAAAGAGTGCACACCTCATACCGAGGCAAGACACAGCAGGACACAGCTGTGTGTCTGTGATACTTGCACATCTAACCTTCATGACATCACCGATGTTACTCAACTGCTGCTTCTGCTTATTTCATCTACTTCCCCCTCTTTTGTTCCTGTGTGTGTGATACTCTTGTCATTGTGCTGCAGCTGACTGGAATCGTAATAGGAGAGGCAGATAGGTCAACAAAGTGTTGTTTTCTCATTTCTGAAAGAGATCCAGATAATGGTTGATTTTGTTGTATTGTTTTGTGCGAATAACAAAGATTTCTTCACTTAAAAAAAACAAAAAAAAACAATTACTTCAGTTTCGATCATGCACAAATGAAGGAACACTTTTTAGCGTTATTATAAGCGTTATCAGAAGGTTCCTACAATCTGAATGCTACAAATATGAGGTAAAACTATCTCACTGTAACATAGAAGTGAGGTCAGGGTTTTTATGCAAGCCTGGGGTCAGTGAGTGAGATTAGTGGCTGGTAATCTCAACCAAATCTTTTCCGTACCGACATACCTGATTCGTATGTCTGATATTTAACTTGTGGCACAGGAAGTTACCACACTCTTAATTTTCTCATAATCATGACCTGTCTTTACAAGCTCACTGTATAGTGTTTTTTTTATTCACTTTGTGGCTGACTGGAAAGGCTGAGCAATGCAGATAACACAACAGTTGTAGACCAGAGTGGCTCAAATGCTAATAAAACTGCAATAAACGTGTAACTGAGCAGCAAAGCGATGACTTGTGTAAAACACACAGGGAGAACAGAAATAACTGAGAAAACTGATGGTTAACAGAGAATTGATGCTTCAGAGTTGGTTTTAGAAATGTCCAAAGTGTTTATTTGACACGGGGGGCTCTGTAATGTAGACTGACGCCTCCTAAGCTCAAGATATATTAGTCCAGATGTGATCGCCAACGGTTTTATGAGAGTTTCTCACAAAAGTCACTGTGGCTCAACAGCTAGACAAAAATGTTCTGGGATAAGAAGTACTTGCAGCTCCGACTTGCAGATTAGTTCTTGCAAGTTTATTATAATTTCTGTTCCTTTTTGCTTTAACTATGACACACACAGGAGCTAAACGTAGCTGACATTTATCTTTGGCAGCTTAGTCATTCTTTCTTTTTTTTTTTTTTTCCTGATGAAATCTGGTATTGGCGTTAAACTAGTTTGCCAGGTTTTAGAAAAACAAGAATCGAATCCCAACAAACAATGTATCTTCTTGTGTGTATTTAGATAAACATTTTCAGTTTATTTTGAACTATAGTTACTTTAAAGATTTTTAACGATGATGATGATTAATAATAATAATTACTTAATAATAATTTTTAGGGGTGTGCAAACAAGGGAACCTCACGATTCGATTCGATTTCGATTATTGGAGCTTCGATTCTTCGATTATAACGATTGACGATTCGATTCGATTATTGGTGCCACGATTCTTCGATTATTGTGATTTTTAATGCTTTTTTCCATACAAGATTGATTTTGTCTTCATCTGTGGCTACATTTGTAAATAAATAGCCAATCAATGAACTCAGTTCCTCTAACAACACTCATTAAGTAAATAACAAGGTTGTGTGAACATTTGACATGTATTTTTCAAAGACACAAAATAATTTATTTTATGACTATGTAAACATTTGCTCTTTGACTTACTTAACTTTGACCAGAGAAAGCTGCACTTGCATGAGAGCGCCCTCTATTGGCGGAAAACACTGAAAACGCTCAAGCTCGGATTTAATGAGTTCATTAATTCAAGTAAACTAGATATGTATTTAGTGTAAACATATCTGCCATATTTACAGTGAACAATAAGAAATGTGCATTCTTGAAAATGAAATGATTCCGCAGCTTATTCTGTCTGGAATCTGGATAGAATAACTTAAAAAAAAAAAAAAAAAAACCATGGACCATAATCGATTACAAATCGTCACGTGACGCATCGCGATGCATCGACACATCGATGAATTGCACCCACCTCTAATAATTTTACATTTGGTGGATAATCCAAAATAAAGCCAAAAGAAAACCTTTTCTTTTATAGACGGTTAGCAGTAGCCTAAGCATATCATTTATAAGAAGCAAGCATTCTAGCAAAATACAGCCAACACAGTTTTTACACACAGTGTACTCCACAACATTTTGGATGTTCTCCCCTGTCCGAGCATCATTCTGAAGATTTTGGCTCCTTAAATTCCTCTGCAGTGTGACCTAGATTTATCTTCCTTGTTTGTTCAGTCCCAGTGCAAAAAATAATGGATCCATTCACCCTCACCCTCTCAATGTGCTCTTGGACATCAAGACTAGAAGCTGAATAAACACTTCGGTCAGAACAGCAGCTGCCAACAACATTACATTTCTCATTAACAAAGAAGTTGGACCCTGGAGATCAATTGTGCATTGCTTTGTATCCAAATCCATCTGTAGGTGTGTATTCGTGCTGCAATAAATCACTTGTTCATGCAGATGCAGCATAGATGAAATTATGGATCCTTATGGCAAAGTAGTCGTGGAATCTGTTTTGGAAAGCCACATCTGTCCTCTCCCTTCCACGCACGTATACGGGGAAGAAAAAAGAAAAGTTCAATAGTTTCTTGTTACATAAAAGTAGATGTCACAGTGAGTGAAACGGGTAACCGAAGTTAATCAGGAAAGGGAGGAGAAGAGGAACAGATTGGCCAGGAGGGACTCAAATAAAAAGGGCAAATGAGCACAAAGCCTGCTTTGAGAGGAAATATCCTTTAGTTTTTTTTCAGTAAAAGATGACGTCATAAGCGCAGCTCTGTTCCGGAGTACCTAAGTAAGAACACATTTTACCATATGGCAGGTTAGCTCTTGGTGAGGTGTGGCTTCTTCTTTTATACATGGAAAGTTAGTTTTTTTACACACTGTCATCTGTATTTATTTCAGTGTTTAAGCATCAGAACTATTGCAAACAGCCACCTGTTTCTTGATGTGTACTGTCAGCCTGAATGGCTTTGGCCTAAATCTCTAGAAACAGGAAGATTAATGTCCTTTGCATAACTAACAGATTTTCTGGAATGATATGTGCTAAAATACGTTTTAGATTCGCCTGACCAAAAAACCCTAATCGTTATCCTCTTCGATACAAAGAATTAGTCCGGGTCTGGATCCATCTTTGGTTTCCAGGGTGCCGTACCAATGGATGCACAAGAAACCACCTCTTGCCACCACTGGATAGAAATACAACATAAAAAAGAAACCAAGCATGTGATAATAATAATAATAATTAATAATAATAAAATAATATTTTTTGTGGTTGACCTCGGTTGCAATCCAGGGGCTTGAACCTGACCTCCAGTCCTCCAGACAACCACTAGGCTACCACTCCCCCATGTGATATTGGCAGAGCAACATTCATCTTACCTGCAAAATTCTCTGTTTGATTCAAAATATGTCACATGAATCGTGTAGATCCAAAGAGCATCTTCGAAATAACACAATTGTTGAAACACAACACGTTCGCACAAGTATGTTGGCTAATCACAACCAAGATGAGGGTATTGCTTACTTCCCGTGTATGTAGTGCAACGAAGTAGGGCTGCACGATTCTGGACAAAATGAGAATCACGATTTTTTTGCTTAGAATTGAGATCACGATTCTCTCACGATTTTTTTCCAATATAAAATTTATTGCACTTATTACTTTAACTTTGCAACAGCTGAACAAAAATATAATAACAATAAACATCTCTTGTCTTCTTTACACAAACCTTTGAATAATTTAAACAATAATAACAATTTTGAACAATATTTGTTCCTCCCTGAGTTGAACACCCTTTCAGAAAGGGGACTTGTAACAGATCCTGTAGTTCTGAGGCAACAAATTATTCCTCTGGCTGGGATGAACCCCCCATTGCCTTTTGCTGCTATTAAGAAGCTGCCGATACAAAAGGTAAACGTTACAAAAAATATGATGGTGCTTGATAAAAGACTGGCATCAACTTTGTAACAGCTGACATTGAACATAAAAACAATAAACATCTCTCTTGTCTTTAAATAATTTAAACAATAATAACAATTTAACAATATTTGTTCCTCCCTGAGTTGAACACCCTTTCAGAAAGGGGACTTGTAACAGATCCTGTAGTTCTGAGGCAACAAATTATTCCTCTGGCTGCTTTTTGCTGTAACAGCTGACATTGAACATAAAAACAATAAACATCTCTCTTGTCTTTAAATAATTTTAACAATAACAATTTTAACAATATTTATGTGTCAGGTGATGAGAAAGGTAGATGTTTCTCCAAATGTAATCCACAATCATTAACAAAATATAACAAACATGACAACATGATAGTTGACCATGACAGGACTACAACAACCTAGAACATAGGCCTAGTCCTTTTTTTATGCAGCCATCTTTAAAAAAAAAAATAAAAAAATAATAATAATTTTATTTTATTTTTTTATTTTTTTTAAATCGTCGTCATTTGGAAATGAGATTGCGTTCAAGCATGAATCGAGATCGCGATTTTTTAACGATTAATCGTGCAGCCCTACAACGAAGGCAATTTTTCAAGCTAACTCTGGAAGACTTTAATGGATGCCAGGGTTAGTTTTGAGATACGTCTTCAACGATATAATATGGTGTCTAACTTGACATTAAGTAGCTAAGTCAGTAGCTACTTAATTGGTTCAGCAACTTCTTACTTGCATGTGTAGTGGGCCTAATTCTGCGTTGTGTTTTTCAGTAGGAACAGACACACTCCGGAATGGTCTCAGCTTAATTTATTCTCCTTGCTGCATTATGGAGAAGAACATTGAATGTTTACAACTTTTTCATGCACGCTCTCTGTGCTCCTGCTGGTTAAGGTCACGGAGCAAAGAGGAAGTAAGACCCAATAGCATAACCAAAAATAAATAAAATGCAAATGACATCAGTTTAAAGAAACCTCTATCAAAAAAGTACAAAATAACTTTAACTATAGCTTAACTCACATACCTGCATTATGGAGAAGAACATTGAACGTTTACAACTTTTTCATGCACACTCTGTAACAACATAAGGAAAAATCACAAAATGTCTCCTGTTAGCAACCAGACTCAACAGTTCCCTCTAGCGTGACTAGCTACATAGCAGCCTTGCGGCACTCACAGACTGCAACAACTTCTCCTCTACTTACAAATTTATGCATGACAGGTAATATTTTAAAAGTTCTGCAATATAACAAAATGACTACACCAACCTTACAATTATTTTTAACTATCATGAATTCATATATGTGTTGAACATTAACAAGAACATATACACTAATACCATTTTCTCCCCGCATATTAACAGCTCTCAAATAAATAAAATAAAACATGACAGCAAAAGAATTGCCTTTCAAAATAAAAGCCTGCACTTCGCTGCCTTGTTCATTATATGACGCAACATCACACCACTACACATGAACGTTCCACCAAAGATGTGTTATTTTGGAAGATGCTCTTAGTATCTGCCAATTCATCAGAATTACATTTTTTGATTCAAATAGCGGATTTCGATAGAAAGCCGTGACCTTGCAAGTATGATCGGACAAGTATCAACAAAAGGCATCCAAAATACTGTGCAGTGGAGTAGGAACACCTTTGAAAGGTTGTTGCTTTTGCAATTAAAACATTTTTGTCCAAAGTATTATTAGCAATTCTGCAGCTATCTTGGTTGTTTTTAAATAGTGGCCCTTGGGCAGTCCTGAGTGAGCAACTGTACCTTCCTGGTGTTGTGGTTTGGTACGTTCTGTACCAGAGGAAATGGTTGTCCCAGGAAATTGATCCATTTCATGTTAGTGAATTTTTTGCGGAGGATATGGCTGATTGGGGTAGCGTTTGACTGTGTCAAGGTGAAAAATTTCAGAAAAAAGTTACAAAAATCAAGCATTGAACATCCAAATAGTCTAGCTCTGTAAAACATGCCTCAAACTAATTCAGTACAATAGCTATCTTTTTTTTTCTCTAAACCTAGTAGAAGAAAAAGATGACAAAATCATTAGTGGAAAAAAATCTAGTCATGAACCACAAAAGTATCTCCTACTTTGAAGTTAATGGATGTGATCTCATTTCCATATGTGGCCATTATTTGTTTGTAATAAGTGTAACTGTTGCTGAGCTCTACAATAATTAATGATCTCATTTCCATATGTGGCCATTATTTGTTTGTAATAAGTGTAACTGTTGCTGAGCTCTACAATAATTAATCATTACAGTCATTGTCATCACTGTCTTGTTATCTTTGCAGGTCCCTGAGATCATCAGTACGCTAAGACAGGCTGGGAAAAGCTCTGCACGCAGCAATGACATCACCACTTTTCCCAACAAGACTTCCACTGCTCTTGGAGGCGGCGATTCCTCTGAAACAAGTGACCCCTGTCTCTCCACTACAGCAAACCCCACAGCTCTCACTTCTGTCGTCACTCCGACAACCTTTGCCAAAAAGTTTGAGGTCCTGTTTTGCGGCCGAGTCAGCGTCGCCCACAAGAAAGCTCCACCCGCCCTGATAGATGAGTGCATCCAGAAGTTCAGTCAGCTGCACGGCTCGGGGACGGCTGATAAAGGAGGAAATGGCGGGGGATTGGTGGTCGGGCTGAGGAGGGCATTAAACTTCCAATCCAATGGACTGGGGAGTACTTTAGTTGGTAATGGTGCGGCGGGGACCGTTGCCGCTGGGACACGCCCGTCTCTGTCCAAGCGAAATACCAGCTTCCCCAGTCTGCATGGCCTGGATGAGAATGGGCTTTCACCAGAAATTTCTAATGCTAACACTACAGATCCACTGGCCCGCTCCACAAAAGTCCAGCCCACCAGCCTGCAGGAAAACAGGACCATGCTGTTTACGGTAATTTTCACTCATACATAACGCTCAAATGAAGTGATTTAAATGTTGAGCTTTGAAGTGTTTTCAGTAGTTTAGCATATAATTCAACAAACAGATATTTCAGCTATATTCATGTGTATTTAATGATATAGTCACCAGACACACAGCACAGAAGGAGCACCAGAACATCATCATGTTTCCCATCTCATAGTTATATTCTTTTTGACTCTTATGCTCATTATAGACATTTCTCTAACAGAAGACTGCGGTCAAGTCTGGTGCAATATCGTAAACGTTAAAATACATTACTATTTTAAAGGTGTGATTTGGTCACCCATGCTGTAGAGTGGGTACAGCAGTGGGGGACTAAATCACACCTCCACAGTAATGTCTTATTTTACTGTTTTACAGTATTGCAGCAGACACAAATTTAGCTGAGCTGCCAGACAGTGTGTTAACAGTGTGTGAGAAACAATTCTCATATAGTTGTATTAATGAAATATAAAATTTTTCAAGTCGGACTTCAAGTCTACATTTCTGAAATCACATTGTCAAACTCCCGAAGATATTTAGTACCATCGGTTTCTGTCCGATTTTATTCCACCTCAGTATTTTTCATTGTAATTAACTTAATCTAGTTCATAAGGTTGTCCTATAGGGGCAGTTTTGGGTTATATTGTAGTCAGTACGGGACTTTCTGTAACTACTTCTTTAGGGGTTTTACAGCACTTGTGTCACTGTGGAACTTAATAGTACTTCTACAAGTGGAAAAGCACTATTTAATTATATACCCACACTTTTCTTAACAATATAAACCTATTATTATGTTACTTTGCAGTAACAGTGCACGATTGGTAACTCTAGGTGCGTTTACATTAGTGATTGTTCCGGGTAGTTTTCCCAGTTAAAAAAGCAAAGAAAGCAAAAACAAAGCATCCCTTATGTTGACCTATTTTGTCCTTTCTTTATTCTGTTGCTCCATTCATCTTTTTCCCCTCCTTTTATGCCGCTGGCCATTTGCAAACACCAAGAAATGTGCATGACCGCCATCACGTGGTCAATAGTATTTTCTGTTTGGGTCTTGTGTGTCTATGGTGTGATGGAGACCCGCCATCTGAAGGGGCCGAGGAGGAGGTTGTCCCCGTTAGAGGTTCCTGTTGGGTGGGTTTACCCTGGACCCCCACTGACAGAAACATAATGTACCTACTATGATGCATTTTTGAATTGAGAAATGTCCACACCTCTTTTCTGAGAGAGAGCACGGTTATTTTTCTCGTTGGCTTGTCTCCTTTTCCTTCTCTTATGAGAACAATAAACACCGTTAAATCCTTTTCAAACACCAGTCGTCATTTTAAGACAAAAAAGTTTTTTATAGCGTAGAAAAATCAGTTGCATATTTCTGGTGTTTTAAAATGTTGCAAGTACCACATTGCAGAGCCTGCTCTCAGTTCAGACCTTGTCATGTCATGCTCTGTAAATGTATCATGTGTTTTACTGATATAAGAAGCTTCCCTTTAAATGCAATAAAAAAAACCAGAACAGAACAAAGAGTTACACTGCTTTCCAGATTAACATTAGTGTTCCTGCGGTCGTCGCTCCTGTGGTTTACTGAGCTATTTCCTCAGAATCCTGGAGTCTGCAAACTCCTGATACACATCACTTGTGAACAGCAAAGGAGTAGAGGAGCAAAGATGTTGCGGTATAATATTGTCTTGGCATATACAAATGCTGACTGCAGCTCAAAATGCTCACAGCTACACTTGTCTCTTTGACCTTTACTTGCTCTTGTTGGGAGTTTGCCATTTCCTGTGTGTGGTCCAACTAGGAAATGGTCATCACTGGCAAAGGAACCATTAATGTCCTACTCAGCAGATACAGATGACTGACACTCACGATACCCAATCTTGCTGCCAGAGTGACCTCATCCATGAGATGTTATGATATCCCTTTTTTTCCCCCTCGGCTTTAAAGTCACAAATTAAGAATGTATTGTTTCCTTGAAAGGTGTTATTATTGTTTGGCTCATTATGAACAACTGAGTACTCCCTTTTATTGTAGGAATGACTCATCTAATAATGTTTGTGTGATATGGCTGGCAAAAATTCCCCGATTCGTCCTAAAGATGACTCACTGCCAACAAAGAAAATTACATGAGATTACATCATTTCACATATTGGGGGAAAAAAGTACAGACACAATCATTTTAGTTCATCTAATGTGTTTTTTTCACTGCTTTAAAAAAAAGCCTCTGCCGGTTCTCTGTAACACACGGACATACAATCTTGGTTGTAATTTCTACTTTGTTTTTTCTTGATTTGTTTCAGGTGGGCAGGTCTCAGATCTTCCTGGTTAGTCCCGACACTAAGAAAGTTGCCATAGAGAAGAGTTTCAAAGAAATCTCCTTCTGCTCACAGGTATGAAGAGCTGCGTTTTTCCACACGAGTGTCTTGAGTTTGTTTAATTTTAAAGCTTTTTTTTTTAAATCTCTTTCAGGGTATTCGTCATGTTGATCACTTCGGCTTCATTTGCAGAGAAACAGATGAAGGGGGCAACTGCCACTTTGTGTGCTACATCTTCCAGTGCACTGATGAATCACTGGTGAGATGTTGTGAATATGGATTCTCACTTTTTGCATTCATAACACCAGTAGTTATTAGTTGCAGCAGCTCTGGGTATATCGTATAATTCTTTACAACAATTTTCTGCTGAGGTTTTCCCCCGTAAATCACACTTTTCTTTTTCTTTTTACATTTTTCCACCTTGGTCTGGGAGCTGTGCTGCTTAAGGGATTTCAAAGTGTAATTCCGGGACTTTTTAACATTTGTTGTGATGAGTAACCATACCAACAGGAAAGTTGCAGAAACTTGGAGTGCTGATTAGGGAAAATATTGGGAATTGAGTCTTACACACGGAGATGTGGCTGCAGGAAATACCTCTCTAGGCTGATTTCAGTAAATACGGTGGAGAAATAAATTGCAAGTCGAGCAGAAAAGGAGGGATTGCAGTATTTAATAACAGGAGTCTAAACAGCCAGAAGACTGAACTGTGCTTATTTGGTAGCAGGTTTCAAAACATGTCTGCAGTGTTGGCAGGTTACCTGTGTAACCTGCCAACACTGCATGTGAGACCCACATAGAATGTCCAACAGGTAACACACATACGTCTCAAGTTAAGTCTAACTGCTGTCTCAAGTTAAGTCTAACTGCTCCTAAAGTTTTATTTTTATCAATTTGTCAGATGAAATGCTAATATGCAAACTCTAACAAAGAATCATAGAGATTTGTACAGGAAACGTGTAATTTGTTCTGGCGAGACATAATCAGCAGCTTTCCACCTGGCTGGATGTGGACATGTGTACTTCCACCTGAGGGGGAAATCTATCAAAGCAACTTCACTGGATATTAATTCCCAGCACTAAAACTGCTGGACTAAATGGAGAAACACTGCAGATGATGCTGTGATGGATTTTGTCGTTTCAAGTAGAGATGTATTTCCTCAAACTGTTGTTTTTAACCTTTTTGAAAAAGATGCACGATCTCAGAAAGTGAAATACCTTGTGACTTTTCTAAGTCAATCATCTGCTTGTTCCTGTGTATGACAGGACTTTCTTTCCTTTTCCCGTTCACATTAGGACCACTGGGCCAAAACGTAAAGCATATTATTTGATAATACCGTAATGAGTTGGAGACATTGTGGCTTATTAACCTGCCTACTTTTGGGTATTCTGTTTTGTTAACCCTCTCAAGGTTTAGATCAGTTGTTGCCAAGATATAAATGCTACATCCCAATGCATTTGTGGGGATCCCTGGAGATCTCAGCCGAGCCCTTCTCTGCCTCCACTAAGTGCTCCCTCTCAGTTCAGATAGCTGATTAAACCATTAAGTCTACAGAGAAAATAGGAACGGTTACAATTAAAAATGTCCTGTTTTATATAGTTGGACCTGCTTTAAAAACACTAATTTAAGAATATGAACACCTCTTGAAATGCATGTTGTGTTTTTGGTTTTTATCTTTTGTAATGTGTATTTCCTTTCTAATTCAAAATGGCAACATTTGTAAATCCATCCTGACCTTACTTGACCTTTTTAAGTTTGTTTCTATAAGTTATTTGATGAACAGCCTCCTGAAACCTGACATCTTTCTGCAAAAGAAAAAACTAAATATTTTGTCCACTTAATTTTTCAATATATTTATACAAATATTTGTTCCTTATATTTGTCTATATGAACAAAAAGGCTTCAAAATGCTGACAAACATTAGGGTTCAAGGGTTAAAACATTCAAATGATGCTACATGGCTGAAAGGCAGATGCACACATTTTATCTAAATGGATAAAAAGTTACGAAAACCTTCAGAACAAAGTGCAAATCAACATCTTGCAAGTTTGCCAGTATTTTTTTCCCCTCCATTTTAAATTGAACATGTTTTTAAATCAAAGTATCTTTGACTCACTGCATTTGTGCTGTTGAGTCACGATGCGTCAAATGAAACCCTGACATCACACCGGGAATTACCTCGGCTAAACCTGGTCTTTTATTGCCAGGGGATGGAGAAAATTTGAACTTCTCTCTTATTGTTGCATATTTCCATGTACATGTACTGTGAGTCATTTCTCTCTTTTTTTATTGTTTTGTGCAAATGCAGACAGATTTGTTAAATATAAAAGTTTCTGAATACTTCAAATGACGGAGAGATGCTGGTGATATCATCACTCATGAACTCAAACACAATAATAAAGTGACTTTTATGAAAGATTAACAAGCGTTCTATTTCTGTTGTAGGTGGATGAGATCATGCTGACTTTGAAGCAGGCGTTCTCGACGGCAGCCTTGCAGCAGAATGCCAAAACTCAGAGCCAGCAGTGTGACAGCTGCCCCATGCAGCAGCTCCACAGGCTGTGTGAGAGAATAGAAGGTAGTTTATGGTCTTTATGAGACAATCCTTGCAATAATCAATATTCTGATCAGTTTGATATTATAAGTTGAGTGGAAATTATGGATTTTTTCCCTGACTACCACATTGAGCTTTATCAAGAGAAACAAACAGGTGGCACTATGAGCATGTTGTTAATCACCAATTTACTTGACGTATGAAAATATTTAGGAGGAAATAAAGCTGCTGCTTTTCTTTTTTTAAACCATTTTTGATGCATCCTTATCAAGGGACACAATAAAACCAAAAGTTGACACCTCATCCTTCCCCAGAAATGTGCAGGTCCCTGTTACTTTTGTATGGAAAGAAAAAACATTACTCAATATTGTGGAAAGGAGTGCCAGTAATGTTTTATTGATTAATTTTTTTGCATTTTAAATGTTAATGTAAAATAAGTTGGAATTGAGATATATATGGTTTTTCTATTGTGTTTTCTTTCTTTTTTGTAGGTGTGCACCCATCTAAAACAAAACTGGAGCTTCAGAAACACTTGGCCACTTTGGACAACCAGGAGCAAGCTTCAGTCTTTGAAAACACTATGGTAAATTATCCGTATCCGCGGACCTGAGGGGCTCGGTGCGAATTCCTAAAGATCTCTTAGAGGTGACTTCAAATAGAAAACAAACCAGCCAGTTAACAGCTCGTGGGCTGAATCACTGTGGAAATCACAAGTTTTTCCCGTGACATATGCAGTGACGCACAACGTAAATATTTCAGGCACATATTTTTTCTGTTCTGTTCGATTTTCTCTGGAACTACTTTATATAATGTTGTTTTTACAATTTTTATGCTGTATCCAAAACATATTTTGAACTATTTGATTGCCTTGCGTAAATCCTTGAAAGACATGTTACAACAGATAAAGAATATAAAGGGAAAGCAAATTAATATTCCTCAGACTTGGCCGCCATCTACTGGTAATGCAGCCAAACTACAACAATTTCATGAAGTTTTTTTTTTTAAGGGCGGTATTTATTTAAATGAAATAAATGATGGAGAACCAGAGCTACTTGTATGTTTTTCCAGATTTGATTTTGTATGACATCCTTTCTAAAAAGAAACCAACAACTTTAAAGTTAAAAAGGAGCGGAAACACTAAATAAACTACCCGAGGTTGGTTCCTAGGGCATGTACTACTGTTGTATGATATCAAAAAAATATTTTTCTTGTAACCCCTTTTGTGCATTTAGCGAGCTCGCCCTAAGAGCGATCAGGAAGAAAATGAGTTAGTGATTGCTTCTCTGCGGGGTCTGTATGAGGAGAAACAGAAGAACCACCAGCACACTCTGCCTGGAGATGGCAAACAGGTACGTTTTGAACCCTCTTAAACATGTTGGTTTGACCATTGCAGCTTCGTTTTAATTACTCTCTATTCAAGTCCTACATTTATTCCTTAAAATCAATACACAACCAAATCTTTTGATTGAAAAGGAAAACAAAATCACTTATTCACGTAGTGTCTAAGCCATTTCCCTTCTCCGATGTGTGTGGCTGTATCATCCTCTCCATTTCTGTGTATGTAGTTGTGTGAGGATGCAGCTCCAGCAGCTCAGGAGGCTCAGCAGCAGAGCAGCAGCCGTCAGCGACTGGAGCAGTTCAAGAGTCGAGCCAAACGCTCTCTCACTGAATCGTTGGAGGGCATCTGGAAGGTATGACGCTATGACCCGCTAAGCTTGCATTTGCACCAACAAAGTTTGTTTCATGGAAATGTATTTGCTTAACATAAAGCCTTTTTTCGAAAAGTTAAAGCGCTTTTGCAGTTAACTTCACAAATACTTGAAGTTTTACTTTTTGTTATGTTTGTGCCTTTTCTTGTTTTAGACTGAGAATCTTTTGTTCTAATATGAGATTCCGTTTTATTAGTTATTTGTTGGACCTCTTAAGAAATAAACCAGATATTTAATTTGTGCAGGGGCTCCCGTACTTTTACATAAATCCCATATACATTATGCTGTGTTGTCATCATTTGATGTTTGTTGTCTTCTGTTTTGATTAATCTTCACAATGAGCATTACAGGTGAACAGATCAAATTGCAATTTTTTTAATTCTTAATGCACTTTTTTTATCTTTATGCGCTGCTTGTTTTCACCCACACTTATTGTGTGATCCTAGCAGCCTGTTTTTATGCTTAAAGATGGCTGTTGTCTGGTCACAAGTGGTGACTGGAAACACATGTTTCCATATTAACTCCGGGTGTAAAATGCAGCACTTGTGATTGGATTACATAACATGTATAAACATACTTTAACGTTTCATTTAAGGAACATGTCTGTAACTCTTGTATGTGTACCGTTGGCAGGGAAGCAGCAAGAGTAGACTTCAGACGGACAACAGTGAGGAAACTGAGAGTAGCTCTTCCACTTGTACCGTCAGCAGCAGCAGCCAGTACCAGCCCTGTCTCGACGACCCCTTGCCTGCTTCTTCTGCTCTGCAGCCCACCAGCCCACTCAGGTAAGCACACATGAATGCATTCACCCACCACTAACCTGTCCTATCCCTGAGCAGTCAGAGCTTTAAATCAGGGAGCAGATTCCTTTCTCTGTTTGAATTGCATCATTTCTTCCACTGGCTCGGCATATAGTGATACAATAAAATGTGTCTTCTGCTACTTAGACAGACATTATAAAGTTAGATCCAGGAAATTGAGGATGTTGGACACTCACACGCACACTTCAGCTGATGAATTATCTAGCTAGGACAAACGCAAAACTTAGTTTCTCATCTTTTGTTTAGATCTAGATATGACTCGTTTACATTGTGTCCATACCATGTATTTCTCCTCACTCAGTACGTTTGCATGCACTTATAGAAATTCAAATTGTTGCCTTAATACGGTGGTCGGCAACTGGCGGCCCGCGGGCCAAAATTGGCCCGTCTCCAATAATATCTGGCCCGCCAGATGACATTGAAAATTTGATAAATATTTTTTTTTTTGTATATTTTTTTATTTTTTTATTTTATTTTTTTATTATTTACTATCACAAAAACGACAATTTCATAGAGAATTCAAAGCCTTTATTTAGAAAAGATAAAATAAAATAAAAGTAGGATCTTCATGATTCCGGACGCACACAATTCTGTTCCCTGTCACCTGTAGCATAGGGGGTCCTTAATTAGAGGTGCACACAAATATTCAGGAGTGACGTAGGCACAGACTCCCGACAAAACTCCTAAAGCTGTTGAAATGGTAAGACGATAACTTACCTTGAGTTTTGCTGTTGGTCTTTTAAATGGTAAAACGTCCATTATATGTGTAAAAATACGTCGGAAAATCCGCCTCATTTGCATATCCTCTCACTGGCTTCAGCAGACACAGAGGTGCTCCGTGTGCACGTACTGACTGTCCTGTGCTACTGTTCATAGGTGCGTCATGGGTTTTTCATGTGTTTAATGTCGTTCTGTGTATTTTAAAGAAGGACTGCATTTGTTAGTAGCTTGGCAGAAAATAATATTATTATCACCAAGTTACTTATAAGCGGTTTCATAACGCAGCCACAGAGTAGCGCTAAAGCAGTAATAACACACTAATAACAGTCTGCAGCAAATTCAAGTTACTTTATTTAAACTAATGACTTTCCTAAATTACTTTTTTGTACAAGATATAATAGTATGATAATACTAGTAGCCTATAGATAAGGGGGAAAAAGTTTTGTTTAGTAGAAAAAAAAACATGTTTCGCCTGATTGATGTGATGTTCTGGCCCACCATTCAGTTGCTCCGAAAAAATTTGGCCCTAGGCCAAATTTACTTGCCGACCCCTGCCTTAATACGACCGATATCGAAATTTTAAAAGCCATGTATACACCTTAGCCAGGCTGTAGTCCAGCCGAACTGAAGCTCTTGAGTTCGAGCTTTTAGTTCCAGATTATGCGTCCTAATTCGAGTTATTTCAGCATGTATACGCAACCGTGGGAGCGGGAATAATAACAGTCACGGCATCATAACTTCTCTGAACCTCCAGTTTTATCCTTAGCTACTGTAGACTGTTGCCAATAGCTTGATTAAGATGTGCATGCAACCGTACTGAATGTCTCTTCTTGCAATATCTGCAGATGCCACAACTCCACAGGGGACCTGAAGCGCCTTGACGCCTCTGTTTCCCTTTCACCCTCGTCCCCCTCTTCGACCCCCGATGCCGAGCCTCGGAGCTTCCGCCGGCGGGCCAGCACCTTCAGTCATTCCCCCTCCCCTTCCTCAGTCTTCGAGTACTCCCCGCTGCACAAATTTACCAGCGTGGCACAGGACCCGAGTGCAGCCAGCAAACCCAAGCTTGTACGACACTACTCCGTCAGCACAGATTCCCCTCACCAGAGCAAGTACGTCTGCCAGTCCCTATTTTGTTTTTGTATATTAAGACAAATATTTGAAAATGTACATGCTGTGTGTTTGAAGCTGAAACAAACCAAGACGCATGTTAATCATTTATTCTTTTTTTATACAATAATATGACAACCAAGCTGGTTATTTAATATTCTGAGATCTAAATGTGCATGAAGTGTCAGTTAAAGGTTTAAACATTTCTCCCTCGGGGAAGCATCCTCTGGTGTGGCTAGGAATAATAGTCAAGTAACTCCCTGATGAATTATTCTTTATCAAGTGAGACAGCTTTGAACAGCGCCTGGTCTCACTCACTTACAAAGACTTATAAACAGCATTTGTAGTACTAGAAATTATGTTTTGTTCAGGGTAGTTAGTATAATAGCTTTGGCATATATTACTCCTTCAGGGGCACTCATGAAATAATCTGGAGCAGCCGACATCTCTGGTCCTTATGTGCACATACCCAGTGTGTTTAGACAGTAAGGGAATTTTTGCTTCTCCAAAGGAAATAAACTCTGAAGGGTGTGGAGATTCAACACCGGGGTGGGGTAGTGTCATGAAGTGACATCAGCGAAGTCAGACTCTCCTTGGGAGAGCTGAGGCTGGGGTTAGAGATTATTGGGACCGTGACGGTAATCAAAGGTCCACCTTTCTGTTTCAGATTTCATGCACGCTCACTGAAACGAGGTGTGGTACGTGTGGCACAAAATTAATTAGTCTAGCATTTCCCCAAAAAGTAGAGCAGAATGTGTGGATGGAAGGATTGAAAAGTGTGGAGAACTTGAGGTCATGGGAAAAAAAAAACAATCCTGCTGCAATTTAAGCAGAAGAAGAGAAGCCTAAAACATTTTACTTTTAATTCAGAATACTTACTTCCTTGATTCAGTGGTTACCATGACCTAGATGACTGATCGGCACCAGAGTTTTGCCACCGCTTGCGGTATATTTGGTTGCAATATCAGCCTGCCATGTTGGTTTCGGAAATGTTCTGGTTTGTCAGCATTCTCTGATGGGGAGGCAGAGGTTGTTGTAGATCAGGTACATCTTTAAACCAGCTCTTAATATATTTCTTATTGCCTGCCACACCTTTTGACACTGTGGTTTCTGTAATTGACAAAAGTTTCCGTGAGTCACATGCTTGATCCATGCGTGCATCTTGTTTACAGTTTTGTCTTATTATTTTGGCTTATGAAAAGCACACAGTTCCCGATCAAAGTCATTTAACTGGTCTATTTTTCAAGGACCTGGTGGTCGTGGAGAGCTGCTTTTTAACGTGGAAACCTCCCGTCTGTACAGCATCCATGATCTTTAATAGCACTGTCACTGATAACTGCCTCGTGAGTTGCAAAGCCAGTTTGCGCGGTAGACATTGATCTATCAAGTTTGCAATATTTTTTCAATGATAAAGAAAGGAAAATGAAACTTGTTTGGCATTTGCAGAATGCCTCGTGACCACATCGTTTGGGTTTCTGTGTTGTGCACTCGTGTTTTACAGTCTGCCAGTAGTTCATGTGTTGTTTTTTTTTTTATTAAGTTCATGCTCTCTGTGAGTTTTCTGTAGAACAGTTGTGTAAACATAGATTAGATATTGGAAGACTGCATTGATGATTAATACGAACAGCACACTGCTTCATCTCAACCTTGAGCATCATCTTCACCTCCTCTCTTCAAATCTGCTGCAAACACTTTGCCTCCTGTTTTTCATGTTTAGCTTTCTACTGACATAAAGTAGACTTTGTACTATATACTTAAAAAAAAAAAAAAAAAAAAAAACATCACACATTTGATTTGATGTATAAAATGCAGATTCACTGATCAAATAAATGAGAATACTGAAACTGCACTTCACATACTAATTCAAAAACTACTTGTTGTCCAAGTTCTACTGTTCCTGTTTTTTTGCCTTTGCCGCTTTTTCTGTTTTCATGCATAGTCCAGTGTCTGTGACCGTCTCCTTTCCTCTTTCTTCCTGTATTTTTCACCGATTTTCAGAAATGTCCCAACCGACTCTACCCTTCCTCCTCTTCCCCCCTGCACTTCATCTCACTCTCCTCTCCTCCTCCATCATCCTCCTTCTTCACCCTCTTCTGGAGCCAGGTTCAATAAAAGAAGGTGAGAGTCCGGTTTTCAGTCCAACTCTCTGTAGTCTGTTCCATCTCATATGTGCTGATGTCAATCTCTCATCCATTCATTCGATCCTGATTTCCATTGTATCATATAAGTACCCACTCAAGCAGAGAAATATTAAATGTCTTAAGTTAAACAGTGGCCATTTGAAAGCTGATTGGAAATCAACTTGAACTTTTCCAATATTTTTTAATAAAAAAAAACATGCCCTTGCATATAAGTAGTAAAACAAAAAAAGCATTATGTCTCTGTGTGAAGTGGGTTTGTGCTTCTTTTGTCATTTGTATTTTGCTTCCTTTGCATCACCTCCATCTCAGTCCTCTGGGTGGTCTCCGTGCCCGTCTGCACTCCTCCTCCTCTGTCCCTAATTTTCTGAAATTTCCATTTCTGGCTCCTGTCCGAGAGAATGATTGTCCCGATCCAAAGAGCAGGTACCCACACTTCTAAAAACCAAATAATGATGATAAAGTCTTAATGTTTTTGACAGTACTATAATACTACTTCCTTTTGTACCTGTGCCAACTGTGTAGTCGTTCGCCTAAGTTACAGTGTCTTTGCACATGTGGCTGACATCTTTGCGTATTTGTGATTTCAGTGACGTAGCAGCACTCTCTACACCAGGAGCAGCGTCTGTGGTCGGAGAAAGCCCTCTGCGCAGCCACCGACACTCATGGAGGCAACAGATATTCCTGCGCGTCGCTACACCTCAGAAAGGCACAGACACCAGCGGTAGGAATCTGCTCAAAAAAGTTGTTAGATATGACCAAGAGTGTGGGAATATGTGGTCGAAGGTCTTTTACAAGTCCAAAGCCATGAAAATAGTATATTTTCCAGTGTGGCCTAAGAAATAAACTTGTTGTTATTATGACACAGATGCTTAATGTAACACCAGCACACACTAACTCTCCAAGATATCTTCATACACACTTTTCAAGGTTGTTTTTTTTTTAATGTTTTATCTTCCTCTTTTGTTATAAGTGTAAACCTTTTGTATACTTTTAGGCTAATTTGGCCTAATCCATCATAATTAGGAGTTTTTTGTGTCAAAGCTTTGGCACCTCCCTTGTTCTACCTGAATAACAGCCTTCCAGTGTTGTTTTGATTTGCTCTAAAGTTTTGTCAAAGCCGTTCAGAAACAATCAGCGTCTGTTGACAGACTCTGCTTTGATTGTCTTTGAAGGATTTTTATAATCCTTTTCATTGTGTCAGCTGAAACCTCTCTTGATGGCACCATGTGTGCAACAACTCGTTAATGCTTGCAAGGTCCCTCTCTTAATTACTGCTAAAACTAAGGCAATCTCACAACTCATGATTTGTCATTTTAAATGATCACACCCACATCAATTTCTATTTTGATTTAGATTGACAAATAACTTTAGAAAAAGGCCAAAGTTGTGTCATCCTCTGAAGAATAAATGGCTCCCACAACGGTTTTGACCCCAAACTATCACAAGTCGGACTTATTTGAGAGAGCAGCAATCAATTTAAGGAGGAGATGACTTGAGAAGTGAGCCAAGCCATCCTGCTGTGGCCAGGCAGAAACTTCTCTACATTGCCACTATGTGTCACTCTTTTGTTCAATGTGTTGGGATATACAGTATTACATAAGCAGAGAGCAAAACGGTGGTGATAGATCCAATTACCAAACTCTTCAGTGGAAGACCTTGATTTACCACTCCAGGCATTTGCTTCCTACAAACTAATGCACATGATCTTGATACATAGATGATCATTTCCATACTTACCTTAATGATATACAGTAACAGCTTGCTGTATGCTAATTTTATGGAAAGATATAGATATACATGTGGACGTAGACATATATAACCATCGGAAGGGAGAATACATATGAGATGTTTGCCTTGAGCAAATAAAAATGATTGTTTTGAAAATATCCGCGCCGCCAGCCGTTCTAGATGAGTGAAAAATACAAGGAAATAACAGTCTTTTACAAATAGTCATGTTGCTTCAACCTTTGATGACTTTGAAAGATGAATCACCTGTAGCATTACCTGTCAGCCTGTGTGTTATATAGGAAGACGGGGGAAACATGCTCGTGCTTGCATGTCATCGGATCTCGCATTTCTGATAATTATACATACCGTCTGTAGTATAACATAGGTGTTGAAAGTCAAGATAGTTGGGTTGGCCAGGCTGTAATCCCTGTATAGGTTGTTTGCGTGACATGTTGATCCACATGCTCAAAGACATTTTTTACAGAGCTGTAAATATGTTGGTGCTTTTTTTCTTTATTTTCTTTTTTTTTTTCCCTAAAGTCTTTCAGTGAGGCCACCTGGTTTCTCCTTTCAGGATAACTGATATTAAAAGTTTGAGTCAGTAGGGTGGGGGCAGTGCAGGCATTTTCCTGTCAGTTTCTGCCAGACCAACTGCACAGTTTACATAATAGGTAAAGCATTTTCCCGACACAATAAGGCAGCACTTATGGCGAGCGTGAAATCGGCGCAGTGACAGGTTGTTGCAATAACACAGTAAAAGTAGAAATGGCCACTTTACTTTATCCCTTTCCACTTTGCAATTTTTTTTTTTGTGTGTGTCTAAATAACCAGTCATTGTGACGTGTAAACAGAGGTGGGTAGAGTAGCCAAAAATTGTACTCAAGTAAAAGTACTGTTACTTCAGAATAATATGACTCAAGTAGAAGTAAAAAGTAGTCATCCAAATAATTACTTGAGTAAAAGTAAAAAAGTACTTGGTGAAAAAACTACTCAAGTACTGAGTAACTGTTGAGTAACGTCTGATTTATTTTTTTAACACAACCATTCAAACAGACAAAAGTACAAAATAATCATCTTCAGGCAAATTAAATCAATAAGATAATCACATAAATTAAAATTAATAAAACATAAAAAATAGCTTAAATTAAAATAATCATAAAGTAAATTCAAGTACTTTAATAAATAATAAAATAATAACAGAATAAAAAATAAATTAAGCACAAGTAGCACAAAATTTCAAGCCTTTGTACTTTTCTTTTTTAACCAGAACTAGAACAAGCCCATGAACTCATAGAAACTGTGTGTGTGTTTGAGTCTGTGTAAATGTGACAAAACATGCAAAAACAAACATTTTTCCCAAAGAATCACCCAGTGATGTCATGAGATTGACGCGTACGCGGATAAAAGGGATAAAAGAAAAGTAACAGCTCAACGTAGCCTAATGTAGCGGAGTAAGAGGAACAGTTTCTTCTTCACAAAACTACTCAAGTAAAAGTAAAAAGTATAGTGATTCAAAATTACTCCTAAAAGTACAAAATTTCCCAAAACTTACTCAAGTAAATGTAACGGAGTAAATGTAACTCGTTACTACCCACCTCTGCGTGTAAATATGAATATCCTTGTTCACCAGTGTGTGCTGCAGCCCTTTCAGGCCTCTTTCTATTGCTGTCATTTCCTTCATGTCTTGGAAGCATCATATAATGTGATGCAGGACATGAGGGCAGTAACTATGTGGAAAGTACAGGAACGGGAACATGACGCAAACAAAGCATACTTATCTGGTACAGCTATTATTTACAGTAAATGACTTACTGTCGTTTTCCTTGAAGTGTGGTCTTCTTTTAGCCAATTTGACTTCTATTTTTACAGCATAAAACCCTGTAGCTCATACTGTCACCTCCTGATCTAATTGCACAGCTCTATTTGATCATTTTGCATATTTTCTTTTTTACATAGCTCTGGCTACAAATATTTCCACTATTATGTGTTTCCCCTGGTTTGTTTCTGTGACTTTTGCACACACCTGTGTGGATTCTCCTTACGGGTGTGTTAACTGTATCGTTGTATTTGTTGTGGAATGCGGCACTATTGTCTTCCCTTTTATCCACCAGCCAAATAAAAATATTATTCGTTAGGGATTAGTGAGGTTTACGCCTGTCTTTGTGCATTAGGTTTCCCTTTCGAATGACTGTGGTAAACAGCTGAAGACATCTGTCCTCGAGACTAATAAAATCTTCATTTCAAAGTTTAGGAGCGGTTTAGGAAAACGGTGCCTTTCAGCAGATCGGCGTGGTGGGCTTTGTGCCGGTTGCACACAGTGCTGGGTTTTGGTTCAGTTGGGTGTGTTTTTTATGTGTGCTTACACGCTTGAGGTCATGGGTGTGTCTTGCAAGTGCGTATGTGTTGGCAGGGGATGGTGGTGTGTCAAGGTCATGTTGACAGTCCACACACAGACAGCGCCAGAGGAAAGCACCAGCTTTGTTGATCCACCTTGTGTGTTTTGTGTGTGTGTTTGTGTTGCGACCTGGTTCTGACCAAGTTGTTTGCTCAAGAAATAGACTGTGACAATTTGTGCAAGAATCTGTGTGTTAGTGATATAATTAGGTATGCACAGCGCTGTGCATGTGCGCAAGTACATGCATTCAGCGTGTTGTGTAAGCTCCTTTACTCCTATGCAAATGTAACCCAATCTGGCACGTTGTGTGTGTGTGTGTGTGTACGTATGTGCATGCACCGTCAAGCAGAGTATGGAGGTTTGTCTTTTCACCGTTAACAGGATGGTTCGGATTTCATATTTCTTACTTTCCTCAGAGTTGAAGGAAAGATAAATATCAATTGTAAATTCTCCAGCCAAGCTTGGGAATGTGCATGCGTGTGTGCACTGAGGTAAACAAAATATCACGACTATCACTTCCAGCGAATTTAAAGCGAAAAGAGACAAGTGCTATCTGGATCGCTGGTATGCTCTTCCTCTAAACAACACTGGGTATTTTGAGGTTTGGGATCCACCCTGCACTTTGAGGTGGAGTCACAAACACGTGTGTGTGTGTGGGTGCGGGTGCGCGCCAAATTTTGTCAGCTATATCTGTATTTTTTTGTTTTTTGTTTTATTTGATTGACTAATGAATGACGGCGAGACTGTTTTAAAGCCCTTCAGGGCTGCTCTGCTGTGAAGGAAAGAATCATGATTCACTAAAGGTTGACGCTGAAAATACTGACTCATTTAAAACGTCTGAATCATGTTACCTTTATGTAACTTCACATAAAAGATGTTGAAATATTTACAGTAAATTAAAACTTCAGTCTAAATAAAAACAACTCAGGCCAACAAGAGCAGATGCTGGTCGAGCTGCTTAAATAAACCTTGAAATGTTTTTGCCCAGAAACACCAGTGTGACCCAAACATCACTGGGAATCTGTGGCCCAGTGGAGACCCAGCCAGAAGTGTCAGGACACAATTAGAATATTTGTGCAAAATCACTGTTTCTTTATCTCTTGTTTGTTTTGATCATTGGGAGCCAAAGTTTAAGTTACAATTAAAATTTGGTTTAGTTCATCCCAAGTTACTTTTATTTATTCATTTATTCCATATAGAATAAAGAGCTCTTTTAGGTGCACAAGAAGGAGCTGCTCAATATTAAGCAAGTGGTCATAAGCAAGCTTTGTCTCTTTTGTCTTGTGACACGTACTCTCTTATCGCATGGGGCCATGCAGCTTATACTTCCTCCTTCTGATCACGCTGCACACTTTTATCTGACATTTAGGTGATGACAGCGTCGTATTTGCATGTAGCTGGAATTCAAATCTTGGGTCTTCATCTCAAGGCACTACCAAGGTTCTTGAATTGTGTGACTACTACTTTGACACTCGTTTTGAAGTTTCCTCCAAGAAAGACGAGTTGTGTAATCAGCATGAACGGTTAGAGAGCTCCCATCAGTGAGCACTGAGAGTCACCAGTATAAGGGGAAGGTTTGATTTAAAAACACCGGGCATAGGTACGTAACATTTGTATTACCATTTAATTTATCCCATGAACAAATAAAGGAATGGCACCTGAGGGAGCGTTCACATCACCAGCTTAAATAAATCTAACATTATTGTAAAAATTCCAAGTCTTTATTTTGGAAAGTTGGTTTTTCACGTCACCGTCCTTAGTTTTAAAACCAAGCACAACCCTAGTTGCATGTTGTTTCTAAAGATTTACCATATGTTTGAATTGTGCCACAGTCACTTACAGTTCAAGAAAAAATTCAGGTAGAGGAGGAAGGTTTTTATATTCGGGTGATGTCGTCCAGATGAGCTTGTTGACAAGGATTATATGGCGAAGATCGTATGTTTTATATAATAGGCTTGTCACTTCACCAACCTAAATTGTAATGGGGAAAGAATGAGTATACAGATTTCATAAATACAGAACTAGTGTATATCTATGCACATGAACTTGGAATTTTGTGTATTTTTCTAACTTTTTGTTGGCCACAAACACATTTTAATTACAAATGAGTATTGCCTCTAATTCTGTAAAATTATTAAGACCCTAGATTTTTGTGTTTTGTACTATTTATTTATTTATTTATTTATTTATTTATTTATTTATTTTTTAATTACTCTTAATTCACTTCAATGTGGCTCAGCCAGGAACTCCTTAAGCAGCATAATCTGATGTAATAATGTGATGTACTTTCCAGAGCGGGTGGATCCCTGTCTAGAGGCCGGGCGAATGTGTGTGAACCAGGTGGGGGGTTCAGGAAGTGGGGACGCCTCGATGAGAGCGGTGCCAGAGGAGGGGCCAAAGAGGAGCAGAGAGGAGCTGAGGGAGCTGTGGAGGAAGGCCATCCTGCAGCAGATCCTGTTACAGAGGATGGAGAGGGAGAACCAGAAACTACAAGGTGAGCTTAATGAACGGAGGGACCCAACAGAGGCTACTTTTGTGTTTTCAAACAAAAGATCTCTGCGCTATTCTTCAGAAATGCCAAAATAAACTCTGAGTAATATGATCTCACAGTACAATCGGGATTAACAAAAAAACTGCACAGTCTTGTGGTACCAATCCCATAAACCATCAAAAATGTTGGCCTGATTTCTGAAAACAACAATAACTAAATACCTGTAAGTGAAGCAACACTACAGTTTCACTTAGATAAATCCTGTTAGGCCAGGTATTAATATTCGCCTGAGTGATCCCATCACAAGTGGACAGCTCTAAGTGAGTTTGGTCCCACCTGGCATTAACGTGTCTCCACATGCATCTCGAGTGACAACTTTTGATCGGGTTTCTCTCCCCTACAGATGAGTAAGTAGATAATTGATGCACACAAAGACCAGATATGTTTACCTGTGGGAGGGGTTATTGCAATTAAATTGCTCCATGCTCCCTGTCTGGCAGACGTCTTTCCTGCCCTACTGGACATTAAAAGAATAAGAAGAGCTTAGGGCGCAAGTCAGAGAACTGACAAAGTCAGCTAGTGGTGTGTTGTTTCCACTTTAATCTGATAATGTTGCATGATGCAGTATGAGCGACCATGTACGCTGTAAATTACACAGGAAGATTTCACTGTGGTCCAGCACACTAAGGTCCTGGTTGAATTGAATATTGAATTGAGTTTGTCAAAAAAGGGAGTCCAAGGCACTCTTCTTGTGGAAAAATATTAAAAAGCCTTTATTGAAACATGGCTAATAAGTTTAAAAACATGGGAGCAGAGACCATGTTTTTAAACTTATTAGCCATGTTTCAATAAAGGCTTTTTAATATTTTTCCACAAGAAGAGTGCCTTGGACTCCCTTTTTTGACAAGATATTGTTTTTTTCCCCAACACCAAAGAGCACCTTCAAGATTTTTTCTGAACAATTCCCTGAGCACTTCGGATTTTCTCTTCACATTGAATTGAGTTTATTTACAAATAATTAAAAAACACAAATACAGATAATAATTGAGGTTTGTAAAATGGGACTCCCCAGAAGCTACTATAGCTTATGAATAGGGGCCCAGTCACACACAGCAGAACAACTATAAATTAAACATATAATACATATACATACAGTATAAACATATACATACAGTATACTGGTGAGACCTGGTATTCCCATGTAACTTGAGGAATATGATCACAAGTGGACAGCTCCCAGCGCTTTTATTCACAGCTGACATTAACATGCAACTCCACATGCATCTCAAGTGGCAAGTTGCTATTACATCTTCTTCTCCCTATAAGCAGATAAGCAAGGATAGGATATCTGCCTGCAGAGACCAAATTAATTATTTTTCTTAAATGTATTTATTATTATCGTTTTATAAAATAAGGAAACTGCTGATGAGAGTAACAACAGCAGGACGCCACAGGTAGGGCCTGTGATGAGTAACTGGGGAGACGAGGAGATCTTGAGCTACTCAGCCTCGGAACCGAGGATGCTATGAACATATGAGCATATGTCAGAAACCACAAAGGATGGTCTATTGTTTGAAAAATGACAAACCAGGGCTTTTCAAGAAGCAAACCCCGGCCAAAAAAACGCTCATCCCGATGTTCACCCATCCTGTCTGACGCTGCGTGTTACCCTGCTGATGTGGGGACAATACCTCATTCTACTCGCCCACACACGGCTTACGTTATGTTATACCTCCCGACTCACCCTCCCTCCCCTCAACTCGCCTTCAGGCACGAGGTGACAAATAACAAGCCTTACGTTTATATAACCCAACGCGCGTTAAACACGTGTTTATCATCCAGTGGTAATAGCGGGAAACATGCCTATAAACTACTCAGAATATCTTGTAAGCACGTGATGAGTAGTTTTTGTGGAAGGTAAGAAGATGACGCCTTTAACTGCCTTAGTGGAAGTGTCCACACTCGTGGGAGATAATTTGGTGCTGAATGTCTTGCCTAAAGTTCTTAAATAACCCAAACAACCAGGTGATACAGATACAGGTGTGTTTGTGTGGGCGCACACCTCTCCTGCTAGGCATATACAAGGGTGTGGCAAATGCACCACCCCTGACCACCCAGTTGTTGTTTTTTTGTACCTATACATAGCTTGAGAGGCACCACACCTTTTAACTACCTGTTTTATTCAGAAACCCTCTATTCACATTCACCCACAAAGTCTTACAGAAATATCTCCAAAACACACCTTTATCCGTATGGTTGGAAGATCATACAGATAAAGGTGTGTTTGGAAATATTTCTGGTTCAGTAATTGGCAACAGTACCACAAAAACTGGCTCACTTAGATCATATCAAACGTATTCATCTCTTTTTTTTTTCTCTCAATTGTCCGCTCCACCTTTTGCTACGCCGTCTGCGGAGCCGTCTGGGTGGAGGCTCTGAGTTCTGCCCGTCTCTTCCACTGGTGCCTGGTTTGTGGGTCAGCTATGGGAGTGTTTGTGTGTGTGCATCCGTCCCCTCGCGTGTCTTTGTCAGCTTCAGGGTGGGGCATCCTGTCCCGCTCTGTGTTATCAAAGGCGGAGTGTTCCGGCAGCAGAGAAAGGGATACGAGAGGAGAGTGGGAGGCAGGGAGTGACTGGAAAGTGGAGAGACCGAGCAGGAGCTGGGCGGCTGCCAATCAGCATGTCCTGATGAGCGAGAGTCTGCTTGCTCCAGGCAGATCATAAGACGGGCAGCGTGCCACGGTTTTGCCGCCAGCATCTATTCTTACTCTGGGTGTGTCAGCTATTTGCACCATCTAAGTTTTTTTTTTTTTTTTTTTTTCTCTTTTCCTTTTTCTTAATTTTGTACACTGCGCTTTCCAGGTCATTCCAGCTTACTTTTCCTCTTGGATTTCTGAAGTCGTAGAAATATGCAACATTTTTGACACCTTTTAAGTTGATCTTGTATCTCGTCGGGTTAAGAGAGAGAGAGAGAGAGAGAGAGAGTGCACGTGTTCCAGTTGTTTTGCTGTATCCATAATGTTATTTTTATTCCTTTGGGTTATTGGAATTCTTTTTGCCAGCCATACATATACTTTCCCATATTCCTTGTGATGAGAGCCGCAAAATACAATAACGCTGTAAAAGAATAAGATTGAACCAAAGAATTGTACACGGATGTGAATATAGCATAATAAAGACAACAGTTTTCTTTTTTACACATTTATTTATTTGCCTGTTTAGGTGTTGCATCTAGTTTAGAAAAATAAAAGCACAAATATGTCAAATCAAATCATGGTGTGTTTACCATGAGTTAGCTCCTTCCGTTTTATAAACTATTTACCCTAGCGGTTATTTTGTGTTAACAATTACGATGTACAAAAATTGGCCGACTTTCGGTTGCAGCTTCATTTCAGTCTTCCAAATCTTGGAAGACTTAAATGAAGCTGAAACCGAAAGTCAGCCAATTTGTATTTTTTGTTTAAACAAGCGTATGATCCCTTCCGCTGCTAAATGTCCTCTTCTTGATTAAAATGTTTTCTTTTTTATTTGAAAGCCATGTTGATTGCTAAACATTTCTTCTCTTCAATGACCAGGGCTGCAAATATTGATCCATGTTGTTTTGTTTCAGATATTAACAGACATCATCCACATATCCCTTACCCTACCTTTTAAAAAAAATAGATAAATAAAAATAAATAAATAAAAAATCTGAAGAATATTAAGAAAAAAAAGATAATTTTCAAGAAATAGATGCAATAAAAAATAGCCCTTGTACATACAAATAGTGAGCAAATAAATGAAAATGAATTTCCTGTTTTGCAGGAATTTGTTCACTTATTTCTCTGAGTATTTCCACATTTATTATTCTACTCTTCTATAAAAGTATTGGAAGTTTTTTTTTTTTTTTTTTTTTTTGGTACTTGCATCGTTTCGTAGTTTCCAGGAAGGTATCCGTGCATGCTGGAAAAAGACGTGGCCTGCTGCCTCTCCTCTTGTCCCAAAGTGATGACATCACTCTCCTGAGCACAGTCAAGTTGCAGCTGGCCACCGAGCGCGCATACGCTTGATCGGAAAGGGTGGGGAATCTGCTCAGGGAAGTAGAGAAGGTGCAGTCGATGGACGACACCACTATGGGATTGACTCAGAGTTCATCAAAAGCAAAGCAGAGATTGTGGTTGAAGAGATGAAGGGAGGCGGAAAGGAAGGGTGTTGTCAGAAAAATAGGAACAGAAGAGGGGAATTGGGTGTTGCCCTCACCTTCTTTGATCACTGGTGTCAGCATATAGTAACAGAGCTGCGTTTGTTTTGTTGGAGTTCGTCTTAATCTGAAAGTCTCGCTGCACGATTACCTCATCCAAAGACTATTTACATCAGCAGAGCGATGACACAATTATCAAGATTTATTGACCCAATTTAACAATAAAATGAAGACATCGCAGTTGTATTCTGTTGCTGTGGGACATGTAGAAATGTCCAAATTCCTGAGTAACTGGATCCAACAGAAAGGACTGAGTCAGTGCTGCATTTGGAGTGATCAAATGTGAATTCAAGCCCCAGAAAGCTGCAGCAAGTTAGACGTGCAGAGCTGTGACCTCATTTTGAAATGAACTTTTACTGTTACAAGCACAGAGATATTGTCATTTAAATAACTTTATTACATGTAGATAACTTCATGGAATGACTTTGAAAACAGTCTTCTTTTTTTGTCTCTATTCTCAGATGTAATAAGTTCCTTCCATTGACCCTTTCACAGATGTTTTTTTTTTTTTTAATATTTTTTATTATGTGCGTCGGTTTTACTAAACAAAACTGTACATCATTATCTGCAGTGAAACAGATGAAAAATAAAATTGCAATAAGCCATTGAACTTAAACGAGGGATTTGCACGTGTTCTGTTATGGAAATATCCTGACTACGTGTCTGTGCTGCAGCCTCAGAGAGCGATCTGCAGAACCGGCGTCTGAAGTTGGACTACGAGGAAATCACGCCGTGTCTGAAGGAGGTGACATTGGTCTGGGAGAAAATGCTGAGCACTCCTGGAAGAACAAAGGTCAAATTTGACGCTGAGACGATACACGCTGCAGTTACACAAGGTACATACTTGGTTCTGCAGATGCATCCATCAGTGTTTCAGTTATATTGCAGATTCTTTTCAAATTCAATACAAATATTGACCCTAGTTTAACTCCTATGGGCTCTGAAGCTCAAAATATGCGTGGTAACATCGCTTCTTATGTACTGTATTAGTTTCTGCCTCTTTTTTTTTTCCAACATGCAGCAAAGAGAAATATCATACATTCCACTAAGTATTTATTTTCCAGTGTCCACAGTTGTTGTAAAATGATTTTTTTTTTCCTTTAACATTTTTAGACCAAGCATCGGCCTTCAGAGTTTTCAGTGCAGTCTGCCTTCAAGCAAACAAACCTAAAGACTAAAACATATATTTATGCACAAAAAAGTTGTTACAAACTGCGAGTTGTGGATTCAAGATGTGGATGTTTAGAAAATTACACTGCAAATGTTATATGATTTACTAAACATCCATTTGCAGAAATGAAATTACGAGGAGTGAAAAGAAAATAACTGCCATGAGGCAACTTAATTTAGGATGAAAATAAATCTGTTGAAAACTTAAGTGTTGTAGGTTTAGAATTGTTTCTTCTCAAAATATTGACAGACCACCACAAACGTATCACTTGATTCACTTAAACCAATTATCGAGCTTATGTCAAATGTTCTTCCACATTTGTGTATTCAACAGCTTCAGAGGGGCTCATGTCAGTTGTCCTGATTTGCATCCTTGGGGCGCAGGTTGAACTGGGTTTGAACTTTTCTTACTGTTTTCCCTGACAGGTGTCCCGAGGCAGCACCGAGGAGAGATATGGAAGTTCCTCTCTGAGCAGTACCTGCTCAGGCAGACGGTCCCTGCTCGACCTCCCCCCAATATCATGCCGTACAAAGAGCTGCTGAAACAGCTCACTTCGCAGCAGCACGCCATCCTCATAGACCTGGGTAACATACCTAAACACACCCACAGACCCCAGGGCTCACCATAAAACTCAATATACATAAGAATCAGTTCTTTTTTTGTTTGGTTTTTTCTTGATCTATTTCTAGTATCAAGATATGAACATTTGCCACTACTCACGCAGTCACATAACATAGTTCTTTCACTTGAGGCTTGTCATTTAGGGTAAACAATGTACCACTGCAAAGACCACATCCAGCTGCAAGCTGTGAGCTATGATCGTCACCTGTGCAAGAAAACTTGCACAGGTTGTGCGGCGCATAAAGTCTTATAAATTAGTCGTTCAGTTTTTGATTTTCTAGCTCTATTAGTTATGTTTAGAGGGGGAAAATGTTCCAATATAAAACTAAAACATATGAATGGATGAATGAAGCATTAAAATGTAATTCTTTAAAGAATAAAACTAGACCTTATTTTCTACCTTAAGCAGCCAGTCAGAAAAAAACACAGCTGATGCCAGACATTGAAACTTAAAGATTAATCCTTGTGCTGTCTCCCTTTCTCCCTTCCTTCCTTCCTTCCTTCCTTCCTTCCTTCCTTCCTTCCTTCCTTCCTTCCTTCCTTCCTTCCTTCCTTCCTTCCTTCCTTCCTTCCTTCCTTCCTTCCTTCTTTTCTCCCTTCCTTCTTTCCTTCTTTTCTCCCTTCCTTCCTTCCTTCCTTCCTTCCTTCTTTTCTTCCTTCCTTCTTTTCTCCCTTCCTTCCTTCCTTCCTTCCTTCTTTTCCCCCTTCCTTCCTTCCTTCCTTCCTTCCTTCCTTCCTTCCTTTCTTGCTTCTTTTTTCCCTTCCTTCTTTCCTCCTGCTCTCTCCTTCTTCCCTTCCTCTTTTCTTCCTTCCTTCCTTCCTTCCTTCTTTTTTCCCTTCCTTCTTTCCTCCTGCTCTTTCCTTCCTTCCTTCTTTTCTCCCTTCCTTCCTTCCTTCCTTCCTTCTTTTCCCCCTTCCTTCCTTCCTTCCTTCCTTCCTTCCTTCCTTCCTTTCTTGCTTCTTTTTTCCCTTCCTTCTTTCCTCCTGCTCTCTCCTTCTTCCCTTCCTCTTTTCTTCCTTCCTTCCTTCCTTCCTTCTTTTCTCCCTTCCTTCTTTCCTTCTTTTCTCCCTTCCTTCCTTCCTTCCTTCCTTCCTTCCTTCCTTCCTTCCTTCCTTCCTTCTTTTCTTCCTTCCTTCTTTTCTTCCTTCCTTCCTTTCTCCTTCTTTTTTCCCTTCCTTCTTTCCTCCTGCTCTTTCCTTCCTTCCTTCTTTTCTCCCTTCCTTCCTTCCTTCCTTCCTTATTTTCCCCCTTCCTTCCTTCCTTCCTTCCTTCCTTTCTTGCTTCTTTTTTCCCTTCCTTCTTTCCTCCTGCTCTCTCCTTCTTCCCTTCCTCTTTTCTTCCTTCCTTCCTTCCTTCCTTCCTTCCTTATTTTCTTCCTTCCTTCTTTTCCCCGTTCCTTCCTTCCTTCCTTCCTTCCTTCCTTCCTTCCTTCCTTCCTTCCTTCCTTCCTTCCTTCCTTATTTTCTTCCTTCCTTCTTTCCTTCCTTCCTACCTTCTTTCCTTCCTTCCTTCCTTTCTTGCTTATTTTTTCCCTTCCTTCTTTCCTCCTGCTCTCTCCTGCCTTCTTCCCTTCCTCTTTTCTTCCTTCCTTCCTTCCTTCCTTCCTTCTTTTCTTCCTTCCTTCTTCTTTTCCCCCTTCCTTCTTTCCTTCCTTCCTTCCTTCCTTCTTTCCTTCCTTCCTTTCTTGCTTCTTTTTTCCCTTCCTTCTTTCCTCCTGCTCTCTCCTTCCTTCTTCCTTTCCTCTTTTCTTCCTTCCTTCCTTCCTTCCTTCCTTCCTTCCTTCCTTCCTTCCTTCCTTCCTTCCTTCCTTCCTTCCTTCTTTTCTCCCTTCCTCCCTTCTTTCTTTCCTTCTTTTCATTCTTCCTTCCTTCCTACCTTCTTTCCTTCCTTCCTTCCTTTCTTGCTTCTTTTTTCCCTTCCTTCTTTCCTCCTGCTCTCTCCTTCCTTCTTCCTTTCCTCTTTTCTTCCTTCCTTCCTTCCTTCCTTCCTTCCTTCCTTCCTTCCTTCCTTCCTTCCTTCCTTCCTTCTTTTCTCCCTTCCTCCCTTCTTTCTTTCCTTCTTTTCATTCTTCCTTCCTTCCTTTCTTCTTTCCTCCCTTCTTCTCTTCCTCCTTCCTTGACCCATAGACAGCACAAGGGTTAAAAACCTTTGGCGAAGGCACACAACAGAAGCATTTATTGACACTTCTGGTGTTCCCAACTCCAAATAGCCTTAAAGGTGGAGCAGGTGATTCCTGGAAATGTGAAAGGTGAATTATGAAAGTATACAGCCAAAATCTAGCCTGATAGATTACACCCACATCTAGAAAGATGTAGGGGTCTGAAAACGATCCAGAGTTCCTGATCCAAAGGCCGGCACCAACGGTTGCTTATCACACTGCCTTTGCACACAGTTGGTTAGCGCTACGACCAACCAGAGCAACAAACAAGCAAACGTATTCAGAGTGATTGAAACAAGTCAACAGGAGAGTCAGTTGTGTAGGGGAGTAAATTAAACTTTTGCTGCAGCCTCTATTTGCAAAACGGCAAATACATCTACCTCACAAAGGAATGATTTGAGTGCAATCTTCTGTTCATCTACACTGTTTATATCCAGATTATGCCCACCCAGAGACACTCAAGACAAGAATAGACTCATTTGATTGGCTCCCCATGACTTTTGGGCACATTTGATAAGCTCCAGAGGATGGTATCTAGACGTATCTGCAAAGCAAATTCATATTTATTAGCACTAGATCGAGATTTTCTAGGCAAACCAAAATCCTCAAAATGTATTAAAACCCACGCTTCCATGACACATTATCATATGTACATGTACTTACTAAACCGGGGACAGCCCATTTTTCTCATGCAGTTGATCACACTGTGATTCACCAGAGCTGTTGAGAAAAAAAAAGCCAAATGTACAGACTGGTTATCACCTTACTGCCGTATGTATATAGGTGTGACTCACTTTCATCCCATTTTTGTCATGCAGTTGATCACATTGTGATTCACCAGAGCTGTTGAGAAAAAAAAAAAAGGCAAATGTACAGACTGGTTATCACCTTACTGCCTACTACTATAGGTGTGACTCACTTTCATGTACGTTAACATATAACAAAGGAATATGGTTTACTGCATGAAAGGCAATAGCAGGGTAAGAACATGTAATTATTGTGGCTGTAAAAAGGCCTTTCAAAAGTAGCATTTCACATTAAGTTGCAACACATGACATGCCTTCCTGGATTGTAAATCATATTTTGATTTTAAAGTGTTCTGAAAAAGCTGCAAAATCTGATGTTTTATGCGGAAAATGGAAGTTGATCATCTTTGTGATGAATTTAAAGAACTTATTTTAGTCTTTGGGTTGTAGGTAGGAAGGTATCACTGAGCCTCAACTATCTATCTCACACAAATGAATTATTTTTACAATCTAAATTACTAAAATGTATAGATCTAGTTAATTACAATACAGCAAAACTAATGTTTAGAGCCAAGGATAATTTATTACCAGGACATATACAGGGGATATTCTTTGAAAGGGAGGGAGGTTATAACCTCAGGGGCCAACTTAATTTCAAAATTATCAATAGACGCACAACACTGAAGAGCTTCTGTATGTCGACCTATGGGGTAAAACTTTGGAACAGCCTGAGCATAGATCTAAAACAAAGTAAAAACATATCACAATTTAAAAAAAGATATAAATAAACTTTTTTCTCAAAATACAGTGGCGAATAAAAATGTAGATCTATATATAGATTTATTTAATATGTGTAGATATATAGATTAATATTATGGAAACATGTTATATATATATATATATATATATATATATATATATGTATGTATATGGATATATATATGTATGTATATGGATATATAGTGATATATTATACATACAGTATTTATGTATGGGTATATCTCTGTTAATATATATGGATATATAGCTATAAGTAGATATGTTGGTAAATGGATGTATATTTATGTTGATATATAGACTTATATTATGTTTTTTTTTGTGTTCTATAAGTAAGCTCATTGATTCTCTTGCTATTTTGGAAAAATGAATATAAGATTTAGGGGTAGGACCTGATAAGTATATACTTCAATCCTACTCCCTTTCGAATATGCTGGTGGATCTGCGAGGTCTGCCTTGTCTTTTTTTTTTTTTTTTTTACTTTTTAGTATTGTTTTTTCTAATTTGCCTATTCGAAATAAAGCTCAATAATAATAATAATCTGCAGGTTTATTCAGTTGTTAGTAATAGTATCAAAGGATGAATAACAAAGTCTTCCCCTTCTGAAAGTTGGCCACAAACACAAGCTGCAGCCTTGTTTTCCTCATTTGAAAATATTTCCAAATGAGGGAAATGGTGACTTGGCAAACTCAACTCACTGTGCTGGCCATCTCTGTCGTGGTTTCAAGGTCCAGGAGGTTTAAATAATCTGTAGCAACATTTTGTCGGTAGACTTGCAAAAAAAAACCATATATTTATGGAATATGGTAGCAGCCATGCTTGTGAATTTCATTGTTGCGTAACGGACATTTGTCTGCTGTAACACAAACCTTTTAACACCTTTTCTTTATTTTTTTCTTAATTTTTTTAATCAGAAACTATTTTTTTTAAATGTACATATTGCTCTAAATACTGTAGTAGGTGACCTTGTTATCCTCATTAGTGTTCCTTAATAAACACTACATACTTTTTTCCGTAGTGTCTACATGAATAGGTCAGGTCTGGTTCTGCTCTTGAATGTTGTCTTTGCTTTATATCTTATGTCATCCTCTAATTTTATTGTATATCTTATTGTATTGTATTTATATTATTTTTTTAAAAGCCTCCTGTGGACAAGTGTTGCAAATTAGCATGTATGCTAAAACACTCAAACAGTGCATTTGGTTTGTCCTATGTTATTGTGATGTCCATACCAAATAAAGAAATATAATATAATATAATAATAATAAAAACCATCTTTCTGGGCGGGTGGGCGAAGAAAACACAAACACATGAACTGAACACAACAGAAAGCGTCTACATATTATTTTTCTCTGACTTCAATCTAACACTTTCATGCTGAAAAGCTCCTAACACCTACACCCAGAAAAAGCCACACTTGCTCAGTACCTCCACCCCACCCATATGACACCCACATACTTCTCTACACATCCACCCACATATCTATCCTTGTAGCACTTAACCTCATGCGTTTTTGCCGTTGACCCCACGTCTTTCATCTTACTATTGTTTACTCCGCTTCAGATAGGACAGTGTCGGCAGCTCGCACCCGGGCGGCTTACTCAAATGGCTTAATACAAAGGTGTAATGTTTTGTGACTTACGGACGCACTTTTTTTTTTATATTGAAGCAACAACAAACAAGGGAGGCACTAGGCGTAAAAAGGGTTTGTCGAGTATTTTGATGTGCGTGAAGGCGAGGTCTCCCACACCCAGCAGCGAGACATTCTTTCCTTCAGGCGGTACATGTGACTATATGTTCAAAATCTCGAAGACCCCGCAGCACGTTCCAGACATACAGACTCATCGCTCGCCTTTGTGTTCACACGCTACAAGTCAAAAATCCTCAATCCCAAAGTACATGTTCTTTCAAATTACCTGTCAGCCCACTCTGAGCATGTAATTTTATAAATCCAGGTCGTCATTATCCTGTCTGCTTTACTTTTTTCCGTATGTGTGCTTGTCCCACGTACAGCTGCATGTTGAGCTGCCGAGAACACTGTGTAGTCTTTACATGAAGTTGCATATAGACATGGGTGTGTTTTTTTTTTTCAGGGAACAGGTTGCTCAGTACGTTTTGGTACAAATTTATTGCCACGTTCTCGTGCACTGACCTACTTTTCAACATAGACATCAAAGTTTGAAATCTAGCATTCCTTAATAGTTTGTACGTTTAATAGAGTGCCACACGCTTTCCAAGAATGTGACTGTGCGAAAATGATTCATGAGATGCCTAATATAATCAGTGCAGTTCAATAGATGGAGAACGAGGAAATCAAGAACTCGATATGCCTCGCTCGCATCATCACCGGGGCCCCTCCCAGGTCTTGGGGGAGCGTAGCAAGTCAGCCAGGCCTTTAGCTGCGAGTTCTGGCCGGGTTCAGCCCAAAACGAGCTGCATTTATTCTAGGGCTGGGGATCGATTCAAATGTCAAGAATCGATTCGATTCCGATTCTTAAGATTCAGAATCGATTATCAAGATTTGATTCGATTCAATTCCGATATTGATTTGGGTTAGTGTTATTAAAACTGTTTTTTGAGCTGTTGCATGAATTATATGACTGTAGTTATGCAAAATATTACTACTAGTATTATATTGAGATTAAAAAGTATTGGCAGCTAATTATGCTGTAAGGACCAATCACCTCCCAGAATGCTGATAGAACTGCTTTCAGAAACATCATGTGGGTCAGAATTATCAAACAGATCCAGGGCAGCAAACAGAGACGGATGAAATCGGTTTTATTTTTTCCCACATTCCGTTTTTATTTGTTCTATTTTGGTTTTTAATTTTTGAGCATTTGGTTTTTACAATTTTTTGCAAATGTAACCCCAAGACAGTATATAAAGTAATGAAATATAGACAATTTATGCAATTATAACCTAACACTTTAATGTTTTCATACCTTTAAACATATTTAAAGGCAAAAACATGGCACCAGTTATTCTGTAGTAGTAGTGTAGGGGCGGGTTAAAAATATCGATATATCGATATTCTATCGATATGCATGTGCAGGAACGATTATCGATACATAAATCCAAGTATCGATTTAAAAAAAAAAAAAATTATTATTTTTTTTTTAATCCCGATTTTTTCCCCCATTTTATCACCCAGTGCTCCTACCTAAGTCAGTCCTGGACATTGCTCCATCTACCAACCCCGGGAGGCCCTGCACTGAGCTCAAGTCTCCTCCTTACTTGAGGAGTGAGCAGGCTGCTTCATTTCACTAGGCAGGGTGGGGTTTCTCTGGCCGGACGTGGCGCGTGGAAGGATCATGTTATTCCCTTATTATAACCAGAATATCGATATCGAATCGTATCGGAAATCGTATCGTCTTGGGACCTAGTGTATCGGAATCGTATCGTATCGGGAGTCAGTCAGTGATGATACCCAGCTCTATTCTCGTGTCCAACAAAACATTCCTTTTTTGGGGATAAACAAAAAAATTACCAAAAGTTGTAATGTAAAAACAAAAACAAAAACAAAAAAAAAAAAATTGATCTTTAGGCATATGAATCGATTTTTAGGAATTAATATGAGAATCGATTTAGAATTGGGGAATCGATTTTTTCAACACAGGCCTAATTTATTCACCCTCCTGTGGGCTTCCACCTGCAGGGGGGGTTTGTGCAGCAGCCAAAGTCACAGGCCTTGGCGTGATGCTGAAACTAGCTCTCGGCACATGGACTGTCACCCCCTTGGCGGTGAAGGTGTCTCAGCTTGTGTGTGAGGTTGGGAAGCACCAACAAGAGATGCTGTGGTTGGGTTCACATCAATGCAAAGCATGGGTTCTGGAACCAGTCTCCCTTAGAGAGGCTGGACCTCTGGAGTGAGCCCACTCTTGTGTCAAACCAACCCAACCCAAGCATGAGTAAATGGAGCAAGTTGTGTTTATTTGTGTTAAATGTTTAGCCGCAATCCCTGACACATTCTGAGGTATTGTATTTCTAAAAGTTAATATTTCCAAGAGATGGATGATGTTTCAATGTCTTCTTCTGCTCCAGGTCGCACTTTTCCCACCCATCCGTATTTCCAAGCTCAGCTGGGAGCAGGACAGTTGTCTCTGTATAATATACTGAAAGCCTACTCACTGCTGGACCCTGAGGTATTTTCTTTTTCACTTTATTTTCTCCTCTTTATCGGGTGTGACCGTAACCCTTCCCTGTCAGGTATACCTCAAGTTTGTTTTCATTCTAGGTGGGATACTGCCAAGGCCTCTCCTTCATCGCTGGTGTGCTGCTTCTACACATGGGGGAAGAGGATGCCTTCAACATGCTCAAATTTCTCATGTATGATGTTGGGCTTCGTAAACAGTACAGGCCCGATATGATCATTTTGCAGGTAAAGCCCAAAACACGCACTCTTGTTCTTTGTCCCGTTTAAGATTTACAGCATCTATCTCTGCTATCTTTATTTGTGATCATTCATACGTTTCTCTGACACAGTTGCATCTCATCAAACAGATTACTCCAGGTCAATATCTTTCGTTCGCCCCTTCATAAATTATGCAACAATGCATCATATCCCTGATTTTTAAACAGAAAGTAAACGATTGCCACAGACCTTGTGAGTTAAACATAAGTTTAGAGCTATCCCTGCAGTCACAAACCGAAAACAAACACATCATTGTCAGCTTGAGTTCCTTCATCTGTTACCAAATTGCGGCTCGTGTAGTGGCTTGCATCACATTTGTTTTGTCTGTCTGTCTCTTGAACCTACAGTACCAAAAGCAGGGCCATCTCCTGGTCTATCAGTGTCTTGTTTGTTTAAAGCCTCTTTAAATCAGACAGAAACGAGAGTTGTACATGGACAGGCGTGAGGAGACGCTCACTGTGACTGTGAGGACCAAAGAAAGTGTGAATATGATTGTATGATAACGGAAAGCCTGGGGCTCCTCGCCAGGTGTAGCCGAGTGCAGCCTCTTATGTTGTTGTCTTAACCTTTTTGGTATGTTACATCTCATACCACAATGAGGCAACAGTACAACAACTGTTTGCATCGTAGCAACGTTATCATAGTTAAATCTTGAAATACACAGCATGCATTGTCATGTTTGGCTCCTTAACTTTAATCCGACATTTAGCTGTCAGGAGCGATGAAAGCTTCAATTAAGATCCATCGCTTTACTTTTCAACGTGTAACAATATGGCAAGTGTGTTGAAGCCTGCCTTGGAGATGTAACGCGTTGAATCAGTGTCAGGTCTGACAGGCTGATGGATCGCTCACCTTTTCAACTCATACGGTTTAAACACTTGATAACGTCATCTATCTGCTAAACGGATGCATACGATAGAAGTTGTGATACAAAAACCTGAGTTTACAACACATTTTACAAATGACCAAAATCGGAAAGAATTGTAACAGCATATAAAATGTAAATTTGTACATTTAATGTACAATATTATTTTCCTTGTTAGTTTTTTTTTTATTATTTTGTTAAGACATCTGTTCCCATAAAATGTGTTGTATGGGTGCATTTTAATATTAGTAAGGAGGTAAACAGAAAAAAAAATGATGGAGTTTCAAACAGTTGATGTCAGCAGATGAATGTAATTAGTCAAGGGGCAACTTTAGAAAAAGAGCCTCCGTTAAGACTTTTGCTCACATGTCTGGGTAAAGTTTGACAACCTATTTTTTTTGTTAGAACAAATCTATAGAATGAATTTTAGGGCTGTTGTCATCTTGAATTTTTTAGCTGGTGACCACTAGAGGCGCTAGAATATTCAAGTTCTCAAGTTTTGGTCAACGTGTACAATTGGTATGCATAATTGAAAGAAAAAGATTAAAACATTGTATATCTAAGGAAATAGATAAAACAATACTTAAAAAGCCTTTTTGAATCATATTGTAATATTTTAGCCAATATTGGATACAAAATATCACTTTTTTATAGACGTTTTTGACATTTCATAGAAAATGTGTTTCACTGCAAAAAAAAAGATGCTTATTATGTGTGTGTTAAAAACGCCTATAAAAAAAGTCATATTTCTTAACCAATATTGGACAATACAATTTAAAAAAAAAAAATGTTTTTCAATTGATGTTTTATCCATTTCCCTAAATATAAAATCTTGAACATTGAAGATTTTGCATATAAACTGTACATTTTTACCATTATTGTGACCATATGCATGAATTGAGTATCTGAATGTTACAGCGCCTCCAGTGGTCACCAGCAAAACAATCCAAGATGACAACACCCCTATTATTCCTCCTAGGGGTTCCTTCTAACAAAAAAATAAGGTTGTCAAACTTTACCCAGAAGCGTGAGCAGAGTTATCAATCTTAGGGTTTGCCCCCTTACTAAATGATAGTTTTACACAAATGGAGAGTGAACGGCGTCTCGGAGTCTTTGAGGACTGGGTGACTGGTCAGGAGATCTACAGTTCTTAACAAAGCTTAGAGAAACGTGTCCGCCAAAGAAATATAGGAAGGTATTTTTAGAGTTCTGCTCCTCTGCGGGTACAAGCTCAAACTAGACACATGTGATCTAATCAGACTGCAGGACATCTAGAACTGTCATTCATCAGTACCTGATGTAATCACAAGCAAACGGTAACTTTGGAAAACCTCCAACACTACAATATGAAACTCTCAAATCCCATTAAAAGTCCAAAAAAGAAGCCTTATTTTATGCTGTTCAGAGGTGGTGTTGACGTCTTTGGGTTCAGGAGCACCTGGGATGGGCCGTCACGCATCTCGGGTTCATGCTATTATTGGGCTTGAGAAGCACTTGCTTAGTTATTAAAGTTTATTATCAAGAGTCTGATGACACAAGCAGGTCCCTCTTTCTGCGCAGCAAGGTGACAGAACGTCAGCGGGTCCTGGCCAGACGGGAGATGTGGTTGCCAGGTTTGCTTCAGACAGGGTTTTGGAGGAGGCAAACCACTGGCTGGTGGCTTAACATGCTTGAGTGTGAGGGAGCAATAAAGGATGAAGTATAAATATATCCTTCAGCCTGAGCTGCTGGCATCGGCAGCAACCCTAACTGGTCCAGAGACAATTAGATGCAGACACATTGTTCTTTAGACCCAGGTGTGAAAAATGCAAATCCTGCTGCAGATTTGAGTCATTTGTTGGTTTTTTTCTGGCTCAGAACACGTGTTCATGCCTCGAAGCGTTGGTGCAGACCATTTCTTGGTGTTTACGCATGACTGTGGCCCAACACGCTCTGCAAAAACGTTTTAAATGAACCCTTCACTCGCACATACATTGCTTTCCAATGACTTTAAACGAGGTGTCGTTACCAGACTGAATTGTGGGTTTGTGTTGCATTGGAACCTTTCCAAGTTCCTGGTAACGTAAGGAGAAACTGCAGGGGTTCTTCTGTTGCCTCTGGTTTGCTGCATTGTTCATTTATTCCAGACATGTCAAAACCATTGTATAGAGTGCAATAATGTTAACACTAGTATCTATGTATCTATATACATATACAAACACACACATTGTGAACATATAGAACCTCCTGTAAATACATCTATATAAAAAATTAAGGTTTTCAATGAATATACACAAAATAAATAAATCTATACCCAATGTGGACACACCTCTCTTTCCATATATATATATATATATATATATATATATATATATATATATATATATATATATATATATATATATATATATATATATATATATATATATATATATTTCTATAGTTATAGTTTTTGTTCATTTGGTTTGTTATTTAGTTGTTTATTTTTAGTTTGTTTCTTAATTATTACATTTTTCTTTTGTGTAAATTCTTTGTAATTTTTCTTTAATTTCTATCATCTATAGATTTCTAACTGCTCATTTGTATATTTTGTTTTTATAAGTATGATATTAAATGTTATGTTAACTATAAGTGGAGGCACCTGATAAGCTCTTTGAGTTTTCGCCTCTTCTTGCACTTTAAATTTGTAAAGTTGGTACTTTTATGTGTGTAATGTTTAACTGTGCAAATAAATACATAAAATAAAAAAAATAATAATAATAATAAAAAATATATATATATATATATATATATATATATATATATATATATATATATATATATATATATATATATATATATATATATAATGTTATATACATGCTCGCACATAACAATAAAATTTCACATAAAACCTGTTTAACGTCTGAAAAGGAGTAGGAAGAAGTCAAACTTCTTTAATCATACCCCTACTCCAGTAGTCTATAATTACACTTTACATTCATCCGGTTTTCTAAGTCTTGTGAATTTATCGGGGGGGGGGGACCCAAACTAACATAAAGTAATTCAGAAAGTAATCTACCGGTAATATTCTTTTTTTTTTATTATTATTTTTTTATTGGAAGTAGTTTCACAACATAGAACAGTAGTACAGCAATAATATAATATTAATTTAATGCAACATTTTTGAATTGTAAATTCAGATCCAGATAGACTTTCACATCTAACTACACACTGATACTCATGTACACATTCACACCCACATACACAGTGCACCCCGAGAGCACCCAACCTGCACCAACAGACCCCTGACAGCGACACCCAGTCCAGGCACTTCCCCCCCCCCAAGGCCTCTCCACCTCACAACAGAAGCATCCCTGCGACTCCTGGTGCGGGCTGGCCGGGCGCCCGCCTGCCCCGCCCCAGCGCAGGCAGACCCCGCCAACATGTTTTTGTTTTGTCTCATATCAGATTCAGATGTACCAACTGTCACGGCTGCTTCATGACTATCACAGGGACCTGCACGGCCACCTGGAGCAGCAGGAGATCGGGCCCAGCCTCTACGCCACACCCTGGTTCCTCACTTTATTTGCCTCTCACTTCCCCCTTGGCTTTGTGGCGCGTGTCTTTGGTGAGATCTGAGAGCTCTTCATTTTCACGCTCTACGTACTGTGATTAACTAGACTCTTTCACTTCGGGGGGAGGCGGGGCCTAATTGTATTATTTCAGGATATAAAAAGGATGATGGGGTGTTTACAGAGATGTTAAGTTGATCTTCTCTCCTTAGTTAATGTGTCTAGTGACGTCTTGAATTGTTGGGTGGTGGAGAGCAGATAGGAGGGGCATCGGGGCCAGTTTACATTAAGGAAGATTGGAGTGAGACAGTTTTCATAAATACCCACGTCAAAAAAAGTTTTTTTCTTTTGTTATTCATATGCCAGAATACGTCATGGATTTGAGATCAAATAAATTTGATTCAGTTACTGGCTGCTGTTTTCTTTAAGGTGACTTTCTAGTGTATCTTTTGTGTAAACACCATCACACCCACTATTATTACATCTCTCTCTTTCATGTCTTGACTTTTCTCTCCCTCATACCTTCTTGACTATTGTTTTCATATTTAATTTCTTGCGTGGTCCGCTGTAACTGAACCAGACTTGCTGGCTCCTTCTATTCACCTGAGCAGAACAATCGTGTGTGTGTGTGTGTGTGTGTGTGTGTGTGTGTGTGTGCGTGTGTGCGTGCGCGTGTGCATCTTCTTTGCACCATCTTGTGTTTGGTAACGTATGCGAGGCCGAGGCGCGATACCTCCACCATGTCTTAAACTTGTGTATGATCTCATGCAGTCTTGCTCAACACACACCACACCCTGATGGGTTCAAAGCGTCCTTCACACACAAATAACACACACACCTACCTTCTAACCTATATTTAAGTTTGCTTAAGATTTTTTTTTGTTTTTTGTTTATTTGTTTTGTTGCATTGACGTCAAATCTTTATTCTCATTATGAAGACTTTAAGCTACCAATAAATACAATAAGCTTTCCTGTCAGCGCCCGGTATTATTCATTTTACTTTATCATACTTAAAAAAAGAAAAAAGCTTTAACGTATAAGCCTTTGCTTTTCTGTTCTGTCCTCCTCAACAGTCTTTTCTCCCCCTCTGTCAGATATGTTGTTCCTCCAGGGCTCAGAGGTCATCTTCAAGGTCGCCTTGAGCCTCCTGGGGAGCCACAAGCCTCTGATCCTGCAGCACGACAGCCTGGAGTCCATCGTGGACTTCATCAAGACGACACTGCCCAACCTGGGCCTGGTGCAGATGGAGAAAACCATCAACCAGGTAGAAAAAAAAACACCCGTTTTTAATCTCACTAGTCTGTATTTAATATGAAAATGTAGAAGTAGAAAAATAGAAGTTGGCTGATGGATAGGTTTTTACATTACTTGTTTATTTTTCAGCTTGTCATCAACATTCTGATAGAAACAGTCAGTTAAGTTGGGTTAAATGTATGTGTCATGCGCAAGTAAATGTCAAAGCTACAGGGAGAAGCGCTTGCATGCAGTCTTACAACTCTTCAACCGCCTGTCGTAACCAGCGTTGAGGAATGTTACTTTTAAAAATAACTAATTAGGTTACAAAAGTACTAAAACGAAGCTCATTACATTACAGCTTTAACTTATTTAAAATGATTTTGCATCACCTAAAATGAAAACAGCTCTGTGACTCTTCATGTGTGTTTATAGTTAAAATCTCTCATGATTATGACTACTGTCACACAGCCAAGTCCATAAATCTTTATACTTGTACACGGACTGAGAGACACAATGTCCCATTTACAGCTCTTTGTTGCACAACCCAACACAAAAGCTGTCTCAGTTGCTAGACGTACATGCATGCCATTTTAGAGAACTGTCATGCAATATGTCATTTGATTGATTAATCTCATGGAAAGCTGGAGACATGTTTATTACAAGTTTATTAACCCCATTCAAAGTAACCTTATCAAAGTTAAATGTTAGTCGTTGCTGCAGCACCGCTGCCACCAGGACCATCCTCTTCCTCACATCACCACTCATCTTGCAGGTTTTTTTCTCGCTGCAGACGGACTCCTGTTACTCGACCGCATCACTGAATTGTATTGTAAAGTTCTTGCTTATTTTATCCCCCAAATGCGGAAAAATCTATAAATATTTTCAGAATTTAAAAGTTTAACTTTTTACTTATTCGAAATTGTGTTTCTTTATTGATAACGGTACTAAAGAACCAAATATGTATATTTAAGGCCTAATATGTGAGGCTTCTCATGAAAAAAGCAATCCAAGTACATGTTATCCTTGCCAAATGTATGCGCTAGTCAAAACACATAAATCACAACCATCAATATTACATTTCAGGGTCTTTCCTAAGTATCATATTTAAAGAGATCAGTTTCAGTATGTCTAGACAGATATTATCATTGTTGCACCATACAGTTTGCATGTATCCACTTCACAAACGCAGATGTTGCATGTTTTCACCTGTTAAAACACATTACCGGTAGGTCTAAAATAATTTCAAGATACAAGAACAACGATCGTGGTATAAAAGTTGATAATCTGCATCAAAGGTTTAAGGCTTCATAATAAATAGTTGTTAGTAGTTGTTGTTGTTGTAGTGCGAAATGAAGATTTTAGTGGGCAATGGCGGTCAAAGTTGTGTTTCAGAAAACCATCAGGTTTTAGATTACTGTTACAAAGCTTTAGCCTGGCCCGCCGTTCCCAATCACTTTCTGGCTTTCTGGTTACCCCTCCCATAAAAACCATTTCCACCAGTACATAATGTACCGAACAAATCGCAACGGTGTGGATTTCATGCAGTGACTGATACGAAAGAATCCCAGAGCCACTATTCAAATCCACCAGTGTGGCTGCAAAATCCCATAGAAAACCTGGAATCAAGACGTTTTTCCTGCAAAACCAGCTTTTTACTCTACTGTTTGTCATATTGAATGCCTTTTGCTCTTGTCATATGCTGCGACTCTCTTATTGGTTGTTTTTCCCATGAGGGAATTTCTATATCCGTTGGCATTTCCCCTGGAAATCAAGGCCAAATTCAGAGGAACCAGGCTCCATTTTTGGTTTTAAGAGAAGTAGAACAAGAATGGAAAGTCAGGCCAACAAAGCTCGGGTCTGTGAAAACCTTTTTGAAATGGCACCTGAAGTTTAAATGGGTCAAAGGAGGCTGCAATTGTCAATTTTTGTTTACCTTTACATTTTTGCTTGTTTCCTTACAATTATCAGTCAATGATCAAACGACTTCTCTGTGACACCCCACACCCCTATTCTCTAGTATCGGTGAAACTCCAACACTGCACCACTTAATCCCCCAATTCCACTGAAATGCTCCTTCAGTTTCCTTGACTCCACTTTGTAAAGCAGCACCTTGTTGAGTCATTATTTATTCTCCTGAGGAACAGAACTTCAAGTGCAAACACCAGCACAATCCTTGTTAGATTCACTCAAAATAAACTACTGTGCTCTTATTCCTGAGGATGAATGTTGTTTTTTGTTTCCCATTGGTTCCTGATGTAATTAATATATAAAAACTGTCAGATATGGTTTGTACAGGTGGTCAGTCAGGAAAAATATGTACCTGCAAGTGGAACAACTGTTTAAGTATTTTGGTGTGATTAACAAAAAGAGAAAAATAATAGTGACTCACCGAATGTTCGGTAACCGAAATTGTTCGGCCGAAAATAGCAAGAAAAACACTTTCGGTGTTCGGTGGAATAAGTGGGGAAAAAAAACGAACAATTAATAACGGCATGTTTAGATGACGCAATCAAACAGCCAACAGTGTGGAGTGAGGGGCGAGCGTTGTTAAATGCAGCAAACATGTCAGCATGTCAGATCATTACTTGGATGTGGGGAAAAAGCAGAGGACACGAGAAATGATCCAGGCTGAGTTGGATTTGGGAAACCGCTTGGTGATGGAGACGGTCACAGGACGCACAGCGCAGAGAAAAAGACCCGTACTACCGATGCGGTGGAGAACCCTCACTGTCTGATATGTTTGATGAGATCTTCCAAGAAAATAACCCTGATTTTTACAATTATTATACAAGGCTTCAAATTGCGGAGATCAGTCCCGCCCCACCGCGACCCGATTAACTGGATTTGAACCGGAGAAAATGAAAAAGGATTATGAGAAAAAATACAATTAGTACAGTAAGACAAATTGTGACTGGCGGGTATTTCACTGCACATGTATTTGATTTATGCAATGGTGAAAAAATTGGCACAATAAATGAAAAACTGCGAAGAACCATTATTCGGTATTCCGCCAAGTGTTTATTATTATTTTCGGTTTCGGCCACAAATTTTCATTTCGGTGCATTACTAAAAAAATAATAATCCAATCCTTACCAGGTTTTAAACATATAAAATAATATAGCCGCCGATATACAACATTATGTTACATGTTGCACCATATCAATATTTGTTTTTTAAAAATTAGGCTCAAGTAAATACATTTCACTATTACATAGTTTGTAAATTGACCTCCTTAATAATTAAGGAGGAAATTTGGCTCACTTTTCTTAGAGCATTGCCTCAGTTCATTGAGGTTCACGGGCCTTTATCTAAAGCGCTCTGAAGGTTCCTGATGTATTAATCAGGATGTGTTCTGGACTTTCTGTTATTGCCACACCTTGATTCTTTTATTTACCGTATTATTTTTTCAGCAGTTTCATTAGAAGTCGTTAGATTTCCTGGTGTGTCTTGGATCATTGCCCTGTTGCACAGCCATGCTTTATCAAACCGTCAGCTGTTAGAAAGACAATCTCGTGTGTGATTCAAGAATGCTTTAATGTTTACGGTCGACTCGATGGCTACGAGGTGCCCACATCGTTCGGCTTTAAAATAAGCCCAAAGCTTAAACTCATCACCTACTCCACCACTGTAATTTATAATTAGTGTGAGGTGTTTGTGCTCATATTTGGGTTTCACAGAGCAGTTGTTTTGATTTTCTATCATCGTTACTGATGTCTTTCCTTCTCTGCATTGTGTTAAAACACATGAATGTTCCAAATCAGCAGATTCCCAACATGTTGGTGGCCAGAGTACCTGATGTTTAAATAATCAAGTGCATTTTATTAGCAGCAACAAGCTGCTATTAACACCTTTAATCCTCCATGACAGGTTGTACATTATTCACACCTCACATTATCTCTGACTGCTGCTACTTGAAGTGTTTTTGTGTCTTTAATTCCTCTCAGGAAACTTGTGCCAAGATCTGATTTTACAGCCTATGTGGTTCAAAATAAAACAAAGCGGAGAATGATAATACGCCAAAGTGACAAAAGGCATCCAAGTGAGCCGCACCCTGACCTCCCAGCAGTAATCGAAGCAGCTGCTGGGTGTTAGTTGAGTCATTTAACTGGTACGTCAAGCCTCAATATTTGGAAAAGTACTACGTCGACACCATCCGAATCGCGCGTTGAAATGCCAGTGAATTTCAAGAACCTGTAATATCCCCATGAAGGGTATTTTCGGGTTATTCTTACACCCTAACCTTAAGAAAGGTTCACCGTTAACCCCTATAATATTACATGTTGAGATTCAAAATGCCACTAGATCACAAAGGTCAGTGATGAGTCAAAAGATGTTAGCAAGATACCCTGCTATTAGGTAAGCATTTATCCAAAAATGTATGTGAAACAGCAAACTGGTTGGTTGCCAGCACTTCCCCTCCAGCACAACCTTTTCACCTCTGGTTAGTAACTGTTGGGTGACTCACAGTTTCAGGTCAAAACAACAGGGAGTGACACGATGAACACGATGAGGAAATGTTTACAGAGAGGGACTTTAGTTTCCGGAAGCAGGTGCTTTTGGTCATCATCCCAACTAATAAGAATATGTTGTGGCAGGTTTGTTACAAACGGTCATTATCAGTAATGATGATTCATTGTATTTAAAAATGTATCACTGAACAAACACGTTATCACTTTTTGTAAACACTGTCTATCAGACACAGCTTTTCCACTCATCGGGTCCCAGATAGCGGTGCATTGTAGCTCGGGGGTTACAAATAGGAAGAAAATGTCCTTTAAATTCCTGAAAATACTATGTAGAAACTTTCCAGGGGAAGTTGAGCTGGGAAGTTTTTAAAAATATTCAGATTTGAATCAAATGGTGAGCACAGTCTTGTCTGCAGAGTAAGACTAGAAAGAGATTTAAACACGGATGTAGTGGATCAAAAACACATTACGCAAGAATTTTGAACAATATTCATTCTTGTCTCAGGACCACATTGATTGAATGTTTTGATCCACTTCAAATGTCAACTATAACAATTAAAAAATGTAGGATATTAGCACTCCTCAAGAATCTTTGTAAATCAAACTATGTCTTAGATTCTGATGTGACGATGGGAAACTTGTTCGCATAAGAGGGAAAAGGTCTGTACACATGAACGGAATTTGCTATAACCAGGTTTATAAATTCCCTGTTATGAACTAACCTACAATTTAGTTTAGTTTAGTTTATTTAGCACATAACATAAAAAAAATAACATTACACAAATAAGTGCAGTTAAAAGAAAGGGAGGAGCGAGCAAGCCAGTAGGCTTATGAGGAGCCCCCACCTAATAACATTTAACAAAATAGTTATGAGGATACAAAATCATAAAAATAAAAATAAATAATATATCATAAAAATTGCATGTAGAACATGAATGAAAATAAAATTAAAAAAATTACTGTAGACATGATCATGAAAATATGAATATTATGCTGAACAAATGGCAACACAGAATATGAAGTGCAAAAGAACATTAACAGTGTGAAAAGCAAGAGCTTTCTTGACTACATTGTTGAATTAAATGCTCTCTTGAGCGACTTTTGAAGATGGATAGGGACCTACAATTGTTTGCAATATGGTACCAACTATTCCAGACTTTGACACCTCTAAATCTAAACAAAAATTGGCTTCTAGATTCCAGACATTTAGGCGGATGTAGGGCTAGGGCCTGCCGAGTTGAGTAGGAATGAAATTGAGAGTTTGTGGCAAAGTATGACCTAAAGTGCTGAGGAACATTTCCTACTGAGGAAAATATTTTGTAAAGAAAAATGCATATTTGGTAACTTTTGATGTCATAAATAGTAAGGATCTGTAGATTTTTAAATAAAGGAGCAGCAGTAGCATCCCAGACAGATCGAGATGCAAGTCTTACAAAACGGTTCTGGAGAAATTAAGATTTTATGGAGAGTAGTTGTAAATGTACTCCCCCAAACAATATTGCAATATGAAAGGTGAGGATAGATTAAACTGTAATAAAGAGTAAGTAGAGTAAGTACAATTTAGCAAATGTTATTAATTAATTCCTCTGAAAAATGAGCCAGATAGTTCACCTGGTTGACTTGTGCATATATGGAGCTTATAGTCGCCAATCGACGGACATGAAAATTGTGAAATTTTTCAAAAATTAAAAATGTTGGAGGTCGTGGAAAACAATGGCAAGTATATTTTTAATCGCATTTCATAGACAATGCCAGGCTCGGGTAATAGTCATATAAACCAGTAAGTGAACGAAGAAAAAAAGAAATGTGCAGCTCTGAAATGATTTATTGGTCATTGATGCAGCGAACATTACAGCGCAAGAAGATGGCCGAGTAATCAGAAATGAAACGGAGTCTCATAGTCGGCCTTTGTCACGGGGGTTTCACTCTAAGGCGCAAATAAACACTGTCATACTTTCAAACTGTTTATAGGTAAGCTCTGGCACAAGTCTTGTTCCTGCCGGGGGAAACGTACACATCTGTGTGCAACTTTTAATGGCAATTTGAAATGTTAGCGATTTTCTTTTTTTGGGGGGTTTGTCTGTTTGTTTTCTTTAGTCCTCACACCCACTAACTGTAATTGGTTGGCATGTACACACCCTTTGCCCCAAGGCTAAAGCTCAGAAACCTCATGAGAAGACATAAAACTGGGCACTCGTAAAAGATATTCTAAAAGTCTGTCCCTCGGTTAAATAAAGGATAATGAATAAAATAAAGAAATACAGGCTCCAGATTAAGCCATGCAGCAACTTTCTCTAAAGATTCATCCTCTGAGATCTGCTCACTGACGAACAAATTAATAGCACGGAAGAGTCATTTGCGCTTCAGTGATCCTCCTGTCCTCAATACAATCCAAAGAAAATCCTTTAATTACATGTGACTAACACCGCTTGACTTGGTGACAGTTGCCTCCCTGAGGTCTTTCTCTTATTAAGACAAAATATGTTTGCTTGTCAGTCTAGTTGAAGTTATGGCCCGTTTAGAATTTGTCTGAGTCCCCGATTGGTTTACTGACCGTCAGAAATTTCCCTGCAGCGGCTTTATCGGAACAATCATGACTGATACAAATGATAACTGTGCAGTACACCTGAGGCTGTGTTGTTAGACACTAAATTGGACTGTTTAGTGGTTTTATTGCTCATATTTGTAAAAGCTGGCTTTGAAGTCTTGCTCAGTTTAAGAACGAGTATGTCATAAACATAATATATGACATTATTTGATGTTAGAAAAACTGATCACACAGAACTGAATCTGAAATCTTAATCCACCCATATGTGGCACGTAGACACTAAAAGTGAAAAAGAGTTTCAAAAGTATGTGACTTTGGGAAATGCCAGCATTTTCAACGTATTCTCTGTGTTCATTAGGTTTGTGAGATGGACGTATCCAAGCAGCTCCAGGCCTATGAGGTGGAGTATCACGTGTTGCAGGACGAGCTCCTGGACACGCCTCCGACCCTCAACCAGCAACAGCGAGCTGCACAGCTGGAGAGGACCAATCAGAGCCTCCGGCAGCAGAACCTGGATCTGCTGGAGGAGCTGCAGGTATGCAAACAAGCATTTAAAAAAAAAAAAAACAGGTATATGAAAGAAGTAATGTTCTCTTTGTTCATTACAACCGTCTCGCTCCCCCACAAAGGTGTCCCACGCACGAATCTGCAGTCTCGAGAGTCGAGTGGAGGCTTTGGCCCAGTCGGAGGGCCGGCTGAAGGAGCAGGTTTCCGCACTCGAGGAGGAGAAGCAGCAGCTGGTGGGCACCGTCGACCGTCTCCAGAACCTCGTCACCGGCCTGGGTTTACACGCCGGCGCCGGCGAACCCACACTCCCCTCGCTCCCTGGCCTCGCAGCATCGGCTCTGGACGGCAGAACAGCGGACTCTGTTCACCATCCTCTCGTACTACCATAGTAACAGCATCCATAAACTGGTGGAAATGGCCAAAAATAAATAAAAAAGCCAGTAATGAAAAGCCCAGGAGGTGAAGATTAAGTCCCGAACCCTCACACCTCCACAATATTTTATTGAAAAGTGGACACAGAGTGAGCTGTTGGACCTAAAACAAAGGGAAGCGTGGAAATAGAGCAAGAACGTGGTTGAGGTTGAAGGAAAAAGCTAAAAATACAGGGTAGCACTCTCTGCTTTCACCCTTTTATATAAGTAAACATGTGATTTGACAAACAATCCCCGAAGTTAGCACTGTCCCTCTGGGCCTCGGCTGTTTAAAAACAAAACCGAGCAGTTAGGTTTGCTATAACTATACTCGTACGTTTGCGTCCCAGCGAGCGCTCGTGTGTTTGACCCGTGGGTTTGTTTATTGGTGTCGGATGCAACAAAGGCTAAAGTGGCCAAAGAATGTCCTCGCACTTAAACTCAAAGAACAAAGACTCGGCTGCACAGTATTCAGATGATCACTGTTACAGGAAACCATCCACAAATCTGCATCCCAAAGACAAAGTCTGACAAAGACAAAGAAAGTGAGACGAAGGCATGGCTGGAAAAAGAAACGTCATGATTAAGTGTTCTTTTTTTTTGTTTGTTTTGTTTATCTATTATCAAAGTTGAATTAGCCAAACGATGTTGGGGGCTTTGGATGTTGGTACTCCTGTGAGAGGTCGGAAGGGTGAGGAGGGGAATTATTTCTGATTCCTCCCCCGCGTTTCTAGTTTCCTGACCCCAACGTGCATCTTAAGTTCATTTAACTACTGCAGCTTACAGGAAGAGTAACACAATAAATCCAGACCATTTCACATCCTGTTTTTTCACCTTTGAGTACACATTGATTCATCCGTGTAGACCAGAACTTTAGAAACGGTGCCTCTTCCTTTCCAGGAAGAGGAAGTACAAAGTTTTACAAATCAGCTAATTTAAATTATTGCGCAAAAAAAAAAAAAAAGACGCTCAGGTCTGATACCTGTGCTGTTGAGACAATCTTGTCACCTGAAAGTCATTTACTGTATTCAACACACTGAATTCCTTGGATCCGAGCTTCAGCTCGGCGCGTGTGTTCGAGTGTCTGAATGTTACCGTGTCCGTGTTTCTCGTGCACTCCGCTGATTGTAACGAACCTGTTGGGTTGCACTGTAAAGACTTTGACTTTTACCCATGACTCTCTTTGCACATGTTTTTTCTGTTTTATTGATTTATTATTGCCTTTACTTTATTCTGTACTTCAAAATACAATTCCTATTCTTTCAGCACCCTGGTGTCTGTGTTGTTTTTGCCTGCAGACGGTCAGGTGTAACACTAAGATCGTAATGCCCGTTGTCTCAACGTGTCCCTCAGTTTGAATGCTGTGGGTTTGGCGCGTGGACCTATGGCCTGTGTTTCCAGGCACTGGTCCTGGAGTGGAGGAAAAGACGTGCCAGGGCACGTTTGACTCTAGTAGTAAGCATTAACTCTAAGTGTATTTACACAACAGATGAAGAGCCAGAAGCGGAAACTTGGAAAGATATAAACACGCCAATCAGAAGTTCTCATGGAGCTGTTTGTGTGTCAACACACTACAGTAGTGAACATTTCTGTGAAACATAGGTTCATTGCACCTTTAAGTTTAAGTCACCTTTAACCCACCAGCATGCCAATAAACTTTCTTTTTTTTTAAGTTCATCCACATCTACGGAAGAGTATTAGGGCCATGGAGTAGAAAAAATATTTGAGAGGGGAAGATTTTTTTTATTGTGCACTTCGAGAAAAAAGTCGAAATGTCGAGATTAATGTTGAAATAAAATTTCAAGAATAAAGTCAAAATTTCGTGAATAACGTCGACATTTTGACTTTTTTCTCAACATTTCGTCTTTTCTCAACATTTCGACTTTTCTCAACATTTCGACTATTTTCTCGAAATTGTACTTCAACTTTATCTCGACATTTCAACTTTTTTCTCAACATTTCGACTGTTTTCTCGAAATTTTACTTCAACTTTATTCTCGACATTTTGACTTTTTTCTCGAAATTGTACTTCAACATTAATCCCGACATTTTGACTTTTTCCTCAACATTTCGACTTTTTTCTCGAAATTGTACTTCAACATTAATCTCGACATTTCGACTTTTTTCTCGACATTTCAACTTTTTTTCTCGAAGTGCACAATGAAAAAAAAATCTTCCTCTAAAATATTATTTTTATTTTTCTCCTGCCTGGCCCTAATACTCTTCCGTACACATCACTGTTGAGGGAACATAAAATGTCTAGACATATTCTGCACATTTATTTAAAGGTTGACTAATGTCTTAATTAGGGGTCACAAATTAGAGCGTTAATTGCGATTATTTATTACGGGCATATTAAGCGCGTTATGTTTTTTAATCGCTTTGTCTATTTTTTAATCTCTAACTTTACTTTTTCTGTTAGTGAGTTGCCTTTATTTTGAAATCTGTTTGTGCTTGAGTTGTGGGCTGAAAACACTGGTACGTCACACCTTGAAGTGGACACTGATTGGCTGTCACTGCGTGTGGGCGTGTCTAGCAGACGCTGGTAGGATCCCATTGATATCTCTTTGATAAAGGTAGAGTGAAATTTGTTCTTTGTGGAAAGGACTTTGCTGAGCAACGAAGTAGCGCAAGTTTAGCCACATATACGCAAAGCACCCTGTCGGGAGCGCAGCCACAGCTAACATTAGCAGCAACGATGTTACCACGGCAACGCTCTTCACCAAACTAGACTCGAGGAGAGCAGCCTGCGCATGCGCACGCCTGCGACAGAGAGGATGGCGAATGTTCTTGCCAAGTGGCTGTAAATGGCTAGGACTGTATCTGTTCCAAGTCTGTTAAAAATAAATAAATTGCCTTATAAAGCCACTTTTTTTGTTGTTATATAACAGTCTTTTGATCTGCGACAATAATGCAATGAATTTAAAGAAAAACACCTTAAATTGAGGGCTTTTTCTCAGCATTTTTTAGGTGAGATTAAAAAAAGATTAATTAGATTACTTAATTACAGATCTTAATTGCTAAATGTTTTTAATCGCTTGACAGGACTAGTCTTCATTACATATCTGTGACGTGCTGTGGTCAAAATAGCTGAGATATTTCAACACATCTGTGCACATCTGTTGATGGCAGCCAATTTTGGAGGGTGGAGTCGATGGCTAATCTCGACTGCACCCTTCAGTGTTGCAGCTTTGAGCTCGGCTCTTCAGGGGAGCAGCGAGTGTTGACTGATGTGAGCCAGGGTGGTGGCCGGCTGATGCCGGTGTGTGATATCTCCGTACCCTGGTAGCCTGGCAGATTTGAACTGCTCACTGGAGGACATTTACAGACCCAGACTAAGCGACAGAGTAGTGTTGAGGGCTTTTGAGTTGGTTGGCTGGCCAGACACCCAAAATACAGGACTGTCTCAGAAAATTAGAATATTGTGATTTTCTGTAATGCAATTACAAAAAAAAAAAGACATATTCTGGATTCATTACAAATCAACTGAAATATTGCAAGCCTTTTATTATTTTAATATTGCTGATCATGGTTTACAGCTTAAGAAAACTCAAATATCCTATCTAAAAAAATTAGAATATTCTGGGAATCTTAATCTTAAACTGTAAACCATAATCAGCAATATTAAAATAATATAAGGCTTGCAATATTTCAGTTGATTTGTAATGAATCCAGAATGTATGACATTTTTGTTTTTTTAATTGCATTACAGAAAATAAAGAACTTTATCACAATATTCAAATTTTCTGAGACAGTCCTGTATTTGCTCTTAAACCCAGAAATGTAGTTTTATGTACAATTTATCTCCTTTAGATAAAGCCAAGCGGGCCACACCCACTCCCTTTAGGAAAGTTATCTCTCGTGAAATGGGTCTGGTACAGACTGTAAAAAAAACAATGGATGAAGCATTAAGTCTCGCTGCTGAGCAGTTTCGAAGCTTCCTTTCTTCGTACTGAGCGTAGCCACGTTGCCTAGGAAGCTTAACCCAGGGTTTATTGACTGGACGTGAAGTGGAGGAATTACATCTTACATGTTTTGGGCCAGTTCAACGCAAGACTCATGATAAGATTGTCTCCAAAAACAGCTTCAGGTCTTGAAGTCCATGGGCGGCAGGAAGTCTTTTAAGGATAAAACCAGGATCAAAAGCCCGCTCATACATGTTTCACGGCTTATTGAGTGTCATTAGTATCCAATATTTTAAGCTGTGGGATAGATCTCAATCATAAAGGCTCATGCTACCGAAAAGTGATTCACTCCACTTTATCAAACTAGCTGCTATGAATAGAGCTGTACATTTATGGTTGGAAAGAATGACATTTTATGAAGATTATAGAAAATATATAACAAGTTGTGGAAATAAAAGTATAATATGTCTTCTTTAAAACGTATTTGATAATTTAGCACTGTCTGTCTTCTGCATCTTCTTCTGTTACATTAACCAGCTGAACATCCTCTGTCACAACATCCAGACGTCTTTTCTTTGGTGTTCCTCCAACCACCTCCCCGTGTATTCATTCTTCACCTGCTCCAATCTTCACGCACTCTCTTCTTTGCCTCTTTTCCACAATCCCTGTCGTTTCTAACTGTGTCAAACTTGCTGGATTGACCAGTTCAGCTTCTGTTGCACAATATTATTGCAACTTCAACGCTTTTTAACTGATTTGTGTCATCCAACCCAACATCTTTTTATATCTATAGTCATTTTTTTCTCTACGGCTCCACAATTCCTGCATAATTGCCGTTACAAGGAAAAAGAAAATTGCATGAAATTTAAAAAGCAATGCCAATACTCCTTCCATCTGGCCTACAGATGATATTTAACCTGCTGCTGTGTGAGCTTTTAAGACATTTCATCGAGGATCAACGAGAGCGTCGCATAATTAAAAAAAAATACTGTAACCCACGCTGCAGCGCCTGACTTCATCTAGAATAAACAGAAGCTGAACAGAGTTTTCCATTAAGCAGCAACGAGGACAGCCAAGTCCTGTAGTGAACATCCAGGAGCCAGACACACCCAACTGCGGTGACTGCCAAAATGTGGCCCCACCCCGCGGACTACCAGCAGCAACGTAATCCAGGCTTGATGTGGCTAATCTTTTTGTGATCTCTTGCCTGTAAGTCATTAATCACACCGTGTTGTAACATCCTAGCATTGGCGTTGGAGTGCACCTGCTGTGCCATGGCTCCTGCTGTTAGCAGACTGGAGAAACCACAAACGTTGCGCCTGCTCGGTTGTTAGTTCTTCATGGCTGTGGTTGAAACTCGGCGTCTGTTGACAGATATACCTCCTGTTCTGGCTGAATGAGATAAGAGCGTTCGGCATCACCCACCGTCTGGAGTGCTGCCTTCATTGTATGTCAGCATTGAACTGGTGTGTACAGAGAGTGTGTGTCTCTCTGCCAGACCGAGCAGGCTTGTGCCATCGCTCCGAGCTTAGTTTTGTTTAACTTGGCATCTGTTTGCGCTTCCACACTTCACCTCAGCCCTGCCCTGCGCTCAGCTTCAGCACATGCCTGTATCCTCTTAGTAACCCATACACTTACAAAGCAGACCAGAGGATACGCTTTTTTTCATTTTTCTTTTTCGAAAGCTGAGGATACAATGATCCTACAGCAGCTACACTGTAGTTAAGCACCTTGATAACAATGTTCATGTTGTGTTTTCCCTCACATTCTCACTTTTGAGAAACCGCCAATGTCCTCTAGAAACTGGCAGAAGGGATGGCAGTTGATTTTCAATCCATCTTCAACCTAAAAGGTCTCCCTGGCTCATTTTTCCATGATTGTTTCCCATACCACTACTACTCCTACTACCCCTGTTGAAGCATAACCTGAGGTGGTGTCCATCCATGATCTGTTGCCAATTTGTTCGGTTTCGGTATGAATGTTTTTCAGAGGGGGGTTATGTTTGAGTTCCTTATCTTGGCTCTACTGGATGCTCCAGATGAACTGGTTGTTCTGGAACATGGTACTGTAAGATTATATCTTTTCATTTTTAATGCATTGATGCTTTTGTAAAAGTGTTTCATAACTAAATGTTGAAAGCTTTATTGTCGAAGAACTTTCACCTCTCATCTAGAAGACCTCTCCACTGGTTGGGGGTTGTTACAACCAAAAATGTAATAATGGCCAATAACGTAATAACTGCCAATAATGTAATAATTTTGGCCATTTCAAATGTAATAAAGCCAATAGTGTAATAATGTGCCAATAATGTAATAAAACTTTTGAGTCAATAACGTAATAACTTTTTGCCGATAATGTAATAAGGCATTACATTATGAAAGGTTTTTTTTTAATACCAGGCCAATAACGTAATAACCAGCCAATAATGTAATGCCTTATTACATTATCGGCAAAAAGTTATTACGTTATTGGCTCAAAAGTTTTATTACATTATTGGCACATTATTACACTATTGGCTTTATTACATTTGAAATGGCCAAAATTATTACATTGTTGGTAGTTATTACGTTATTGGCCGTTATTACGTTTTTGGTTGTAACAGGGGTTTTGAATGTATAAACCGTTACTGGGGCATTCAAGTCACCCTTGTAACTGGTCTAGCCATCTCTACTGTGGAGTATTGGGGTTTAAAATGTTTACCTGGTCAGTGTGTTGGTTCCAGTCACATGAAACTGAATAAAATTGGGCATGAAGCCACCTGAAGATGAGAATCAAGAACTGTAACTGTTACTGTGTGTTGGATAGTTGACATCTGAAGCCATCTTAACTGTTTAATCTTGTTTTTTCTTTTTTTTCCCATGTCGTAATCACCACACCTGACTTCAGGAAAAGATCCCCCATCTCTTTGAGGCTTTCAAAATGCCTCAAAGTCAGTAGCGTGAATCAAAAAGCAGATTCTGGTCTGTGTGTAGTACTCGTTTCCGGTGTACCTCAGAGTTGAAACCTCTGCCCTTCTCGATACACACAGCGCAGTCAAAGGAAGAAAAAATTAGCAGCTTGTCATTTTTCACATCCTCTCTGTTGAACTTGATGTTGCAGTCTGCTGAGTTGTTGTTTTTTTTTAACTGTTTTTGGCACTAGTGGCCTTTTTTCGAAGTAGGTTGGGATTCAAACCTGCGCTGCCTGCATGCAGGGGTGTTTGTAGACCCCCTGGGGGCCCTGGGCAGGAGAGACCATGGGGCCCCCCCAGAATCATGATGAATAAAGTCCAGGACCACAGATCAGTAATAAAATCTTTTATTAAACAATTAATATATCACATAAATAATAAAAAACTTTGCATACACACTAACTTATTATGTAGCTATGAATGTGTTTAGAAGAAAATGGCTGAGTACACAGACTTTAATGTGCAGTAAACTTGCTTGGTGGATGACTGGGAGTTTGGGATAAAGTGGAAGCAATACTTTTTTTTATAATATAACATGCATTGCTTATACATTATTACGACTGACCTTTTTTCTTTTCATTCTTTCATCGTTCCATTTTTTTTCTTTTTGTGTGCACAGAGGGATATTTTTGCTTCATTAATTCAAATTGTGAATCCATATTGCTGCACGTAGATAGTAAGTGGGCCCCATTAGGGAGATTCCTGACTGTCATTGCAGTGTCTACGGGGATTTCAAGTTGTGTCACTGATATGGAGCGATATCAGCCGTCTGTCGGGGCCCCCTACTATCAACTAGCCAGTGACAACTTGGAAAGGGCCCCGTGCTTTTCTGATGTGTTGTTGTTGCAGCGTCTAAAGCAGTTCTATTATTTTGTTCTGTTGTTGAAGTCAGCCGTCCCCCGGGGCTCCCTTCAGCTCGGGGCCCTTGGTAATTGCCTGGGTTTGCCGGCCCTGTTGCGGCGCCTCTCCCTGCACGAGGGCAACAACCTCTGTAAATAGCGCCCCGCTCACCCCACCAGGTTGTTGTTTTTAACTACCGGTAAGGCTTTTACTTCTTTAATTTGGATTTTTAACCAGCTGTGATTCAAACATCTGAACCAGATGGTTGGTGTCATTTGCTAACATTAGTTGAGTGATTTTTGTTCCATTTCAACCATTTAGAGACTGGCAACAATGGCTGACCCTGAAGAACCCAAGGTTCGTACGAATGACTTGAAACAGGTAGTGGAGAGGCAGGTGGTCTGATAGTCATGCGTTAGAATTTTACCTGTTTAATATTTTTCAGATAGTAGTCCGTAGTAGTAGATCAAAATATTTTGTCTTGGTCCTTTATATTTTATATAATGCTGCTGCCAAACCTTTAGTGACTAAGCGTTGTGTCCAAGGGGCAACATCTGGCTTGCTGAGTTGACACCAACAAAGAGCAGTTCCTCAAATGACCACTAGGGGCTGGCTTCAAAAGTGAGTCAATCTCCACTGACATATATTTGAATTTGTCTAATTTTACGGCAGAAATAAAGACTGCTGCAGGAATAGTTTGTGTCTCCACAGCTAGATTTAACTTCCATGGCAACTACCAGAGGTGATGTTTTTTTTACGCCTCATAAGATAAAATTGAAAGCACAATTTTATGTATGACTAGAGGTGTAGTCTTTTGATTGACAGCTGGCTTAGCCAATGGATTGCTGTCAACTCTTCCTTCACTTGACTTCAGAGCTGCATATTAAGACCACATAAAGCATGGTCATTTTTATTTTAAAACAGCTGTGACTGCTTTAAGCTTAGAAATCTTCTCTAATGTTTTACTTGGGCGCTGGCTAACCAAAGGACACCAGATAAACTCATCTGGTCAACTGACTCTCGCCTCAGATCATTTCAGGACCTTTCCAAGTCAACTATTCAATTCAGCTTTATTTATATAGCAGAATCACAACAAATGTCATCTCAAAGCATTGCAAAAATACAAATTAGTCCAATTAATGCAAATGCAATAAATGCAAAGCCAAAAAAATACAATAATAATTACCGTATTTTGTGGACCATTAGGTGCACCGCATTTTAAGGTGCAATATCAATGAATGGGTCTATTTTCATACATAAGGCACTGGGTTATAAGGTGCATGATAAAACAAATATAAAGCGAAACCAAACAGTCTCGTAAGTTGAACATTATTCAGCTCATTCACAACAACTCAGAATATTATTCAGATGTACCTAAAACAGAAAAATACACTCACATTTTAAATCATTCATCTTCCACAAATCCACCAATAAAAAGTGGCGGAGGTAAGCGTAGTACTACATCCTGTTATCTGATTGGATACAACGTGGTTGGAACAACGTTGTATTCCAACATTGGATTATAACTGGATTATGATATAGATTTGAAAATTGGGTTAGGCGCTAAAAACCTGACATTGACTTGAAGTCTTATTATAGTAAGCTAATTATAGTAAGGTAACATGGACTAAATGATGGTTGCTTGCCACCACGACATAAGTTATCTAACGTTGTCTGACGTTGCGACCCGTATCCAATCAAGGACTGACTTTAATGTGTCAGCTGAGTGGTCCAACAATCAATCAATCAAAGGCAAAGTGGCTTCGTTGCTTACCAAAGTCGTACTAAAACATGTTAACAGATTTTTGAGCGCAGTGTACCACATTAAATTGGTTCGATTTTTGAGAAAAATGTAAGGGTTTTAAGTGCGCCTTATAGTGAGGTAATACAATCCCCCATCGTGAGCAAACACCAGGCGACTGTGGAAAGGAAAAACTCCCCTTTATCTCCCCTTTTAAACCTCTGGCAGAATCAGACTCAGGATGACAGCCCTCCGCCTGGACGGGTTGGCGGTTGAGAGGACAGGAAAGAGAAGACAACAGCAACAACAATAGATCAGGACCACCAGTTAGGAATAAGGAACAAAGGTTGATAACACCAACAATAGTGTCATTAATAGAGGGAGGAGCTGCAACGCAGTCTAGTATATGGGATGTTTCAGGGCACCTGAGCCATCCCTAACTATAAGCTTTATCAAAAAGGAAGGTTTTAAGCTTAATGTTTGAGGTAGAGAGAGTATCTGCTTCCCAAACACAAACCGCTTCTGGTTAGGGTTGCCACCTTTCAGAAATAGAAATAAGGGACGCCCCGATTTCACCAGCGCAGACGCCAAAAAAAGGGACATCCCCAAAACTTCTAAACTGCATAGAAATATATATATTTTATGCGAAAAAAACAAAATGCTTTGATTTCAAGTTTAAAGTGCTTTAATAGCATTGAACTTGCATGACTGTACAGACAGCCGACCATATAGCAACTGAAATATCCTCCTATGCTATGTTTGTGTAAAAGTATGGTGTAATATATGGTGTATATGGTGTAAAAGTTAATTTATTTCAATACTTCAACTGAAAAGGTGAAACTAATATATTGCATAGTCTTATTACATGCAAAGCAATATATGTTAAACCTTTATCTGTTATAATTTTGATGATTGAATTGTTTATTGATTTCATAAAATATTTTAATCTTTTGAGCTTTTTTTATTTGGGGTTTTCATAAACTGTGAGCCATAATCACCAAAATTATAACAAATAAAGGCTTAAAATATCTCACTTTGAATGTGGTGGGAAATAATACATTTGTTTCACCTTTAGTTGAATTTACTACGAATAAAGTTTTGCAATATATTAAAATTTTCTGACCTTCACCTGTATATTATTACATTAATAAATAAGAGCATAATATATGTCTGTATTGGTTCAATACGGAACGCAACTTTTAATTCCCAATTACGTAAATATTCCGTATTTCAAGGGAAGGGTGGCAAGCCTACTTCTGGTTCCAGAGGAGAAGGAACCGATAACCGGTAAGGTTCTACCCCCATTTTAATTTAGAAACTCCAGGAACCACAAGTTTACCTGCCGTCTGAGAAAATATGGAACTATGACCTCTTCAAAGGACTAACTGTACCAATATACATCAACATCTGACAGGAGTCCCATCAGAGCTGAAACAAGAACTGATGATGGACGTCCACTGGGACCCAACGTGCACTTCTATCCTGGACGGAGCTCAGCTACGATCAGCTGAGACCTGCAGGAGCAGGTCTAAACAGACCTCCACCTGTAACGGATGTTGTTTCCGTGGCAACATTTGAAATCAGGATGTGTTAACAAATTTGATCAGAATAAATGTGAAGTAATATTAATTAGCATTATAGATTAGCATACGCTAAGCCAGTCAAGCTAAAACAGCTAACAAATAACTGAGGTGGGCGTTTTCCAGCCAGCTTCCAAAGCGCTCTTCTGAAAACGTATAAGTGATGTCAGAGGGGATTTTTTTTCAGTTATTCTTATACATTCTTTGTTGTGCACACAACCATAAAGGAAAAGCATCAATGGGATCCATCCTCATGGGAGCATGGATGTTTGCACACCTCTGCGTTGCAGTCTGTCTCGTATTTGTGAACATGTACTCAGGGCATTTCGGATACTTACTTATGGGTAACTTTATATGGTACATTATCTGCCAACCTTTACACAGCAAACATCAATTTCTCACTTCAACCTGTTGTAAAAAGTAATTCAAGAGCTTTGTAAACATCAAAGGTGCCCTGTTTAAAGCTCTGTAACAGCACGTCAAGTACCGAGGTGGTGAGTGAGAGGTCAAACGGTGTCAGTAACACATCATAAACCACTGGCGAAGGGCTGATAAGCACGAGTGTTTTATCTGTAGCACCTGGATAATCCAGAGAGATACTGGCTGTGAAACCGGCTACTGATTACACTGGAACTGATCACAGCTGACCTTTGTTGGATGTTTGGTGACATATTTCTTATACTATAATTACCAAGAAACTCAATTAAATGGTCTAAGATAAACTATTTTGGAGTAGGAAACGTATGCAAACCCCCTCTGTCAGGATCTGGTGCGACGCTCTTATGCAGCAGTAACAGCATCTAATGATTTTTGATGACCGTTTTGGACCATTCTTGCTTAAAGGACAGATTTAACTCTTATCGATGGTGGTGGATTTCCTCACATGAATTGCTCTCATCTCCAACATCTCTACTACCCTGACGTGAAGTCAGAATTGTGGTTTTTCTTTCTTAAATATAGATTTAGTTCCTCTTCTAATGTTTCCAATTAAAATACCGTGGGTTTAACCTGCCCTGAAATCTGTCAACAAAACGGAATCAAAACCAGATAAAAAAAGACAACAGGTCTTTGGAAAGAAGTGCCAAGAGTACACGAGGAAGCATGTGTGTGTTTTTGTGGGTGGGGCTAATGGTGGGACGGAGTGCATTATAACTTCCATACACTGGTCTTGCAGCTAATGTAATGCACTGTCACAAAATTCAAATAGTTGTTTCTGCAGCGTTTGTGTGCATGATTATCTATGGATCTGCACGCACAAGCTGGAATGATGAAGAGCCAAAGCACCTCCTCGTGAGCAGCATAAACGACATTCTGATTATTTTTCTGTTGTTTTGCAGGAAAGTTGTGCAAAAATAGCAACAAAAAAAAGTAAACCCTTTGTGTTCGAATTTTTGTTTGTTCTTGCTGAGTGCATCGTTTCACCTGCTCTGTAGTCCTTGAATTTTGTTTGCTCTGTTTTGTTCTTTCAAGGAAGCAGAGCTGAACTGCAGGCAGTTCTAATCATGCGCATTGTGTCTATGAAACTATGCAGAATGAGATCTGGCATGTTCCTGCTGGAGTAACCACAGAGCTTCAGAGGAAAGATGTCACTTTGATCATATTTGACCTATATGCCTCTGCATTATACCCTCATGCATTTGCAAGCCACATATGGCATGATCATTGATACACTTATATATTATATGAACAACACCATACACTAATACAAGCCTGGATGTGTATTTTTACCTTTGGCACATAGAATGATGTCCCGATTTTCTTAAAAGCATGTCCATAAAGCATGTGTCTACTATCTTTCTTCCCTCCTGTGATGAGCCTGGAGGGTACTCCTTAATCTAGGTACATGTATTGATCAAGGTGACATGACAGTTTCTTATGTAGCCCAAACAAAGGGTTCAAAGGTCATTCAAAGGAGATTCTGGCTTTACAAACTAAATATTTTCATACTTGCATTTTCATGTCTGTCCATTTGTCTGCAATACAATTTACCACTAAGACACATCACACAAACACTGCAGTAATTGCAGCATTACACTCACTGTAGCCGTCACTGCCTGGTCTTTCTATCAGTCTCGTCCTGCCATGTTTCACATCAGTGATTTTAATCCTCTCCGTCAGAATCAGGCCTTCAAATGTCTCTTCCAGCTTATGCTGACTAACTTTCTCTTCCACATGTGTATATAAGATAAATGTTCAAAGGAAATAAGAAATTACAGATTTAGATATTTGCTATTTATTTTATGAAAATCTTTGAAAACAGGGTTAAAACTTTTATAATGTTCCAAACATCCCCCTTATATTTGTATCTAATTGAAGTATTCTCTTACAAAATGTAAGTACAATTGTTGTGTTTGTATTCTGCTTTCAGTTGTTTCCATCCACCAAATGCTTTCAGATTAAATAAATAAATCTGCTAAATGTAAAAAAAAAAAAAAAAAAATAGAAAAAAAGATATTATTTGTTAAGTTTGTTTAATTTTGAAATAAGAGTAATTGGTGAACCGGATACCAGAATCCTTTTCCTTTTTTATCCCTCTCAAAAGAATATACTAGACTTGTAATATGCTTTATAAAATGGTAGTTTTGTGTCTGCATTAGTTTGATTGACAGCATGGCGTCGCCTCAAGCGAGCTAGCTTTTGTTCAGAAATGAAAGGTTAAATAACTCATTTTAAAGCCTGTTTTTCCAGTATTTTCTAAATAACCGTAAAAAAATCGAAAGCAATCAGCGTCAAAACACATTACTGAATTATTGCACTTTATGCATAAAGTAGCATTACACTGGATTGCAGTATTTCCTCCTGCCGTCTAATGGCGTTGAAAATCTCAAATAAGTACAGTTCAAGACCCGAACGGTGCTGCGGTTTCTGTAAAAGGGAGCTCATGGTGTGAGTGAGGCCCGCGTTATGAAAGAGGCGGCCTGTAGCTGTCCCACTGAGTCACAAACTGCTAACATGGACCAGCAGGCTGAGCTGAAAAAAAACATACATACTTCGCTGGAATACTGGGAAAGATGATCTTATACTATTTGTGTGTGTCCGTGTGTCCATTCTGCATGTGTGTGTATGTTGGGAAGGGTGTTTCTGTTTGTTGTTGGAGGTCAGGCGCCAGAGTTTGGGTGTGACCACCGCTGTCCTGTCAGCACATCAAGTGTCCACAAAACCCCTCCCTTTTACCCCCCGTTCCCTCTAGCTGTCTTTCTCTGCTGGTTTCTTCCTCCTTTCCTCAGAGCCAGGGTGTAACCAAGACTCTACTTGTCAGTTTCTCAGATCTGTAAAAGGAGAGGGGGGTAGCGACTGTGTGCGAGTGTGTGTGTGCGTTTATGTGTGTGTGTGTGTGTGTGTGAGCGAGCGAGATAGCGATATAGAGAGGGCAAGTGACAGGCAGAGACAGCGGCCAGGTTTTCTTGAACAATAAAGCTGTTGGTTATTTCTGAACCCTGGAGAGGAAGCACTACTCCCTTCAGGGTGGGGAGACGATTCATGCGGCCCCCACCCAAAACGCACACTCTTTCACCAATGTGCACACAAATACACACAGACTGATCTGCAGATACACAACTCACAAGCTGCAAATATTTGCAGGCTGGGAGTCTCTTTAACTAAATTTCATGAAGAAGTATTGTTGAAGGAAATTAAAACAAGTTATCATCCCTCGGGATTAATTTATACTACAGGGTTGGAAGATGATATGGGTTTATGCAAGGAGAATGAATCATTGTTTTCTTTTTCTTAAGAAAAAAAAAAAAAGACTATCATTGTTAATTTAACCTTTACATTCACAGAGGTCACAAAAATGGAGAGCTATTACAAAGCGGTCTTTTAGTTTGTCCTTGGTTTCATTGGGGGGGGGGTCACTTTTCCCCCTTAAAGAATTTTCCCAAACTCAAAAAAGTCATCTGAAGGACTTTTTTTTTTGCATTTATTATAATTGAATCTATAATGAACAAATCTTAGCAGTTCATTTTTTTTCTCTGGTGTATGATTATGTAAGGAAAATTAACTTTAATGGGCTGGGGGGGTTGCAGTTGCGATATGTCACCACTAATTTTTGCAAGCATTGCATTGCACCAGTTACTTCCTCAAAAATATGAAGAACGGAACATTGAAGGGTGCAGAGCTGCGGCTTGATGGTCGGCGCTGTAACATCACAGCAGCAACTGCAGAGTTTAGATGTTGTCCGCGTACTTCAGCTTCCCCCGACATCCAGAAACATGTATTGTAGGTTAATTACTGATAAGAGTGAGCGTGTGTGGTTGTTTGTCTTTATGCAAACCCACAATGGGCTGGAAACTTGTCCAGGGTGGGATAGCCTCAGCAGAACCTCGTGACACTAAATAGAAATATGAAGGTATAGATGGTGAATGGATAACATTAACATAATTTAACATGTTAGAAGTTAAGAAATATATAAATATGAAATAAATCATGTGCAAAAGGGTTAAAAATAAGTCATGCCTCAGTTATCAGCACATAACACACACAAAGACATTTGCACAGATGTCTGCACACTCATGACGTTTCTTTTATGTGGATGAAGTTACTGATCGGGGCGGGGGGTTGATTGATCACAGAAAACAATGATGTTAGTACCGATAATAATTTACAGAGATATATCCGCGTAAAGCAATTACTTTTATTTAGCTCAGCTGCAGCAGCAGCGGTTAGCATTATGCTTTCAAGATTTCTGTCAGTTTGATTCTTGTAAACATTATATCTCCAACTAATTTGTAACAGAATGGTGGAGGAAGGAGAGATTACCCAAATGCAGGAGATGAGAGGCAGGAGTACTGGAGAACATTAATAGAAAAAGAAAAATAATGTACAAGTAGGCTCATTCGAGACTCGAAACAGATCAAACACGCGACATTCATTAAAAGTTATTGCATGCTGTGTATGCCAATGCTTTTGCATGTTGCTAGTGTTTCCTCCCTTTGTTGAAATGTCCACATTGCAAGTATGGCAAGTCGCCCTGTTGTCATCCTTTTTGGTAAAATGTAACCAAACTTTCGAGCGTTTATGCCGCTTTGTCGCCGTGTTTTCCTGCTGGGCGCGAATGCGCATGTTGCGTGACGTGTGTGGTGACGTAATTCGTGCCAACTGGAATTGATAAGGGAATCGTTTGCAAAAAAGGCAAACGATTCCAAGGAATTGAAACACTTGGAACCAGTTCTCAACAAGAACCGGTTTTCGATTCCCATCCCTAACTATAGCCTATATATATAATATATGTACACACACACACACACACACACACACACACACACACACACACACACACAGACGAGGTGTGTTAAAATGTTCAACTTTACAACCTATAAGGAAATAAATAGCTTTGCTTTCAGCAGTTAGATTTCATGTTCATGACAACTGCTCAAGGGGGTGAATATTTTATGTAACTTTATGTAACTCATTTTATGCAGCTGTAAATCAGTTAAAATGATTTACAACTGCAAATGAATGCATAATTAGTGGTGACGTTTGAGTGACAACTGCATTGCACGGTTTCACACGGTATCACTTCACTGAACTGGACTTAGCAGCATAATCGTTCTCATATTAAAGATAACTCATTTTGTTGTGCTGTTTTTGGTACCAACTGACCCCCATTGACCTGCTCTATGCTGGTCTGGAAGGGTGCAGAGGTGAATTTAGCTACGTAGCAGGAAGCAGCTACCATCGACGCTGGTTTGGGAACCGTTAGCGCTAACAGGAGAAATTAACTCTACCTCTTGGAAGGATGACTGGCTCACAGGTAGCCCACAGGTAGCCCACTGCACTGCACCATGTTAACCACTAGGCCACAAGACTACAGAGTGACTCTGGTTCCCATCAGAACAAAGGACTCTTCATTTCACACCATCCTTTGGCAGCACGATCTGGGACAAAGATCCATGGACAGATTCGATCAGAATGAACGTGAGGTAACATTAATTCGTTTTAGAGGTTGGCATGAGCTTAGTGTAGCTAAAATAGTTGGCTTGTGGTAATGTAGGTAAGGTGGGCATGTTCCAACCTACATCAAGGATTGTTATTTTGGCCTATTTGCACATTTTAGGATGAACTGGATTTGGGTAGAGTTTAAAATGTTGGGCTTCCAACCAAATCTTCAAAAGATGTGCAGGTGAAAACAAAAGGTTTGTCCAATTCTTTTTATTAAGTAAAGAAGTAGAAGTAAAATAGCTATTACATACAAGAAAAATAAAACAAGAATTAAAACAGACAAGCAAGACACAAAGAAGGGATAGAACAAGTAAATTTAGTCTAAAACTTAAAACAAGGGGATCAAGACAATACCCAAGATTAAAAAATCCAAGGCCATGACACTAAAGTTAGAGATAAGTAAGGAATTTACTGTTTAATTGTGACAAATTCATTAAAGATGTAAACAAACTCAAAACCACAAACCAGTGGCATAGTACAGTCAACATGTTGATTCACCGTTGCTAAAGTATTTTTTGACCATTAGTCAGCTTTTCGACTCAGGAAAAGAGGGACAGAGGGTTGATTACTGGATGTTGGAGGAAATCAGGCACAAGGTGGTAATTCTAGTTTTGCAACTAACTATTTCCAGCAGTACACAAAGTTGACATATTTGTGTGATGTCATTGGCAAACTTTATAAGTTTTGCTTCCTTTTTCCACGCCCTGCTATTTCCATTTTCTTTTTGTCCTCATGCTGGCTGGAATCCAAATGGAGGATTTTTGTGAATACACTCCAACACCGTTTATTGCACAGCGTTCTTGCATGGACGGTATACAAAAAGGGACAAAGTCGGCTACACCTGCTAAGGAGACTGAGGTCGTTTGGAGTCTGTAGACCTCTTTTAAAAACACCTTTTATGATAGTATTGTTGAATCAGTTGTTTTTTTATTCTGTTGTGTGTAGGAGAGGGGGGAGCTCAGAAAGGGACATCAAAAAAAGAATAAACTGAGCAAAAAAGCTAGTTCTGTCCTGGCAGGCCCTCTCGATTCTGTACAGCAGGTGGGTGAGAGGAGAATGTTGCAGAAACTGACATAATGGACAACTCCTCCCAGCCCATGTGACGGTGAGCGCCCTGATAAGCTCCCGCAGTGGCAGACTGAAACACCCCAGTGCAAGACAGAGCCACAAGTCTTTTATCCCAATGGCAGTCAAACTTTTTAACAGTTCCATTTAGTTTTTACTGTTGTTGTTGCTGCTATCATTATCTAGTGACAGTAGTCGCAAGACATTACTACAAAAAAAAGCACTTAAAACCACTGCACTTTTACTGTTTTTATATTCCTTTTTTTACTGAGTGTTTTTTAATGTTTTTTTTATCCAGCAAGCAGAGTACAGTCTTTCTATGTTTTTTATGTAATTTATTTATTATTCGTCTGTTTTTTTTCGGTTCTGTGTCGTGCTGCTGTGAGAAATGAATTTCCCCTGTGGAAAGAATAAAAGTCGACCTACCAGATGGGTACATTCCTATTTAAAACTGTATTTATGATTTATTTTTTACGATATTAAATCTTTATTTAACCAGGTGAGTCAATTGAGAACCAAATTCTCATTTGTAATGACAACCTGGCCAAGAGGCAGCATCAAAGACCAAAAAATATCTATAATTAACATTTTAAAATAATAATAAAATTAAAAATGGAAGACTTTTTCTCAAAATGGACCAAGAGTCAACTTTTCATCATTTGTAAATAAATAAAAAAAAAAAAAAAAACATTAAATCAAATTCTGTCTCATCTTCATTGCCATATAGACCACAACCTTTTTGACTAAAAACATATCAAACAAGTGTCCGACCACACATAGTACAAGATGTTGCCCTGCTCGGTTTTCTGCCACTTTATTAGTGCGACATCCATGCACTTACCGTATACCGATGTTTGCTGTTTCTAGTCCTCGTGGACTGCTGCGCCACATATTTGAGATGTTTTCCCTGCTGCAAAACAACTGAATGGATCATCATCACCTTGTCACCAACACCAAGTCTGTTAATGACTCATTCATCTGAATCAGGTGTGATGAATCATATGAAAACATAGCGGCGGCCCTCAAGGACGAGACTTCGTCACCACCGATGGATGCTGTGCAACAATAGGATTGCCAGTGTGGTTGCCCTCGAAGCCGTTAGAACAAAAGGCACCTCTTCCAGTGGATCCTTCTCTTTACATTGATTTTTTTCTGATTGCTTATCTGCATCAGCTGCATATCTGTTTTTGATTACTGCTGCTCAGCGTCTCCCCTCTTCCAGTGTCAGATCATCTTAGTCATGCTAGCTTTCCAGTGCTTTTGCCTTCTGTGCTTCTTTCTTGTATTTTAAGTCCCTGCTGTCTAATAAACCTCTGTCTGACTCGGTTACGAGTGTCAATCTGACGGAATTTGCATACAGACCTGTCACAAAGCAGTGATCTATCTTTTCCGCGCCTCACTTATATATACACTTATATATTATACAATTCGTCCATCTCATTCTCATAGGTTTTTCCCGCCAAAGAAACTCCACCCACATGAAAATGGTTCGGATACGGCTGGTTTTTTTTTTCTCATTTGCCTCCATGAGCGTATCTACGAGTCTGGCCCTGTCCACATCTCTGCCCACCAGCAGATTACACCGGCTATGCTTTGCTTTGGCAAACTCTAATATTTTGGCAATTGAGCCATAGAACCAGGAGCAGTTCCCGAGAAGTGGAACCAAACCTGCACAAGGTGTCATGTAGGAATAATGGCATACTAGCAATGCACCAGTAACTAATAACCCTGAGGTCATTATGTTTCACAATTCTGAGCACATCTGTCAGAAACATCTGTGAGAAACAAAAGACAATATTTAAATCTGGAGCAATGGGTGTCTCGTCTTCACAAGAAAATTTGAATATATACACACCCCGATTGGGCTTGTTTGAAACTTGACTCACTTAAAGGTTAAACCGTTTTCTACATGCCAGTACATTTACATAGCCTACGCAAGCCATAAAAAAAACCAAAAGAGAAACTTTTTGGCCACAGCATCAGTTCGTAGAGTGTTACATGACAGCACACATCCTGGAAAACATTCCAGAGCTTATATGCAAAGCAAAAGCATCAGTGCAACCCAGGGGTGGAGTTGGCATTTGACTGATAACAGGTTTGTCTGAGTGCATTTATGCATGTTTGTGTGTTCACGCTTGAGAGAGAGAGAGCGACAGACAGAGAGAGAGAGAGAGAGGGAGGAGTGGAAAGAAACAGGGTGAAAGACACATGTAGCCCAAACAGCAGAGTAATTGTGGAAGTTGAAAATGTTTCAGGGTGTGCACAACTCCATGCTGAATTCTTACACTTTGACTTTAGCTCAGGAATATGTGAAGCAGCAAAAAGCAGAAGTTTTGTTTTTCAGTCACCCGTGCGCTCTGTTAAAAAGGACATCAGATGGTCATTTTTCAGTCAGTTTTCTCTTATAGGCACTTTTTTTTTTTTTTTGCAGTGTCACACCCATCGTACCTCCAGACAGTTTCTATACACTCTAAAACATGAAAAGAAGCATGATCAATAACTCAAATTCCAAGTTGTTTTTACTGAAGTGTCCGCTGATTGGCTGAATTTCTGCAAGCTTTCTGTAAGAGGTATGAACTCCTACAACTCCTGAGAGCAACGGGAGTTGTGCGGACTAGAGCTACAAATAGACATGCAACAAACACTTTTTAACCTTTTGAACAACAATAAGTCCAGAAATCCAGCTGTACCTTTTTAAGGTGTATTCAGACTATGAAAGTCAGCGAGAACAACTACAATAATAAAAATTAACAGCAACATTAACAGCATTAAATGCTGTCAAAGCTGTTGCATCCTCAGAACCAAATACTGATTTCTTCTAAAACATTTTGTAAACAAAAACATAAAAACAGTTTGTGCAAATCAGAAGCAGAAGAAGTCTTTCTAGACCAGTGATTCTGTTTCCCATTGGCTGGGCCAAGGACATCATGATGTACAGCTAGAGGTTGAACACTGAGTGGCCCTTTAGTCTATGTTAGAATCTGACCAATCAAAGCAATCCTTACCTTTTAACATAGTTGAAATCCCAGAACAAACTCTCACGCTGTAATGTTTGCCAGACTTGGATACACCAGGTACTTTTGCATTGTTTATGATGACTTTTATGGTAATAATTAATTGTTGCAACATTAAAGATAAAGCCAAAAAACACAGAACTGCATGCCATGTCTGGTTTAAGATAGGACTTTTTGTGTTATGTATTGACCAGAACTAGGCTTTAACTGCTACCAAGTCAGAGTTTCTTGTCATGACCTGGCTGAAATAATCCAATTAAGCTCTAAATGACATGAATCATTGCCCATTTTTCTCTTACAAATGCACAATACTTTGACTTCTATAATTGTTTGTTCACTCTTGGCAGGTTTGACTCAGGAGAACATATTTCAGATAGCGAGAACGTCTTGGTCTTTCTGCTTTTGCAACGGCAGCATCTTCAATGATGACTTACATGTAGCTCAGCTAACACACCCACACATTTTCTGAAAATATTTCAAATAAGTTCTGTTTTTCTTAAATTAACCACAAATTTGTAGTAAGAAGGCTTATACGGTCACATGAAAATACATTTCAAAGTTGTAACTTCCAGTTGTGAGCTTCCTCTGCTGCCATCATCTCTGCTATTTGATGCAAAATGCGTTCTTGGATATTTCACAATTCAAAATCTACACAAGTCTTCACTACATGCAACTTTGATCAAATGGGCAGAACATGGCCACTGTTGTAGATTTTGACCATTCATGGCTGGATATGGACTTTGACAGAACTCCGGGTGTGATTTTCTGCTATCTCACCAATCCATGGGAACAAGTACAAGTACAGACAAGAACACATATTTGTTTAGTTTGAGGTGTGCCAAATTAACTGAGAAGAAGGCATGGGTCACATCACGATCAAGACATGCAGCAGAAGACAAAACTTGGTAAAAAACTGAACAGTTAGGGGAGTACAATTCCATTCTATTTGTCGGCTTTGTCTTTGTTCTGTTATTTTTCATCCTTTTCTAGAGAAAAAGCAAAAAGAAAAAAACGTAAACAAGAAAAAGAAAGAACTTTTCCAAAACTGATTATTTGTCAAATCTTGACACATCAATTAATTTTTACGCCTACAGTTGGCTTCACTAGGTCTCAATACAAACACAGATACATTATCGTTTACTGTTTGCAGCGTCTTTAAAACTTGAATTGCATGGTCTTCTTTAAACTGGTAATTATTTTGGAATCAAGAGACTGAAAAGCATAGATATATTGTAGGTTTGCTTCCTTTCTCAGTGTTGAATAAACAGCGACTCTGCAAAGGAACAAATAGACTATTCTTTATGTGTGTGAAACCTGTCAAACATGACAAGTCCATGAATAAGAGGCACAGCAACATATAATTCTGGAGCGGTATCGCCCATCGACGCAGGTACGATTGCAGTTGTAATTAGGGTTTATCTTTTTTTTTTTGTGCCTGAACATTATTGTACTGTGCACGGACCACACCCTGCACAAATGTGTGCGTACTTCTATTCAACTCTCACTGGGCGGATAAATCTATTCATACCGTCTCTCTGTGGAGACCTGTCACTGCCACAGCAGCACAAGTATATCCCATGATGTAACTCTTTCCATCATCTTTTAGTAAATGATTGATGGGCCACATTTATGTAAAAAATACTTTTGATGAGAAATCAAAACACATAGCATTACTCATTTTATTTTATACTGTTTGTTACTCTTATTTCTGAACAAAATAGATTCAAATTTTAAAGATTATATTTTTTGGGGTGTAAACAGAACACCTTGGCCAAACATTACGTAATTGTTAATTTGCCGATACCAGCATATCCTAAAACATAATGTTGCAACGAAGTAACGTCCGTCTGTGTAGTATCCTGTTTTCTTTTCGCAACAGTCCGTAAATGCTCCAGAACTGAGGAGACCATGTGCTGGAGTTTTGTGAGAGGAATGTCCTCCGTGATTCTCGTCTGATATTGAATTCAATCTCATCAACCTGAATCTTCTTAGTTGTTTTTCTCACCCCATGATTCACCTTGTTTTCAATTAGTAAAAGGTTCAACACATGGACTCCTCTTTTTCTACTAAGACATACTTTTGTAATAGATGCAGTGTGTGGTTCAGCATGGTCTTACCTGAAGTGGATGTGGTCCGGATGGGAGGATATGTAGCTCTGAAACATCTATGTACCTGTGGTCCGCAGGACACGGTGTCCATGGTTTCCAAAAAGAATTTCAAATTTTGATTAATCTGACCACAGAACAGTTTTCCAGTTTGCCTAGGACCATTTTAAATGAGCTTTGGCCCAGAAAAGATGATGGAGTTTCTGGATTGCATTCACACATGGCTTTTTGTTTGCATGATAGAGCCATAAACTGCATCAGTGGATTGCACGGTGAACTGTGTTGATTGATAGTGATCTCTGGAGGCGTTCCTGAGCCCATGCAGTGATTCCCAGGAGGGAATCATGCCTGTGTTTAATGAAGTGGTGTCTGACGACCCAAAGATCCCCGCCATCCAGATTTGACCGCCTTGTCCCTCGAGCATGGAGATTCCTCCTGATTCTCTAAACCTTTTTATCATACACTGTAGGCAGTGGGTTCTTCAAACTCTTTGCGATTTTATGTTGAGGAACATTGAACTGAAGTTGTTCAACCATGTTTTGATGGAGTTTGTTTGGTGAACCGAGAGGCTCTGCCTTTCTGAAATGCCTTTTTAATACCCAGTCAAGCTACTGACCTGTTGCTAAGTAATCTAATTAGATCTTAAATTCAGGAGGAAAAAGAAAATTGGAGGAAGAAGTTTAAATCATTTCTGCTCTGATTTGACTTGGAGAATGTACCATGTGTTTCACTAAAACGTGTTTCATGAACACATTTTGACTCCATCACTCCCCTACACAGCTTTCATAAAGAAAGATGGAGGTTACAAGCAGCTTCAGCTGCAAACCTGGTAAACATCAGGTGGTGTAATCATGGACATGTGAAGGAGCTTCTCTGCTCCTGGATATTCTGTAGTTGTAAGTCCCGTGAGCGGCCGAGTGGTCACTCCATTTTAGGATGTGATAGTTCGGAGGAGTTGTAAGTGGCAGTTTGACAGTTTTAACTGAAAGAAAAGTTATTTTATTGAAAACCAGACAGTCCACAAATGCACAAATGCTCCAAACTGAGGATGGAAAAGTAAACCAAACCAAAAAACAAAAACAGGTTAGTACTGTACTTTCAGCACTGCTGATGTTCCCTCCAGCAGGCCGACAGACCGACCCTCATCTCCCTCCAGACTGGAGTCCAGGCACCCTTAAATAGTGCCAACCTTAAAATGCTTCAGCCAGGACAAACCAACACAAAAGGGAGATTTCAAACAAACTAAATAAATTAATAAGTTTTACTTCTACCTGCTCCTTTTCGGACACTGTTTTTTTTTCCCCTGTTTGTATTACGTTTTTGTTGTTGTTGCTTTTTTTTTTCTGTATGTTTTGAATTTGTTTTAAAATCTTATATTTTTTTATGTGTTCGAAATAAACAATTCAATCAATCAACCAATCAAAAAAAAAAAAAATTAACATGAGCCAATTATCAGACCGCCACAAGAATATAACTGGAAAACAAAATATAACATTTCCAACATATACCCTGTCTATTAAGTTTCCCCCTTTGTTATTTCCCCAAATTTACCTTAAAACCATTATCCGGTCAGGGATAGAGTTTATAACACCCAATAACACCCTGATGCTTGGGTGAGGAGGGGATTATTACTTTCTCACAGGCCCCATCCATGTTTTCTATTCAAAGGTTTCTCTGATGTTATGTCATGTTGCTGTATTGTCATATTGCTATGAACTCAGATGTTCCCGGACTACAAATACGTTATGTTGAATCCTTTATCCAGATCTGTAGAGATTTGCTTCCATGTTATTGAGGGTTTTATTTTTTTACACAATGAAACAGGTCGGTATGTTTTCCATAGAACTGGAATGTCCTCCTAGTTCAAGTTAAGCATGAAGAAATGTCATAGCATTTAGCTGTAACAGATGCTCCTGATTATATTTTGGTTACGTTTCACTTCACCTGAGTGCTTTTGAAGACCTGCACTCCCCAGGAAATCTGACTTGGCATCTGAGATCTCACTGTCTCTGAGGCTTCCAGTGAACTAAACTTCCCCCTAACTGTTTATTTATTTATTCTACCTGTACACAAGCTGTTTTTCCTGCTGTAGCAGGTAACGTAAGGAGCAACCTGAAAAAGGAATTCGGTTCATTAAACACACCTTTTCAGCTACTTGTTTTAACGGTTTTCCTGCAGAGGCGATACACTGCGTATCCGATGGTATCAAACGTGGATCGTCTAGACATCTTCTCTGACAGCAGATAAAGATTTTGTTGTGGCTCTTTTGGTGGATTCGTTTCTGGGGTCAACATCAACATGTAAGTGCTGAATTAAAGAATTAAGTAATATAATCTAATGTAGGGCTACTGAAATGCACAGCTGCTTTAAATCGATGTTGAAAAACTTTTTTATTTACTGCTGTATTTCAGTAATCCACCATAATGCAATCTTTATTTCTTGCATCTCATTTGTTAATTCTTTTTAAATGGTGAATGGCTTACACTTGTATAGCGCTTTTTGTAAAGTGCTTCACCCTTGCAGACATTCACACATTCACACATTCACACACCGGTTGTTGGCAGAGGTGCCATGCAACGGCGCTGGCCTGACAGCCGGGACCAACTGGGGGTTCAGTGTCTTGCCCAAGGACACGTTGGTGTTTGTCTTTAATTATTGCTTTTCAACTCTTTTCTAAACCGGTACTTTTAAAATTGAGTTTCAAAACTTTATCATTTTAAATCTTGTAAATTCTTTTTGGGTTGGAGTTCGTCAGGTTTGAGTCCTGTAAATTCTATTATGTTTTATTTTATTTTATTTTATTTTGTTTTATTTTATTTTATTTTATTTTTTTATCTTATTATTATAATTTAAAAAAAAATATTTAAACTTTAAATCATGCTTTTGTGTATGTTCTTATGTCCTTGTAAAGCACTGTGAATTACCCAGTTGTTGAATTGTGCGATATAGTCACGCTGGGTTATTTTTTAACTTTATTCATGAGTTAGTTCACACATATTTGTGAACTAACTCCTGTAAAATCCCCGGGAACATTGTGATCTTAAATGGGGTTTCGCTAAATAAAAATAAAAACAAAATTCATTACTGTGTTATGCTGGCGTTTGGACCACTGGAATTAGGCTAAATAGCGTAGTATTGCATAATCTCCAGTGGAAGCTGCATACAGGATATATATTATACAGAAATTATATAAATCTATTGGTTTTATTTATGAAATAAGGGAATTAATAGATTTCTTTTTCTTATTTTACATATTTTGTCAGACTGTGATGTAATGCTATAGTTTGCGTTTAGTAAATCCATATAAAACAAATACAGACCAGGGGCCTCATTCATAAAGCTTGCGTGCGCACAAAACAGGACTTGAAAGATTTGTAAGAAGACAAGTATGTTATATTTTCTTCACATGTTCTTTAATTGAGCCATGGTGTTCATCACTGCACGCTTTTGTTGCAGTTCATTTTTCACGTCGTTGATAGCGCTGATCGTGTCCCTCTGTGTTTGAAGCACAGCGTCAGTCAGGACACGGCCTATTCCAGGTGCGCCATGCGCTTGGGACGCTCTGGTGCTGCTGGTGCTGCTGGTGCTGCAGCCGTGGTGCCAGGACACGCCGTGCCGGGAACCTCCTCGTCACCCACCCATTCCAACTGTAGAGTGACTGAGGACAGAACAAATAAGTGCCGGGCCACTCTCCTCTTGGCCTCCACCTTCAGATCGCACCACTTCTTTTTTATTTCTGCCACAGATCTGTCCGTGGCACTCACAGCGTTTACAGCGCAGCAACGACGTGCTGCCACTCACTCGCTTTCTTTTTGTTAGTGATGCCACTACTATGATCACCAAATAATGTCGTTTTCCTGGCCTCCACCTCATCCACAACATCTCGATCTCGGTCTCCGTGAAATTTAGTGGCACGGTGGCCTGGCTCGACACATGACTCAGTCATCCAGACGCACAGCAGAAACAGGCTGCAGGCAAGCGCTGCGCATGCTCAGCAGGCTCATTTATATGCAAATACAGTCATCAAGTACTTTGCATTGACCATTCATGGCATAAAGTGGGCATGTAGAGGGCGGGATATGAGGCGAATTCACATGCGCAACCTTCCAGGTGGACTGGGATTTATAAAGGGAACATTGCGTGCAGATGTGCGTGCACACGGTTTTATAAATCAGACATTTTCAGCTTGTACACTTTTTAGTATGAATCCTACGCACTCTTTTATAAATGAGGCCCCAGATGATTAAACCTTAAAAAGAGATAATAGAATAATGCATAAAACTTGTGATAATGAAACTACTGATAAAACATATATGCTCGATCCTTGACATTCACTGATAGTGTGCGCTGGAAGTAATGAAACTTTTCTCTTGGGTTGTGAGCAATAGCTTTTCTGTTTGTATTCAAACAAAAATCCAATAATAGCAGAAAATCCCAGTTTATAAGGCTTATTTGTGTATTTAACATATAGAGTAAAAAGTGTTGTGAAATACAGATATGTTTCAGTTTTGGCCTTAACAACGCTTCAAAATCAAGTAGCTCAACGCTCAACTCCAAAAACATGGCTCATATTTGGACACAATGAAGGATTTAAATTATTTAAACCAACTCGTGCCTGTAAAAAGTGCGGATATTAATTGAGGATATAATCTTCTCGTGTGTAGTTGCTACTGGCCTTGTAGACTGGACAGGCAAAACTACGCTCTAACTTATACATATATATATATATATATATATATATATATATATATATATATATATAAACTACTTTAAACTTTTGAATTAATTTAATGTTGAAATTAATTCAAAATATACATAGTTTCAATACATAGATTCAGTTTAATCTCATTCTCCCAATGTATTATTACTGTTTGATACAGATAGAAAAGATGAAGACAAGAGCTTAAAAAAATGATATACTATGACTACTACTTGTAGTAATAATAATAACAACGATAATAGTAATCATTATAATCCTAATTATAATCATAATAATAACCACTAACTTATAACATAGTAACCACCCCAGAACATTGATGGTGAACATGCTGCTAGATATGCCTGCACTTGTAAAGTCCATTATGATACTCTAAAGTTATGAGGAAATAAATGTGATAGCTTTGGTTTCCAGAAAATATTTTGGCACAAAATGTTATAAAAATAAAAAATGCTTCAATTACATAACCTAGGTGTCACGAACACATGTACTCCTGTCAGTTGGTGGCAGACACAGGACCTTATTTTACCAATTGTTTACGACCCCTGTCAGTGGTTGGCAGAAACAAGACTACGTAATTCTTAGGAAACTGGATAGGTAGTAAAAAAAAACAAAAAGTCTGGGACAATAAGGCCGTGTGTGTTGAGGGTGTGTGTGTCAAGGGCGGGGGTGGTTTGGAAAGGTGGAGACTGCCGTTATTGTCCGAAAGCCAGAAGGTTTTTGATGTAAAAAAAATCTTCCAACTAACCGTGACACGGTGGGCGCGAAAATGCACGTGTTAAAGTATAAAGTAAAAAAAAAAAAAAAAGAGGTAAATGCTGAATATGTTTTATTGTCGTTTCATTGTTAGTGGTGTTTGATACAAATACAGGTTTAAAACAGAGTTTTGTAGGAGACTAAGCACATCATTTTCATATGATGTTTGAGAAGTCACAGAGCAGTTATTGTTTTGATTGACAGTTGTCCAGTTCCCACATTCATGAAGATAAATGTCTGTATTTTTTTCTTTACTCGGCAATGCACACATCCCTCACAGAAAACTGTTGACGCTTTGCACAGACTTGCGGTTTATCTAAGGGTTGATCTTGAAAGGTTCAATCCATCATTATTCTGTAAAATTTCCTAAAAATCTCTTTCTGTTCTTCATTCTCTCTTTCCGATTAGCTTTTTCCTGCTCTGCTCGGCTGGCCTTCAGCAGGTGGGTGCCCCCTGATGATCCAGGTCCTGCTCAAGGTTTCTTCCCTCCTAAAGGGGAGTTTTTATTTGCTACTGTTTGTCTTAAGATTTTTCTACTACGGGAGTTTTTTTTATCTGCCATAGTTTATGTTTATGGAATAATTGCTCGGGAGTCATGTTCTGGGTCTCTGGAAGGCGCCTAGAGACAACATTAATCAAGCGATTAACAAACGATGTCGACGATATGGACTTCTAACACGCCTCATAGGGATAATAAAAACAGGACCATGCAAAACGGGTTTACATATGTTATTTTAAGTTTATTTCAAACTTTTCAGATCGACGTCAGTTACAAAAATAAAAGATGATAGATGAGTATAACATACAAACACAATTGTTAATCACAGGCCTGCGGGGATAGGAACTTGGACTTGGAGATACTCTGGGATCATCTAAAGGATGTGCACCTCGTAATGTTATAAACAGTTAGCAAGCGGGATCAGCCAGTCCTTTTATTAAGAGCAGAAAAAACCTGAAATGAAAATGATGTTGAATGCTATGATAATGAAGTGACTTCAGTACTAAAGTAAAATATCCACCTCTCTGTGTTTGTGCACAGAAAGTTATAATAGTTTTTATTTTTGCCACATTTTTTCAGTTTGTTTGATTATTTCAGTTTAGTTTTAGTTAGTTTTACAAGCATGCTAGAAGGTGTAGTTTGAAAAACTGGTTAGTGTTTGTTTCGTTTTAGTACTAGTTTTGGTTTTTAAGGTATTGACTTACAGATCGAAGAATCCTATCATCAATGCCAAGTTTTGTTCTTTCCTTTGAGTAATAAAAATAAAGTGCCAAAAATTCAAGAAACAAGGTGTGAGATGAAAATAAAAAAGTTCATTTTGCCCACAATTCCATTTTGTTTCAGTTAGTTTTGCATTATTGAAGTTTTTATTTAGTTTTCGCTTTATAAAAAAAATTATTTCAGTTAAGAGGGGTATTTTTTTTACTGTCCGTTTCATTTTTTATTCTTCATTTTCATTAACAATAATAACAAATAATTCTGGCTGCTGTATTCGCGATGAATTTAAGATTTCTGAGATAATGTTTATATGATTTTGCATAAAAGAGCGCAATGACAGTCTAACTTGCTTGATATTAATTCAACTGTTCTCAACATCAGATTGAGAGATAAACTTTGTAATGTTTATTTGCATATATTTTTTAGCAATACAGAGAAGGCTTGGTGAACTTTACTGTACAAATTAATGAAGAAAACAGAGATCAGTGCCCAAAACAACACCTAGACGTCTGACTTGTTCATGACGTGGCATGTAGGAACAGATTTTTCTGTCTCTGGCAGTTTTGGCCAGTCACAAGAATTTCAGTCTTGTCTCTGTGATTGCAAACAGGCCAGTTTGCTCTTACATGTTTGTGTGAAGGTTAATGCAGTTGTTAAAATTTGCATAATCTCTATCCTTAAAATTAGTCAACATGCTGACACGTTATTCATGCCTCAACTACAACTACACGATGCTGCCTTCACAAAAAAATGCTCCTCTTTCACTTTCTCTTGTAAAATGTAAGAAGTAGAAGCCACTGTAGTGATTGATAATGCAGACTTAGGTAATGATAACTATGGAATTACTATAAATGAAGTTGGAATTAATAATTCTGTTTATCAGCGAGTATATGGGAAACTTTATTGGACATAACATTATGCAAAATATTTCCATGGCTGCGAGAGCCGTAATCAATGATCTGCTCCTTAATGCATATATAATGTGGTTATCCATAAATCAATAATCTGTCATTTTGTTCACATGCTTGAGTGAAACTCATTTGCATCAGCATGGGTAGCTCAAATATTATAATTACTACTTTTGTTCTTCTTCCAGCTGATATTAGGCAAAACGATGATTCTTGTAATCTCACGATTATGTTTCATTTTGTGCCATGAGACACAAACAATGTGTTTGCTTCCTTTGTAGTAGTTCAAATTATTTAGAACTATTTCTATTTATGGCAGTTTACCAGAAACTGCATGACTCTAAACAGAAGTTTGGCAGTGGGGACATCACCGCTCCCCTGGGGACATTCAGTGAATGCCGTCGGGCACTGTGAACAAGGTAGCAGAAAAGAGGACGCTGAGGCATAAATAAAGGAACAAATCAATGAATTAAAAATCCCCTTCACCGGAAGAGAGAGAGCATGTGGTTTCTAGCTGCTTTGAATGCAGTCCAGTTTCATGGGTCTTGATGAGGTCAGGAGACATTAGTTCAAAAATGGTTGAGTACCACTGTCCCACACAAATGTTCACTTATCCCTGAAGGCGCGTTTTGGGTATGAAAACAAAGAATTACTTGAGAATTTATTCTCAAATTCAGGGTCAGAAAGTCAGGCTTAAGACTGATACCAGCTGCTCTGAATATTTACATTATGCTTTTTTTTGGGTGACAATTACAGATACAGTAGTTAAAAAATTTGAAATAAATAAATAACAAATTTGCACAAGCTTAAACACGCTTGCCAACATGACAATATAAAATAATGAGACTTAATTACATAATTACGTAATTACAATACTGATCACAGTTGTGTTGCAATTGTCATGTCAGATGTTTACAGGCCAGAGGAAATGGAAGGAGAAACATTTAATTAACCTTTGAACATTTTTAAGTTCTTCAGTTGTCAGTGGAAGCAGCTTTATTTGCATTTTTTTTTCAATGTTCTGTTTCTACTTTTTTCTGTCCATGGTTTCTGGTTCGTAGCCTTGTGCTCTGTGCTTTACGCAGTAAATTGAATCTAGTGCCATTAGTGTTTCTCTGCAAGCTGCATCCAAATTATTATGTTGCGAGGTGTGACATGTTGACACATTTTTCTAATGTTGCTTATACTCAGTGCACTTTATCATAGTAGAGTGCATTTGTTGTTCTTTCTTTCTACAGAATAGCTAAGCTTGCACAAACTTTAACGAAAAGTGGTACGACAAATCTCAAAACTAAACAAAACAATGGTATACAGGGTTGCTTTTATTATGCTTTTTTTATGCTTAACTGTATAGTGTAGAATGGAGGAGGAAGAACTGGCTGATGAGGACTGCTGAAGGATGTGTTGGCATCCAGGCAGGTAAACAAGAGCTAGACTTGGTAATCTAAGACAGGGACAAAAAGAAAAAAGAAAAAAAAAGGTTACCAGAATGGACTGGCATGAAGCCACAATGATGATTTCATTATACGGTTAAGTGTCAGCCTGAGCGTTACCATGACCGAGACTAGTAGATACATAGATAGGCTGGGCGGTGAGGAGTCAGTGAGTGACAGGTGGCTGCCGAGGAGGCACAAACACATTATGAGATGAAGGAAATATACCAAGCAGCTTGCTAAGACTGTGGCACAAACTGTGTTCATTATATTTTGAAGCAGGGGTGGGCAAATCTGGTCTTCAAGGTCTGGTGTCCTACATGTTTGAGATGTTTCACTGCTTCAGCACAACCTGATGCAAATGACTGTGTGGTTAGCGGACATGTGCAGACCTTTATGATAAGCTGATGACGACTGTTAATGACAATCCGGTGTGTTAAAGCAGGGAAACAGCTAAAACACCCAGGACACCGGTCCTCGAGGAAGGATAGCTCACTCCTGTTTTAAAGCATCTGATTTTCACATGAAAATCCTATTTTAAGCCAATGGTCACCCTTAATTAAGTCATTACCAGGTCTTCAAGTAAATGTAGAATATTCATTACGAAATAACAACACTTCCATTGTATTATTACTGCTTTAACAGGGACATCGGCTTTGACTTGTTTTAAAACTTCTAATTATTGTATTAGCAATAACATTAACATTAATCACTGAGGATCACGTTTCATGCATCAGTGCCAAAAGCATGTTGAATTCTGGAGAAAAATTCTTTCTTCTCCGTCATGAGGAAACAGACACATATTTCCCGCTTGTGGAAGTGCACATGACTATTTACTGTAGGTGGTAAAAAAATTACCAGAATAACAAAATAATTAAAATGAATAATTATAAAATACGGTAGGATTTGGTTACTGTTTTCTGATGTTTATAAAGGTTCACTTAAATTATTGCATACACTGTAAGGACTTTGTTCAAGGTTCATAGCTGTAAATTAAAATGAAGATGTTTTTATTTCTAAAGTTGAACTTCATTCCAGGTTACGTTTGTATGTATTACGTTTGTATGTAGGTTGCATCCATCTATAGACAAGTCTATGAGCCGTTTCCGCTCTACTTCCTGACGTCCCCCCGTCGATGCAGTCCACTTCCGTTCTGGCGGACTAGCGTTGTGCCGAGTGCCGACATAGCACTGACAAAGAGGAACTAAATGGATATTTCGCAGAACAAAAGTGGTTCGGGAACGACGTGTGCGTTGGTTGGTTGTAAGAACTGGAGAAAGCATCTGGACGAGTGGTCAGATAGAGAGTGCTACGACCGCAAACCAGCTACGAAGAGGCAACGTCCATGCGCTCCGTTGTTTACTTTTTTCGGAAGCCTGATACCGACTCGGAATCATGGAACTGGCTGAAGGCATTGAATGTAAAAAAAACACCCCGCAACATTTTTGTCTGTTCGCATCACTTTGTTGATTAAAAACCAACAAAGGATAATCCTTTCCCTGAGTTGTGGTTGGGTAACAATCGCTCTCCCCAGCCAAAGAGGCGTAAACCCACCCGGCGGATCCGCTGCCTCCCCTCAGAGAAAGAAACGCACACTTGAATCTGAGGGTAAGTTCAGCAACTTTAGCTATGAAGCTGACAATACTGTTAATTATGAAGAAGTTGTCATACACTAACATTGCTACTGGTATTTTGCTAAGGCAGTTGATGGTCTCGGAGATGGGACAAACAATGCCATAGCTACACATAGCTACACTGCAATGTAGCAGGCTGTTGTGATGATTGTGTGCCCACCATAGCTACATTATTAATAGTGTGTGTGTGTGCCTGCCTGTGTTAATCTACACACTGCAAAAACTCAAAATCTTAACAAGAATATTTGTCTTATTTCTAGTTAAAATGTCTCATTTTTAGTATGTCTCATTTTTAGTCAAAAAAAATCTCATTACACTTAAAACAAGACTCATCACTGGAAAAAACAACAATTTTCACCTGTTTCAAGTAGATTCTCACTTAAAATAAGTAGAAAAAATCTGCCAATGTAACAAGATTTTTTTGCTTGTAATGAGAAGATAAATCTGGTCCCACTGGCGAAAAAGCCACAGGCCGGGATTCAAACCCCCCTTGCTTGCACGAGGAAAATAGCCTCTGTAAATGGTGCCTGCACAGTAACCTGAATTAATCCGCTCTCAGATTTGTACATTACATTGTAGACTTCCACTGTTCGTTTATACGTTTCAAGTTGTTCATTTGAGCAAATGGCAGGTAAATCCTTGAATGATTACGTTTTCCGTTAAGAGTAGTGGTTAGAAAACGTGTATTTTAGGCTATTTAGGCCTTCAGGCGATCTGCTATTGTTTGCCATGCCCTTTGTCGCTCCTTTGTAATAGAGGCAGGGTTTCATTCCTGTAGTATTTGCTTTTTCTTCATAAGCCTCCACATAAAGATGTTGCTCATTTGGTGAGAAGTAGGGCACATGCAATTTATCCGTTGTAGAATCAGTGAATCTGTGATCAATCTCATGGCCTTTTGAAGACATCTGTGGACGCACATTTACCTGGATTACTTACACCTGGCTTGACAAAGCCGCACCTCCTGAGCCTGGTTTCGCCTTTGTGAAACGGATGAAGCCAGGATAAACTGACCGCGCTATGACAAGCCTGGATTTATGGCTTATCCTGGATTTCTTAATCCTACTTTTGTGAAACAGCCCTCTGAAGCTCAAACCAAGAGTCAATAGTGACAGCAAAATAAACTGTTTGGTATTGGCAGAGAACATTTGGCAAAGTTTTCACAGGTACAAACCACATACTCAGCTCTGCTGCCCCTCCTGCAAATGCAGGTTCCTTACAAATAAGTTACAACTTAAAAGAGAAATAAACAGGCTTTCACTGGTACATTGGACATGAAAGTTATTGCCAAGAAGAATTGTTACAACAAAAAAATAATCTACCAAACACAAACTTCCTTATTGTGTGTATATATATATATATATATATATATATATATATATATATATATATATATATATATATATATATATAGGATTCAAGATTAAAAAGGAGTATTCCCTTTCCACAATCACCTTTTCATTGCTTAAGATGGGGGGGTGATTCATCCATCCACACTTTATCCCTTCAGGCGTGTGACAGGTTGAATTATTTAACCTGTCACACATTGTTTTTGTTTTGTTTGTCAGAAGGAGCCGGTGTACCCACTTAAGCACAGAGAACATGCAAACTCAACACAGAAAAACTTGAATCATTAACCTTCTTGCTGTAAGGCAACAGATCCAGTCACTAAGCAAGACACTTATTTTTGTAATTGGATTTGTATTAAATATATTAATTTGAAAATAGATTCATTATATATTTAAAGTGCCTTAGAGATCCCATTTGTCAATATGTATATACCATTAAAGCTGAATTGAATGTTGAATGATGTGATGAAATCAAATAAGATTACAAGGAAAATTCTACATTTTTAAATGTCTCATATAGGCTTCTAATGACAAAATGAATTATAACAGAATGCTCCGAAATATAAAATAATGTGGGGGAATGACAGAGTTAGTAATAAGTCAATTTTATTTATATAGCAGCACCTTTCACAGACAACAGAATGTCACAAGGTGATTCACAAAAAATAAAATGACATCACACAAATAAAACACTACAATAAAAGCAGAAATACGATAAAAACAAGACAATACTGATAAAAGCTCCTAGAATAAAAGTACATAAAATCAAAATGGTGGTCATAAAACAACCCTCTCACTAATAATAATAATAATAATAATAGATTTTATTTATAGAGCACAATTCATTCAGGGAATCTCAGAGTGCTTACAAGATTAAAACAAGTTAAAACAAGTACAGGAAAAGGTCAGTGTCAATAAAATTTACAAACTCAGAGACTGAGAAGCGGCGAACAAACACGCCAACGTCCTCTCCTCTCTACTCTCCTTAACAGTTAAAAGCTTTCCTGAATAGGAAGGTTTTCAGGCCTGTTCTGTGGAGCCCTCACCTGGGCGGGGAGCCGGTTCCACAGGCGTGGTGCTGATGAGCAGAAGGCTCGGTCCCCCCCTGAGGGAACGGGTGGATGTTTGTGGAGTGGTGAGGTCTTGCAGGTATGGTGGTGCGTGTCTGTCCATTGATGCATTTATGGGTGAGTAGCAGGATTTTGTAGTTGATCCGGGAAGAGACAGGGAACCAGTGCTAATGTTTAAAAGCTTGGAGAAACAGGTGGGTTATAAGTTTGTTCTTAAAAAGTTAGGTTAAAAATGTATTATGGCACATGCACGTCATTGGTTAATGAACAGTCTTTCTTTTGCTGCTCTAGTGGCTTAACAGTTCCTGCAGGCTTGTAGCACCCTATAATGTAATAATTTCCTGAAAATGTAATAACGCCTGAAATTGTAAAATTTGCACTTAACTCAATCGAAAATTTAATAAAACCCAATAATGTAATAACTTCACCAATAATGTAATAAAATATCCTGACGGATATTGTAATAGCATTTTTACCGATAATGTAATACCTTATTATATTATTGGGAATTTATTACATGGTACTCAAAGTCTGCAATTTAACCCAATAGTCATTCTGGTGTTTCAAATCCAGTGTATATAACATTCTTAGATACTAAAAACACAAAATGTAGAACTCTGGGCTGAAAATGAACATATAACATTATTTGTCAAGTATTACATTATCAGTTTTAGAAAAAAAAAAAAAAAAAAAAAAAGACCTACCTGAAAATGTCATAAATTCCCAATAATGTAATAAGGTATTACATTATCGGTAAAAATGTTATTACAATATCAGTCAGGATATTTTATTACATTATTGGTGAAGTTATTACATTATTAGATTTTATTACATTTTCGATTGAGTTAAGTGCAAATTTTATTACATTTTCAGGAAATGATTACATTATAGGATGCTACAAGGCTGTCTGCTCAAAATGTGAAATTGAACACACGGTCGTTCACACTTGACCTGGACCGCCCCGCCCTGACCACGCCCCGCCCCGCCCTAACCACGCCCCCGCCCTGACCACGCCCCCACCCCGCCCTGGCCACGCCCCCATGAGGACAGCCGACAGCGGGTCACGTGACAGCCGCAGCGGCTCCTAAACGACAAAAGCGGACCCGCACAAACCCACTCTTACACACTCTCGCCGTGAGAAAACACGCAGAGACAAGAGTTTCGTAAGCCGGGGAAGTTTTGTTGAGGAGCCATCTCTCACCGCTCACCGGTCGCACTTATTTATTTATTTTTTAATCCTCTCCCCGAGCCTGATGTCAGAGTCCCGGCGGGGAGCCGAGCGTCTTCTGCGTCACTTTTTCTGAGGAGTTGTCTAATTAAGTTTTTTTTTTTTTTTTTTTTTTTTCTTTTCCTCCCCTGTGCCGTTGAGCAAGGCAGCTGTGAAACGCCAGTACTCTCCCCTGCGGGACCGGAGCGTGTACCTAATCCGAGAAGTAAGTCTGGGGTCTGCATCTGCAGCGCGTCCCGGCTGTCTGGATATACTGATGTCTGCAACTCCAACGGGGTATTTTCAAACTCACCGACGCTTGTTTGTTGAGACTTTACTGCAGAACTGCTCCCCCAGGGAGATCATCCTGGTGTGCAACCCTGTGATTAATTAGTTAATTAATTACTCCAGACTACTTACCACAGAAGCGCCTTTTAATTACCGGGTACAAGGTTCAAGTCTGTTTTTAAAGGACTTTTATGGTCTTATTTTTAATCCTCTGACAGCATGATTTCTGATTTTGGCTGATGACTTATACAACAAGAATTTAGAGTCCTACAAACTGGCTGTTGTTAATTAACACAGATGTGGGTTGACATGATTGTTTTCTTGTCTAATAGCATTTAACAATGTGAAACCGTTTATATTTTGTTTATATGTGAATGTCATTACCATCATTGTAATAACATTTTTATTAACATATATTTCCCCCTTTTACATTAATGTTTAACAGATAGAGAATAGTGTAAAGTGCACATGAGATTTACTGTGATGATACCATACTGTGCTGATATCTTAATCATCCATTGTATTTTATATCCAAGTAATACAATCATTTATTTTAGAAATAGTGGAAAAATGTATCTTTAAATTTGACTTTTGAAAAACCAGGATGAGTAAAGAAAGAAAGAAAGAAAATATATGTACAGAAAAAAACGGTCACGTGAAGAAATGGTGGAATATTGAGAGGTGATAAAAAAAAAGTCATATACTCATTTGACAGATTTCTTTTAACCGAGCAGTGAAATCATCTAGTGATTCACATATGTACACTTTTGGGGTGCTTGATGCAGAAAGGAGCGGGTGGGACTTGATGACAGAGTCCAGTTTTACTCTCCGTCACACCTGAGCTTTCTTTCTGGCGGTCCCCTGGTTTCGCTGCATCTTTCCCAGCGCACATCTCTTTCCCCGTGTGTGTGTGTGTGTGTTTCTCCGTCTCTGTCTCTGCCTGTTTCCTGTGCTTTGTTTCAAGGCTGAGGCTTGCGTCACACATTCCACTTGGCATATGAAGCCCTTATCCTGTTTAGAGCCTGGAGAAAGGAGGGAGGGAGGAAGAAGGGAGGAGAGAGGGATGTGGGGGGTGGACGGGTGGAATGAGGGCAACATCTCTCCTCTTCCTTCTGACTCTTGTTTTCACTTAATTTTCTCTCTGTCCCGAGAAACATATAGAAGAAAAAGATGAGTTGTGTGTCTTTTTCTTTTTCTTTTTCTTTTTTTTAGTAAATTTTTATTTATCTAACATTAGGACAGCACACACTTGTGCACACACACACCCACACGCCCCAAACACTCCACCCATCCCTACGCCTCCTTTCCTGAATCAACAGGCTGATGTTATCTGGTGGAACAAAATGCACCAAATTGTGTGTAGACACACACACACACACACACACACACACACACACACACACACACACACACACACACACACACACACACACACACACACACACACACACACACGTGTGTGTCTGTGCGTGTGTGTGTGTGAGCTGCTCAAAGGGCATGTCCAAGGGAACATTACGGTAAAACATTAAACCCCTGGACGCCGAATAGTTGGTGATTCTCCATGAGAAGTTAAGGGGAAAAGGACACTGTGCTCTGCAGACTTTCATAAACTTAAAAAGCTGTGAGAAGTTACACAACTTAGCGCGTGTCAACGCACACACACAAAGTCCTGCTTTAGGGGACACACACACACACACACACAAAAACACACTCTCTTGATTTTGTGTCGCCGTCTTCAAACCGCCAGATTGAGCCACTGCGATTATCTCACTGGCTCTCCCCGCTTGTGTGAGAGGCTCATTGAAGTTTTTGTCATTTTTTGGTTGAAACCCGCTTAATTTCCCCCCCACAAACCCCCCGTGTTTATGACTCTTGCCTTGTTGTTTCCACTTCCATTCTGACATAGTTTGGTCACAGCGGCTGTTTTCTTTGCCCTTTCTCTCCTTTCATTACCCCCCTCTTCTCCCCTCTCATTCTTCGGGGTAGGGAGGTGCAGTTTGTGGTGGTGGTGATGGTGGGGAGGGGATCAGACAGGAAACCATGAGCCCCCCACACCCCCACCCCCTCAGCAGTACCCCCCCTCTCCCATTTGGCTTCACTCTCCTCTTCCTCCCCCTCCTTCTCCTTTAACCCCCCCCCCCCCCCCACAACCCATCGCGCGGTGTGGAAATAATAACAGTCGGACTGAACTCTCAGGGCTTCCGCTTCTCTCCCTCTTTCTCCCCTCTCTCTTTCTCTCTTCTCCCCTCTGTCCTCAGCTGTCTGCAAAGCCTCAAAAAACGGTGCTCTCCTTGACAAGTTCGTCTGGAGGTGTGTGCATGCATGTTTGCTTTTGTCGCTCCCTGACAGCTCGCAGTGTTTCTTCAAACGTCTACGTTTGCATGTGTGGATGTGCGTGATGATGGATCCCGTTTCCTCTCCCCTCCTGATGCCCTCCCTCTCATCCTCTCCCTTTTCTCTCTGGCTTCCCTTGAGGTCTGCAAGGCCCGTGGCCTCACGGTCTGCTGGAGGGGAGCTCAAGAGGGACCAAGTAGCGTGTTACACGTGCACGTGGAGTGTATTCTGGAGACGGATAGGTTACTCAGGAAGCTTAGATGAAGGAGTGTGAAGCCAAAATAAGAGGACTCAAGTGGAATGAGTCAGCAGAGCAGAGCATTATTGGGGGAGTCGGGAGCAAGAGGTAAAGGTAAAGAGCTGAAATGAAATGAGTGAAAGCAGGGAGGTACACTTGCATATGAGGGATTTAAAGAAGGAGAAAAGCAGTTAGACGAAAAAAGGAACCGAGACAAAGCGAAATAAAAATAAAAAAAAAAACCATTGGAATATTGGCTTTCCACCTGGTTGAGTCAGACAAACTAGGGTCCTAAATTGAAAAGAAATTGCAACATCAGTGACAAAGTTTGAGTCAAGCTGCAGCGTGCACACGAGGTTCAAGACTGCAAACAGTGAAGCAACATCCCTGTAATCATTGCTCTTGAAATTGGGCAACTTTGGATCAAAAATGACTGTCGTGACATAAAACAGCACCGTGCTAACATCGGGGGAGACTAACAAGGGGAAGAAGAAGAAAAAAAAGACTATAAAGTAGAAGTCAGAAGCAGGGAATTGTGGGTTTTGTGTGCATGTGTGTGTTGCGGCGTGTTCTTGGACAAAGCCGTTGTCTGGAGGTTTCTGGTCTCTCTGGTGATCTCATCATGTTCAGCCTGTTGCCATTAGAGCATGTGTGCTTATGTGTGCGTGTCTGTAATAATTTAGCCCTTTAGTGATTTAGTGTGTGTATTCTGTTGAGCTAGCAGAAACTCGGTGTGCGGTTGTGTGTATAAGTATGTATGTGTGTGTGTGTGTGTGTGTGTGCAGATGAGTTGGTAGCCAGGGACTCCAAGCCACAATATTTTCCCCCCTCAGTCATGTTGTTATATCATTCACAGAGATGGGGGGGGGAAGAGGGAGAAGAAGAGTGCGGGGTGCAGTGTGGTTCGGATAAATACAGTAGTAGAGACATGAGCGATTTGCTGGGGAGCGGGTGAAGACGAGGTGCAAGAGAAGATCTGCAGTCCAGGGGTGGAGAAGGAAGGAGAGAGAAAGAGGGATGTGGGAAGTGTTTGCTGAGTGGGCTGGGGTTGAGCACACAGTAGCTCCACTGACCTAGAAGGACAATATTTGCAGACATGCACAAACACACACCCACTTTTGCACAAGGGGGGAAATAGTCCTCAACAACCCGAGTTAATGTTCCCTTTATCAAAAATGTGCAATTTCCTCAAAGAGAAAGCTGCAGCAGCTGCTTAATTTTCTAACACGGAGGAGGAGGAGGAGGTTTCTGTCTTCCAGGCGGCCTCTTGGAGGAGAGACTGAACTGAAATAATCCCATTCAGTTGATATCAATCAGTAGGACGTGAATAACCTCATGCTTTTAAACTTTGTGAGTCTTTGTGGGCGTGCTAGCTCTCATATCCTCAATCCAAAGCTCAGACACTTGTAGAAGGACTCGATTAGATTAGGTTAGAAAAAAGAAAAGAAACGTTGCTACTGTGTGATGTCTATCATCTGCTCAAAGGAACGATGAGCACTTAGCACACTGAAGCCGTAAGCAACTTATATCCATATCTGTAATGACAAATTGTGTCACAAGTGTGTGACCAGGCTTTTTTTTTTGTCAAAACGGCATGACTGTCAGATGAACTCTTAAAAGAATTGTGTGTTCCTGGTTCTGCTTGTGCTCTTTTGAAGAATTGAGCCTGTGCTGTCAGACACAGGCTGTTCTAGTTTCTTTCCTTCCCTAGTTTCTTTCCTGAGGAGCCCACATAGGCGAGTTTCTCCAAGTTTTTCTTCTGTGGCGCGTGAGCACATAAATGCTTGCTCATGGAAGTTCAGAAGTACAACTGAATTAATACCTGAGTTTGACTTAAATCTGACGTAAAGAGCTGTTTCACAATCCTGCATTCCAGAGACTCACTGAATCGTGGGTACATCTGTATTGAATTTAGGTTTCCTTTTTTAGCTTTTTTTTTTTTAATGCAAGTCTAAATGATTCACTCATAAACAGTAGTTAAGAAATACTGACACTGCTTCGCACAGCCTGCAAAACAGTAGGAGCCTTAATTTTCAAAACTTTAACAGCAGTTACTTCCCTCGCCTCTAGAGGGCGCTGATGGGCAGCTCTAGTCTGCAAGGCGCTAGATGTAAAACAAAATTCATCAATTTTAGTTAGTAAATCAATTAGTCAGTTGACAAAGAACTAATCACCTACTATTTAGACAGTTTAGGGTTAAGGTTTTTCCTGAAAAATATCAAAAGATGAGCAAAAACTCACTAAAATTCTGTTTTTAGACTTATATCTATAATAATGCTTTTTAGTAAGTAACCCAGATCTTTTTTTAACCCTGAAATTAAACAATAATTACATTGTTTATAACACATTGCATATTTATAGAGCAGTAACAAAATCATTTTGATCTTTATTCAACAAAAAATATCAATTCTACCATGAATATAAATATTAATTATTATTTCTGCTATAACATTTAATTACACACCAACCAAAAGTCGTTGTTATGGTAATGTGATGCGGAGAGAGTTTTGATTCTTACCAAATGCACTGAAAAACACTTAAATATGTAGTGCAATTTGATATCAACAGCTTTCTGACAGCTGAGACCTGAAACAGCTGATGCCTCATTGAGGTTTTCCAATGATGAAAACTTGAAATATTAAATGTGGGTTAAGTGGAAACTTCCGCAGTGGCCGCTGGTATTTCAAAACAGCCTTTAGGATATCTTAAATGAATTGTTTTTTTTCAGTGAAACTACCTGGAACCAACTTCCTTTGTCCCGCTCCTGTGTCGTCATCTGTTTGTGCTTTGTGCTCTTCTTTTGTCAGTTCAGTATATTATTCACAACTATAGTAGGACAATCGGTTGACCCGTGCTTGAACTACAGTACAATTCAAACCCGGATTAGAGAACACACCCTCAAAACACACACACACACACGCTCGCGCACACACCCACCCAGACACAGACGCATAGTCTGAGTTCCCACCTGACTTCGGGCCTTTGTTCCTTTAGAGCCGGACCGAGGGTAAGGCTTCACTCGTCACATTCACGCCCTTCCTGATCCAGCGAGCGAGCATCCTGCTCTCCCATTGGTCTGCTCCCCATCTGGACTCTGTGTCTGTCTGCTTTCCTGTATGTGTGTGTGTGTGTGTGTTCTGGGGAGTGATGGCTTGTGTTCCCAAACCATTTGTTAATAATTAAAGGCTAACTTGTCTCCAGACTGTGGACTTTAATCAGGTCACACACGTACGCAAACTCCCTCAGGGTACATTCTTTGACACTTCATGTTGCCTTCATGCTCTGGTGAACAGACACACACACGGCGACACTCACAAACACACTAATTTAGGGCACAAACAGTCAACCGCTGGTGCACCTGGCCATTCAAAGCCAATGTAACTGGAAGCTCCTTTGAAACATCACACCCTTTTATCCAAATACTTGACAGGCCTCTGTGGAGGGTGAGTGTGTGTTTCTGCATGTTTGAGACGTGGTGTGTGGGGTTTCTATGTCTTGTCAATAATACTGGGAGGTTTCAAGGGACACCTGGGACTGGTGGCAGTCTCATGAAGCGCCATAGAGTCGTACGGGAACAGCGTTGTGTAGTTTACCAGTGATGTCCGGTAAACATGCTTCTTATCATGTAGACTGACAGCATCTATGTTAACATGACGCACCAGTTAGCTGTGAAATATTGCAGATGTATTGAGGGTAGGGCTGGGCGATATGGACCAAAAGTCATATCTCGATATTTTCTAGCTAAATGGCGATACTCGATATATATCTCGATATTTTTTCTGTGCCTTATTTGGGGTTTCCCCCAAAGCATTATAGCATAGCATCTCTGTTAGCTTCATTTTTTTCTGAGGCCTTAAAAGCCAAAAAAAACCCTTAAAAAAACTGTCAGTTTTAATACAAAGCCTCGTGCCAAATGTCACACAGGTACCTTTATTAACAGAGGTCTGCACAATATCAAAATGTATAAAACAAATGAAATAAAAATAAACTGCCTGCATATATAGAATAAAAATGCTTCTTGAATAAAATAAAAGAAATTTCCCTTTCCTGCATAACAATTAAATTAAAATACACTGCAATTAATACAATGTAGACAGTAACAGGCAGACTTTTCCACTGAGGTTGACAGTTGTGCAAATAACAAAACATTTGTGCAAATCTCAAATAAAACATTCAAGTCAATTTGTCACAAAATAAGCTATATCAAAATCATAAAAAAAAAAAGTAAAAAAAAAAAAAAATTAAAAATCGATATAAACGATATTGTATTGTACCATATCGTGTTTGAAAATATATCGATATATATATTAAAATCTCGATATATCGCCCAGCCCTAATTGAGGGGCACAAATCTAAGGAGAGATCTTTTTTGTAGACTCTTAATGGCTCTTGTGTCCTTTATTTGAAAGTGGCTGGATAAGAAACTTGGGTAGAGAGAGAGCGATTTAAACCCGCGCCACTTGCACGATGGCGATACCCTCTGTATATGGTGTTCCCACTCAACCCACTGAGCTATCCGGGACCGCATGAGGACATTTTTTTAAGACTATTGTCTGAAGTGATTTACTGGATTAAGAATTAAATTCACTTTTCTCCTGCCTCACGTTTCCTCTACTTTCTGTGATGCAAGAACCGTGTGGGTTAGTTGTTTTCTTACGCAATGGAAATAAGGTAATTTTAAAACTATGGCGATTCTCTGCAAGAAAAGATGAGACAAGTGAACTTTGTCATACACAATCAATAAATATGTTCAGAATGGAACATTTTCATGCAGTGATGGTGACATGTGACCATCATCATGTTTGTCAGAATGTGATGCAATGCTGATGTTGACACGAAATGGTCCCTGCAAAGATGTGATTTTCGGTTTTCTTCAGTTGTCTCAGTCAACGCAGCAATTCATTTGGTTCTTTTTACTGTTTTGTAAAAGTTATTGGTTGCACACCAGCTTTTTTCTCATTATCTGTGTTTTCATGCTGCTCTAACAGTCCGTGGTCTTTGATTCAGGTGTCTTTTTGCTACTCTGCTGGTGCATCACAATTACTTTGGTATCTCTGATGGCTTCATGTATTTAGACTAGAAAATGTAGCATCTCATTTAAAGTAATGTTCTTTCTTTAAGAAACTTGAAGGAAGGCGACCATAAGTCTCTAAGTCAAAAAAAAGACTAGAAGAGAGCCTGAGAATCTCCTTTGATTAAATGTTTCTTCCGTTCTAGCCTCATTAATCATATCATGACCCTTCAGATTTATCTTGTGACCTGCTGCAGAACCAACCAAACTGCCACAAGGATTAATTATCTGCAGCTTTGCTTCTTTTTCTTACATTTCTTTAAACAAGATTAGGTTTTAACTGTATTTCTACAATGTTGTGCTGCTAATTCTACTTAAAGCTGGACTTCAGGACTTTTACACATAGATGAATTTTGTACGAGTTCACGTCTAACATGTTCAAACAATGCTGATTATGTCTATCAGCAGCGGGTAAATCTATCCGTATTTCACAATCCATTTTAAATAACGGGGCCGTGGCGACATCGTGGCGACATGTTGGTGCGCATAAATACTGCATTTGTTGGAGGCGAGAAGGGGATAAACGTGAAGACTGTAGCAGACTACAGTAACAGTCAGGGAGAGTAGTTTCTGTTAGGCAAGGATCCAGGGACAGTTTCTGATGAGACAGATAAAGAGGAACAAAGAAAAGGAGGGTTTACAGTCTTTTAAAAAAAAATGATCATGGCGAGAGAAAACACTGATGACCAATATTTTATTTTTTTTTCTTCACAAGTTCACACTAAATTCAATAGATGCTTAATGGCCCTCAACAGGATGAATGTTGTATTGTGTGTGTACTTGTGTGTGTACTAACAACCAGGTGTTTGTTGTCTTGCAGGAGCCTGGCCTTCGCAGCCATGCTGATGTATGATTACCCTCTGAAGGCAGACATGGAGACGGTGAGACGTGTGTGTGTGTGTGTGTGTGTGTGTGTGTGTGTGCTGCCATCACGCCTGAACATGTTGTTGGTGCTCCTTCCACCACCATCACCTCCACCTCACACAGAGATACAACACCTACACACTCCTGCTACGTGTCTAGACATACTGGTTCCCACATTCCTGCTCTTCCTGGACAAACAGGCTCCTGTACACTGGACATTTACATACAATGGGTACACACACTGCCAGGCAGTGGGTTAACGATCGCATGCACACACACAGACACACACCGTACACGTAGAACATAACAGTTATCTGCTCCCAAACATTTAATTTTTTGGCTGCCTGTAGTTGTTTGTGTGGTTTAAAAAAAAAAACAACATGTTTTTCCACGTTACTCAAAGCAGAGCGGAAATGTTAAATACTCCCCTCTTTTGTCTCCCTCCCACAGTCTTTCTACCCTTCCTTAGTGGAAACACCAGAGCCGTACAGAGTGATCCTACCCCATCCCACCCCCTTCTACCGAATGCACTTGCCCAGCTTCCCTCAGTCTCACGCCCCCAGTAACCCCACGCAGACCCAGCTGGAGCCCGTGGACCTGTCCGTCAGCAAGCGCTCCTCCTCCACCTGCACACTGTCCTCCTCCTCTTCCTCCTCCTCGTCCCGGCCGTGTTCCACCGCCTCCTCCCCGGCCTCCCCTCCCAGGTCCCCGTCTTCGCCCCCCTGCCACCGGAGCCAAGCGTCGCCGCGCTCCCCGCACCAGCACGCTCAGCTGCACTCCTCGCCCCCCCACCCGCTCTCGCCGCCCACCCCCACCATGCCGTACCCCACCATGATGATCAGTTCGGGCTCGGGGGTCATCCAAGGGTCGGGCGTCATGGTGTCTCCGGTCATGGTGCCGCTGCCCGTCCTCTACCCTTCGCATCTTCACCTGCAGCAGCCGATAATAGTGAGCCCGTCTGTCGCCAATGACGACGACCACCACCGCCGAAGCAGAGATCAACATCCAGGTAAGACCTGTTTACAACATACAGAAAAAAACAGAAATTAAATTGATATTGTATGGAAGTACAGGACTGTCTCAGAAAATTTGAATATTGTGATAAAGTCCTTTATTTTCTGTAATGCAAAAATGTCATACATTCTGGATTAATTACAAATCAACTGAAATATTGCAAGCCTTTTATTATTTTAATATTGCTAATCATGGCTTACAGTTTAAGAAAACTCAAATATCCTATCTCAAAAAATTAGAATATTCTGGGAATCTTAATCTTAAACTGTAAACCATAATCAGCAATATTAAAATAATAAAAGGCTTGCAATATTTCAGTTGATTTGTAATGAATCCAGAATGTATGACATTTTTGTTTTTTTAATTGCATTACAGAAAATAAAGAACTTTATCACAATATTCAAATTTTCTGAGACAGTCCTGTACTTCCATACAGTATCTATTTAATTGCTGTTTTCAAGAAAACCATAATGCTTCAAGGGGTTTTCACTTTCCTACAGTGTAGTCTAATTTATTTGTGCGCGTAAAAGATTTGCAAAGTTAAAAACAAGCCAATGTCCACAACAGATGACGTTATTCTCTATTTTCTTCTCCCGATTTGCTTCAAATGCCTCACCTAGATTACTATAATACGAGCTTTGCATGGGTTATATATGTATGTCACTATGGGACACAGTTACATAAAGTCTGAGTATACTGTAGTTTGAATTTCCCGAACAAAGAATAAAAGGCCGTCTTTCAGCACTAAAGGGGCCTAAAGGTAGGGTAAGCATTTCGATATGATTGAAAACATAAAACAGTCAGTGAATATCTCCTCATCACCACAAACTGTCAATCCTGTAAATACAGTTTATGAAGAAATAAATCAAATAAAACAAAGCACAAAGATGCTACAGTCCTCATGCAGCTAGCGCAGGTTTGAATCCCAGCATGTGACCTTTTGCTGCATGTCTCCCTCTCTCTCTGCCTGCATTTGCCTGAAGTTACTTTCAGGACCACAAAATTTAAAAAGAAACAAAACAAAACAAAACAAAAAACTGGCCATCATATGCATCCCACAACCAGAGTAGGGGCAGCTGGTCCCCCAACCCATAACAAACATTTCTCCAGCGGGAGGGTATGTCCTTGTGATAGGGCATGTTTTCTTGGAGAACCTGTGAGGGAGAAGTTATCGCTCAAGGCTTTGTTTAAATATCAACAGATGTGACATCATCCAGAAACTGCTTACCCTACCTTTAAAAATGTGGACGCTTTTTCTAGTTACAGAAAGCTTAGAAAGCTTAAGTAAGCGTATCATGGATTCTATGTACAGTAATTCATGTTTGAGCTTTATCAGCACGGTACGCCGTGCACAATATTTTCTCAACGATTGACTCCAACACTAAATGATCTAATTGACAATGAAACATCGCATCGTGATGATAATTATAGTAATATATGAGTCAAAATGTAAAAACAAAAACAAATGCATTTTTTTCTTCTTCATTTTCATCTCTTTCTTCTTAAATAAACATTGACATTTACTGAAAATGAAGAAGTGGCTTTCATTTCCTCTTCTCTCAGAATAATAGTTTCAGCAGATCCTATGTTGTAGGGAAGAAGTGTTATTTTTGTTCTGTTTTCTTTGGTCAACTGAAGTAACCGCATTGGTCCGAACCATCAACACATGTCATGTGTGCACTTACAAAGTGAACACATGACTCTCAGCTAAATAAGCATTTCCAAGTGTGTTTGCTGGTGTCATCTTCAGAGGGACTTTTATACACGTTTAATAACAAAACAAAAAAATTAAATGGTGTAAAAGGCCAAAAAAGGTGACACATCAGTCAGACTCTTAATTTAAAGAAAAAGCAAGAAACCACCAGCATTTGTGTGTGTAAAAATTTCAAAATCAAATTCTCAAATTGTTGTTCCTCCACCCAGTTCACTCCTCAAAGCCGCTGGAGCTGCGAGGCGACGGCCACGACCTGCTCATACCCAGGAAATCGGAGAGCCCTTCTGAACTCGCTATCGACCTCCACGGTGTCCACGAGGTGAAATCATCCGTCATCAGGATACCACACGAGCTTGAGTGAGTAGACCACAGCGAACGGCTCTCCGAGAAACACCTCAAGTTTCACAAGCTGCAAGCTTTGCAACAACACTTCCCTTTTAACTTGAAATCTAAGTTACCGAGTTTCAGCTCCATCTGTGTCGGGATTCTTTGAAGGCATCATTGTCAGTCCCAGAAGTACGGCTACAATCTTATTTCAACTTTCTTGGCAAGGAAATCGTGTAATACAACAGTTATTATTCATATTCTGGAGCAATAAGACTCATTTGTGTGGATGTGAATAATTTCCAAGAAAAACACACATTTGGAAACTAACATATCAACACTTTCTGAGCGAAAACACTTGTGCTGAGCTAATGTTTTAATTAAATCTTCAACATAACAGGACTAATCTGGTTCTCACAGCGACTGTTGACGTCAGACAGTAATGGATGTTAAAAAATATTTACCGTTCATGATGCTGGAGACAAATGTCTGGTTTCCAATTTTATTTTAATCCGTTAACAAACAAAAAAACGAAGCCATAAATCATCGGATGATCGAGCAGTCAGCTTATCTTTGGCAGATTGCGACTCACACTTGGAAGTTGAGATGAAATCAGTCACGTAACTCTGAAGTCTCTGGCTTTCAGTCTCAACTTTAATGCTGATGCAGTCGGGTCTCAGTCTTGATGAAGCTGCCAGTTTCTTTTGATGATCACTTATTATTCCCTGAATTATATGCATCATTTCAGGAGAGTTAATGCAGTCTCTCGGGAAACGTTTCTCCTCCTGTCTCCTTGCGTACGCATGACTGACCCTTAATGATAGTAAAATACATTTTCTATCAGCTGGCTGCAGTCCAGTGTCTTAACAAATTCAAAAATGTCCAGTTGTCCTTTCATGTCCGTTCACACATGTGTAAAAGATTTCCTTTAGATGCAAACACACAATTGTGTAACCCAACAAATCCCGTACGTGTTCGAGTTCGGCATTCTTTTGTGGTCTCTAATATTCTCTTATTTCCTGCTCTTATCTTGGAGCCAAACCTCCCAGTCAAGCTCTTTACTTCATCTCCTTAGGGGCCGGGGACCATGCACTTCAGCTGAGCCATCTGGCAAAACCTGCAGTTAGGAAGTCTATCAGCATCTGCTCATAGAACTGGGGATAAATCAGTAAACTCCTTCTTTACAAGGTGTCATTACAATCAATATTAAAGAGACAAACAAATGTGTGTGTGTGTGTGTATACGGTGCAACACACCCCGATCTTTTGTTTCGTTGTCAGGGCGGTTGCCTTGTCATATCAACCATGAAATAAATTAACCCAACAGAAAGAAAAGCAAGGGGGCGTGACATTATCTGTCAGCACCTCTTCTGTAAAAACACACATTTTATGGCCGATGAATAATTTGGAGCTGCTCTACTGTGCAGTAATGATGAGGTAGGCAGCGTGTGGGCTGCAGGGGAACTTTTGCACATGCTTTTATTCAGGATTGATTTATATTTCAACATTTGACACCTGCTCTCAATTCACACCCACACACTTCACACTTCACACAAACACACACGTGCACAAAGTCTTTCATGACATGGCAGAAAGACAACTCCTTGTACTGTTTATGCTCTGTCTGTATTTTCTCTGGACTCTGATCTTAGATTTTTGTAAAGAACAGAAGTTTATAGTTATTCAAAGACAGTCCTAAAGTTTGCCCGGCGTAGCGAAACAATCTAGTACTTCACAAGTGTTTAGTCTATTTTTAACTGCACGCAAGGGCTCATATCAAAGTAAGGTGAATCACTGAACGAGATGGAATTATCAGCAATCACACCGGTGACAAGAAAAAGAGAAGGTGTGGCAGCTGGGAAACGCGAGGGAGGGGTTTTTCAGCTTCCTGACTGGCAGAAGTTGTTATCTCGTATTAAAAACACCTGCAGCCAAATAAAAATTGCAGTTACAGTAAAGTTCAACAATGTGAAAAACAACTTTGGCTCCCTCTGCTGGTCATATCAGACAAAGACAGATCAAACAACAGTGTTTAATTTATCTTTTCTTTTTGTGTGTCTCTTAGGTCTAACAACCCATCAGTAATTGTTCGTACAAGCTCAAGCCATCCTCCCCCCGCCGAGTCTCCCGACTCCCTGAAGAAACGCCGGATTTACCGCTGCGACTTCCCCAGCTGCAACAAAGTGTACACCAAAAGCTCCCACCTGAAAGCACATCGCAGGACGCACACCGGTGAGACACTTCACCCGCAGATGAGCTGTATTTTCCCTCTTACCTTTCCAACCGTGCACTCCTTTTTTTAACAACTCATTACTTGTCTCTGCAGGGGAGAAACCCTACAAGTGCATGTGGGAAGGCTGCACGTGGAAGTTTGCCCGCTCAGACGAGCTCACAAGACACTTCCGCAAGCACACGGGAGTCAAACCGTTCCACTGTCCCAACTGTGATCGCAGCTTCTCCCGGTCCGACCACTTGGCTTTGCACAAGAAACGCCACCTCACCATGTGAAACGGGCCACTTGAGAGAAACTCTGCGCTGGGTTTATCGTTTGGACTGTACTACTTTGCCTTGGTGGCGTTCAAACAGCTGGCCTTAGACAAGTGGACTCTAACAGGAAGTGGGGAAATATTCCTCAGGGTTTTGACCCTCTTGACCTCATTAGCCTGAGTAGGAGCTTGTGTCAGCATTTTAAAAGATATTCTGGTGGATGTTTCAGACCTCTGATCAGCTGTGGAAGGTCCGAACACTTCTTTTTTTTAAGTGCCTGCAGCGTCTCAGCTGGCCTGAGAACACCGCCCTCTTGTGGCAGTAGAACTAAACTGCATGTCTCGGCTTTCTCAAGCTTCCTTGTGCAACATCAGCTTTCATTTTTCTGCAGACCATTATGTATCAACCGTGGGCTTATAGACACACGTAAAAAACACATGTCATTCGCCAGCTAAGCCAATAAAATGTGAATCCTTCCAGAATGTATCATATCACACCTACTGTGCATTGTGTCATACATAGGCTTTATTTTCTTTTCTTGATCAGAAGCTTTCTTCTCTTCTATTCGCTACCACACACCTCATCTGCCTCTACGAGCTTACATCATGAAATGAAGACAGGTAGCTAATGCTTGCTTTTCTTTCGGGCATACATTATATACTTGGCACACACAGCAGAGCATGTGCACTTGTGGCTCGGTCTAAGTCTCGTGTGCTTCTGCTTGTAGAAAAGTGGGACTGTGGGTCTCATTCATTGTCAGAGTGAAGTGTTTATCAATGCTTTCTTTCAGAAATGTGAAAGTTGCTGCACAGGGGCATTATTGTGTGCGTGAGGAGAAGACACCACTTGGTTGTTTAAAGGGTGAAATAAATATAATGTATTACCTATTATAACAAGTTAATGTATCTTTGTTTTGATTTGTGATGTGACACTTTGGTAGACTTTTGTATTGTTTGACACTTTTATAATTAAAAAGAATAGAAAATTGAAAAACAGGGATAACTGCTCTTAAATTGTGTTGCTTCAGGAGCAGTTGTGCTGTATTTAAAGCCCATCTTATAGAATTAATATTGAATATTCCTCTATGACTCAAATGGAAATATACTATGCCACTAAATGGCGTGATATTAGAGAACAATTTTTTTTTTTTAAACAGCTTTTAGAGAGTAAAATAGTTTAAATAGCATCTTTGTACATCTCCAATGTGCACTTTTTACATTCCCAGAGCCAAATATTTTAAATCATTCCTAGATTTTCTGGTCAAATTGATCAGGTCTCCTGGTTTGTCAGATTCCCATGTTATATAACCTCTCATGTATTTTATTCATGCATATACAAATACACATACCGAATGTAGCAGCTCAACTGGTCTGCATTTGTTTCTTGATACTCTTTCCAGTTTTGGCCTATATTAGTTTTTTGTATCTATGTACATGTAAGTTGTGATATATTATAACTGATTATTAAACTGAAAGGGCAATTAAAGGTTTTTATTAAGCATGATTTTGATACTCTGTTATACATTTCTGTAATGTTATGTCTTTAATAAACAATTTCTTTATTTTAAATGTTGGCAATTCAAAGGGAACGCGTTAAACTGTGAACATATAAATGTACAGCTCTGTCTTAAATTTTGGATTTTTAAACAAAATATTCACAGTACTCAATAAACCTATTGTTAACATTTGCATAATGAACGATTCTGTGTGTGTTCATGGAGACGTTAGTGCTTTATGTAAATATTTAAACTCTGGGTTACACGATCAAGCATCCTTACAAAGTTTTCACTTACACATATATTTTAAAGTAGCCTTTTCAAGGTGATCATGTTGTCATAAGATTACCACCTTCGTTAAAAGTAGTTTGCTTTGCATCTGGTTAGCAAGATCCTCAAAAGTTACAGAATGTCAATATAAAAAGTGGGCTCGTCCGGGATTTGAACCCGGGACCTCTCGCACCCTAAGCGAGAATCATACCCCTAGACCAACGAGCCGTCGGACAATCGACCGAGAAAATGGAACTAGTTTTATCTACAACAGGCGAATCATTGTTTTTTTTTCTCTTTCATTTACTTTTTTCTTTTGGATCTGATTATTTGATTTATTTACTGCTATTTGTTTATTTATTTATAAATTCTTTAATTTGCGTCAGTCGAATCCGGACTAAAGGGGACGGATAAGAACTTACGTACTTACGTGCAAACTAAGCTGTATCTAAAATAAAAAGACATACAACTTTGATTAAGATTGTCATCGGCTTTTACACACACAAACAAGACACTACACATGGAAGTGTTGCTGTCGTTGTGGCTGTTTTAGCTTGAGTCACCAAAGGCGACCGTATTTCCATGAGCTCCGGAGGGGTGACTCATCTTGACCGTCGCGGTAGTCTTTGACGCAGCAGCTGACAGCGCTGCCGACGTGGCGGGGCGGAAGAGGAGCTGTCTGGTACCAAGCGGGTGAGCTGCACACTCTCACAAACAAAACTCTCTTTAACTTTGCTCCGTCTCTGTCAAATCAAGTATGCAAACAAGAAAATAAACGTGCTGTTACAATTTCATTACTTGCCCGAAATTGGGGAAAAAAGTGCTCGCTTAAAGCCTAAATTATGGTTCCGTGTTAAATCCAAATGGTTTCTTATATTGTCTTGAAAATACTATCTAGCGGTGATGTTTGTTTACGCTTTTTTTTTTTTTTTTTTACCTTGTTGCCCAATTTGTCAATGTTTTATTATTTTTAAAACAATTAAAAAAAGAAGCTGAAGTGTCTGTGATTTAGGTTTATATTGATGTCAGCTCTATGAAATGGCTAATTTCGTAGTCACGTCGCGCAGTTTGTTTGTTGTCATCTCCGACATTATTTTATGCTTTAAATGCAACATTATAAATGTTATTCTTAATACCCGAGCTCCCTTAATGATTTAATATTTGAATGTTTTATTATTGTCAATTATTTTTGCGTGCTTTTCAAAAATTATATTCCAGTTTATGATTAAATATTGATTATTAAAATGAATGGTTAGTATGTTTCCCATGTTGAACATACTATTAAACAGATATGACATTTTGCCCTTTAACTTTTAAAACACTGCAAACAAAGTTAGAATTGATTGAAAACAGTGGCGATCTTGAGTGTATTACAGTTACTGGCCAGTAGATGGCGACATTGTTCATGAAATGCCACTGCAGATACAAATTAAATGTATTTCATGGTAGTTTAATTTAAAACAAAATACTTAAATAAAGTTTCTGCATTTGTTATTTCTTTTCTTTATTGGGTAATCCATGTAAATTATATTACACAATAAACATTTCTTTTAAAGGGTTCGACAGAATACCCCGTTTTATATTTTACCATACACACAAAAAAAAAAAATAATAATAAATAAAATAAAAAGAAAATAATAATAAAATAAATAAGGACACAAAACTTAACATAACAAACACCCCCAAACACACACACTGCAAAATACGTAATTATAAACAGGTCCCAAAGTAAGTACCGATTACCAATCAAACTCTGACTGAAGACAATAATAATAGGAAAAATAACGTAATAAACTAAAATACAGGACACGCAAAACAGCAGCAACAAAAAAATAAAAATAAATTAAAAAAACAAAATAAGATAAATAAATAAAAATTAAAATAAACTGACATAAGAGGAACCCTAAAAAAATGAGACATTTGTTATTTCTATACGAATAGTTCTATGTTTTATTGTGCCTAAATGTCATAAGTGAAATGTAAAACTGTATTTGAGCAGGTAGCCAGGAGCATGCCACTGCATCACAACATTGTTCATCTTTTTTTCAATCACTGTTGTAGTTTAAAATAAATACAAGATTCTTTACGAAGGAATAATGTGAAAATGTCACTAGATCTTTATGTAGCAGTAATTTCGTATGTTGATTTATGGATGTGTGTGTTCAAAAATACTCTTCGACTGTCCCATTGAGTCCTCTCTCGGCTGGGAGCGTTAGCAGGGTCATTGTTTTGAATATTTTATCGCTTTGTAAAAGTGTTGTGTTGTTGTTACACAATAAAGAGACTATTGTAAACAAGCACAGACCATCAGTTTCCCCACTTATGAAGATCCATCCTCTTGCAGATCACAATGTCCCAGGCTGACCCATCTGATGCGGAGCCCCGCTCAGATCTGACACCTCCAGCCAGCCACGTCCCCAACACTAGTCCTGACCCGTGTCAGGATGCCCTCGATAACCCGGCTCCACTCCAGCCTCCTCTCACCCCCGAGAGGGCTGATCTTCCACAGTCCACCAAGGAGACAGAGGACACAGTTGCCAAAACTGTCCCATCAGAGGGCGAAGCGGAGCCGCCTGCTGACCCTCAGGTTAGCGAGTGTGACCAACCGGTGAGCCTGGAGCCGGACGCAGAGACCGCAGAGGACGACGGGGAGGTGTGTGGCTCAAGTTTCTTTCCAAAGGTTTCAGCAATAAAGAGAACTCTCTCGGTTAAAATGATAATTTGAAATTGTGAATGAACCTTGTTGTGTTAAGTCAGGGGTGTCAAATGTGCAGCCCGCGGGCCGCATGCGGCCCGAGAGAGATTTTCATGCGGCCCGAGAGAGATTTTCATGCGGCCCGCGAGAAGTTTCCAACGCAAAAAAACGAAATGTTAATTCACTAAAATGGAAGGCATAAATAATTGCCATGAATCGCAGCATATCCGATAATATATTTCTTCTACAAATCCATCGTTATTCCACAGAAAAAATATCACTGCTAAAAAAGATGATAGAAGATATTTATTCTGAGAATTTCAGTTTTGAATACGAGGATAGTGACAAAGTAAAACAGTTAAAACAGAAGTGCTGACTTTTTCGACACACTGGCGTAAATATCCGCGCCAATTTTTAAAAATAAATACACTTAATTGTACTGGAAAAATCTCTAAATCACAAAGAAACACTCTCGGATGTAATAAGAAAGATTTTGCTTTTAATTAAATTTCCTATAAAAAAGTGAAATATAAAAAAACATACTTGTTTCTGTTTATCTTTGTAAAATGATATTAAAAGTATCTTACATAATTTGAAAAAAACAAGAAATTTCAAGAAAAGATCCTGAAGAAATATATTTTACATAATTAGAGTGTTAACAAAGTGCATATTTCCTTTAAAATTAACTAAACTGATATTGGATTAGATAACAATAGTAAAAAAAAAGAATTAGAAAAAAAATGAACCGTTTTTGTTATTTTGAGCGTGCGGCCCACGAGAAAGAAATTGGTCAAATCTGGCCCGCCAAGCAAAATGAGTTTGACACCCCTGGTGATAACCACAACAAATCTGACCTAGAATTAAGATTTCTGTTGGCGTCAGTCAGGCATTTCTGACTAATACTGTTGCTGTGTTTCTGCTTGTAACTGCAGATGTCACTCGAGGGGAAAGAAAGCTGGGGCGGTTGGGGTTCCTGGGGAAAATCTCTTCTAAGCAGTGCTACATCCTCCGTTGGTAGGTACTCTGTTTTATCTCTCCACTCACATTTTCCCCTTCTGCTTTTTTTTTTTAAGTAGTCAGTGTGCATCCATTTTTGTGACTTGTCACAAATGGAGAGTTCAATATTCCCACGTATACAGATGTGGGAGAAGCCTGGGTTTAAATTCATATTTTGAAAGAGATAATGTATACTTATTACATATCAAAAGTTAATACTATTTCTTGAATTCTCATTCACATGAATAATCAATGTCCCTGCTTCTCTCTGCGTGAAAAGTTTAACAACCCATCAAATTTGAATGACAGTAAACACAACTTTTGATGTTTGATCGTATAAAGCTGTTAAATAAGATTAAAGTGATGTTTTGTAGCTGTTAGGTGTCAGTAAACAATCCTCTGAAGTTTCTGAGCTATCACCGGTAGCATTTTTTATAAAATCCTCCATTTATAGCGATGACAGGCGTTGCATCCCGGCATCTATAATTTCCTCATTAAATCTCCTTTGGAGGATGGAAAAAGGTTTTAGCAAGATGATTGAGTTCATAAATGAGTTGATAAATGAAATACACTCTTTAGCAAAGCTGTGACACTATGATGGATTGTACAACTGAACTTGGCTTGATTTAAAATCAATAGTTATGCATTTTAAACCTGGTCTTATAAAATTAAAATGGGACTTGTGTTAGAGCATCTTCCAGGAGTAAAGCCCACTTTTATTTAATGCCTTTTTTAAATACCCTATCGCCTCTTTTTCTGCGATAAGCTATTGAATCCGTCATCGAGCTTGTTCATTAAGAACACAGTCCCTCGCCACGTCTGCACGTCTCTGAATCTGCATGTCCTCCTCCGCGTAGGGCAGAGCTTGACTTCGGTGAAGGTGAAGGCGGGAGAGGCTCTTCGCTTCCACAAGACCTCAGTTGGAGAGGAGGCACAAGAAGATGGAGATGAAGAAGAAGAAGAAAAAGAAGAGGGAAAGCAGGAGGAGGGAGCAGAGGAGAAGAGAGCGGGAGGAGGGGAGGGAGGGGAAGCCGACCCGTCCACCTCGGGGGAGACGTCGTCTGGGAACGCTGCTTCTCCCAGCAGGGGGGTTTTCTCTACGATAACACATGCTGTGCAGAATACTGTGAGTTAACGCTGCGAAACCTCTCAGGCTTTTACTTTAGTAAGATATAAATTAATATAACTTAATTTTCACAGCGGAAAATAAATGAGAAATATGCAGTCCAAGGCCTCGGGTCGGTGTTAGACAAATATGTCAGAACCGCATATTAACTTATTAACATTTAGTTTTCACAAGTCCAGAATAATTCAGCATGAACAAAACTAACCCGTGCAATACCGCTGTTGAAATAACTTAAATTTATTTTAAAAGTATTGAAAATGGGTCAAATGATCATCATTTGTGTAGCCACAAATCTGATAAAACTACAAATTTGATAAATAAAGGATACAGTTTCAAAGTTAGAGATCACAGAGGTTCAACTTTTGACTTGATTTATCTAAATTTGTACCCATAATGAATAGGGGTGTAACAATATATCGTGCCACGAAATTTCGCAATACAAAAACGTCACGATACGTGTCATGGAGGTGACAAAGTGTATCGCGATATTGGGTTATTAATATTAATCTATTGTGTTGACTAGTAACGCGCATCCGACCGCGCCTCGACCGCGTCTCGACCCACGGACCAGAATCTTCCTCCGCTCAGAAGAAACTAGTCCCGTTTTGGTCCCGATCACGGGACTCTTGCAGGGTTTTGAGCTCTGAACTTTTACTTATGTAAGGCTGGTGTAGAGTTAAGCCTTACCTTATTAAATTAAACCTTTTTGGGGTCGTGAGTAGGATAAACACGGGGACAACTTCTGCTGAGTTCCAGTGTACTTTAATGTCCGCTCAACAGTGTAGGATTTTAGAACATCAACACAGCACCTAGTGCCGTAATGTGGCGTATCACTCCGCCCAATCTAAAACAGACTAATCACTACAGATAAACTGACTAGTGTCATTATAGTCCCTGATTTACATCAGAATATAAAGAATATATTTATGAAATAATGAACCCTGAATTACCAAAATAACCTTCTTAACAAAAATAAATCTCCTCTTACACTTATAAGGTGAGCATGAATCAATCTTTTTTATTATGTAAAATTGTATGTATTTATTTACCGTACTTTTATTTATTTATCTAATTTTAGTTGTTACATTTATGGAAAAGAAAAAAGTCAAGTCATACTTGAGAGAAACTATTCAGTTTGTGTCTAAATATTTGTACTTGTATGAAACTGAAGATGCATAATGCAAACCTGACATTTACTTTTAGTTCAGTTTGTGGAAAATGGTTGGCCTGGCTTTCTCTTTAAAACTTAAACAGTTATAAAGCATTACAAACTGTAACAATAGGGCAAACGCACAGCATTGTTTTGTATTTTGTGTCTTTCAAATAAAAGACATTTTTTTCCAGTCATATGATCCTCGATCAAGGTAGTTAAAAAAATACTGCTATAATATCGTATCGTATCGTATCGTTATCGTGACCTCAATATCGTGTATCGTACCGTATCGTGAGATTAGTGTATCGTTACACCCCTAATAATGAAGTATTTTAGTGTTTGACTGATTTATCAGTGATAATTTAGACTTTGCTTCTTTCCATCTTCAGTTATTGAGTTCCTGTTTTCAAACCTGAGTCTGTCCTTCTCCGTCCCCTCCCTCTGTCTCTAAGGGGAAGTCGGTGATCAGCGGAGGTCTGGATGCGCTGGAGTTCATTGGAAAGAAGACCATGACCGTTCTCGCCGAAAGTGACCCTGGTTTCAAAAAGACGAAAACGCTGATCCTGAAAACTGCCACGCTGAGTCAGGCACGCAGACGCACAAGCACACGCACTCGTACAGAGCCAATCGCTCTCATATCCGATTAAACTAATCTCTAATTAGATTTTGTTTTTTTCCTTCTCAGATGTTGAAGGAGGCCAAGGAGAAGGAGCGAGCGCGTCTTAGCAACCAGCCAATCAGCGCTCCCACAGCTCACTACGGTATTCTGTTTGATGACTACCAGGGCTTGTCACACCTGGAAGCCCTGGAGATCCTGTCTAATGAGAGCGAAGCAAAGGTGAAGCACAAACATCACTGTTCATTACATCCATGTTATAAGCCAGACACATTATAGCGCTCTTCAAAATTCCAACTGTACATTTTATTGCGATTGTTTGACGATCACAATGTCCAAAACCCTAGCAATATTAAATAAAACAAATCATTTTTTCTGTCAAAGAGCACAGTTTTTGATGTATAACTCACTCATAGTTCCATACATGACTTATTGTGTGGAGGTATGGGGTAACACCTATAAAACAAATACAAACCCTATTTTCCTGTTACAGAAAAGAGCATTAAGGATAATTAATAGATCTGACTATTATAAACCAACAAATAATCTCTTTATTAAATATAATACTTTAAAAATTCCATGATATAGTAGAGCAGAAAACTGTTTTAATTGCCTTTAAAGCCCAGCAGAAACTGCTACCAAACTACATTCAGGACCTGTTCCAGATAAAAGAAACCCACTATGACCTGAGGGGGAAACTCGTTTGAGATGACGACAGCAAGAACTAATATTAAAAAGAGATGTACACCAATTAAGGCTAGAGAAATTTGGAATAGTTGTGATAACGACCTAAAAATGTGTAGTTCTATCTTCAAGTTTAAGGAAATGTTTAAAGAAAATACTGTAAATAAATATAAAACACTATGAATATAGAGTATACTATCGGGAACATTCTAGAATGTGAAACGTCAATTTTGTGTTTTGTCTTACTTATTTTTGTCTTTTTATGTATTGTTTGTTTCCATGGAGTAAAGTTAATGTTTCATATTTAAGCTGATCATAAGACAAAAAGCGTAGGCATTATAAGCTACGGCTTCAGCCTACACCTTTTCGGCAAAGGAAATGTTTTTTTTTTTTTACCTTTTCATCTTGTTTTGTAAAAAGTGTGTACAAGCCGAAAATAAAGATTCAAATATAAAAAATATAATAATATCATCCATCGCTGGCTCGAGCAGATGAAGCATGCTACACAGCTTGTTATTGGGATATTCTGTCCGTGGTTTATTCTTTAAAATGCCCAGCACACACAGTCAGACTCCTCACACAAGTCAAACACGAAGTGGCTCGTCTCGTCCTCTGTCAGACCTGCAGGATTTGAGAGGTTCCTTAAAAGATTTGAACCAAAACTACAGTAAATATGTTAAGAACAGGATTTAATGCCACTTGCCTTTTAACCAGTTTCATGAAAGTTTCTAAAATGGGTCCAATTCACGATGAATATATTGTAGATCTATGTGTGCAGTTATAGCTGCTGTCCACGGCAAACATTGGTATGCAGTTTTTACTATCTGTGTTTATGTGTCAGGAAACTGAATAACTGGTCCATAACTATGAAGTTTTCTGCTGCATTCAATGCAGAATACATCCACAGCTGTGAGGGATTTAAAAACCGCGTTATCATTTGGAAAACACTGATTCACAACCCAAAGATATCATTTAATCAAGAAAGAGGCCTCAAAGGTGAAAAGTCACAACAAAAAGAGAGAAAATACTTGCAACTAATGAAAATATGTGAATAAAAAAAAAGCAGATAGTCAACTTGATTTGATTAACTTCACTGATATCTTATTTGAATACAATTGATGTCTACAATTGATCACTATAATATGCTAGGCTTGTAGTCAAGACCGTTTAAACGGGGACCAAGACCAGACAAAGACTAGTTCAGCTCAAGAACGAGACCAAAAAAAACCTAGTTATTTAGTCATCTTGGGTGAGTTGTAGAACATCAGGACCATCCTGGGTTAAGCTGCTTAGTTTCCACCAAATAGTTTTTGCTTTTTCTGCCATTAAAAAAACCACAAAGTAGTACCACTTTTCAATTCGTATGCATTTTTATCACCTCAGTTTTTAGTGTTCAATTTCAGTTCATGTCCACTTATCGGAGTGAGCAAGTGCACAGTCTGTTCAACAGCTTTGTATCATCTTCTCTTAGGTCCAAGCCTTCCTCTCCTCTCTGGCAGAAGAAGAGCAGGACGAGGTGAAGAAGGAACTGATTTTTATCAAGGAGATTTTCACCAAGCAGCCAGAAGAAGAGGAGGAGGAGGAGGGAGGAGGGGAGGAGGGAGGAGAGGAAGACAAAGGACAGACGAAGGATAATGGTGATCTAAGTTCCCAAATACACTGTTCTACCCCCCTATGTGAGTGACACAGACCAGCAGGAAGTAGAAGGCTTTATCTGAACACTGACCCGGGATCAGGTTGCCTTTGGCGCGCGTTCACACACCGGGGGGGGACCTGTGCTGAGAAGAGAGGCACCTGCATGTGAAGTTGTCACTTTAGTTGATTTTCAATGTCAATTCTTAGGACAGGAGGGTGAGAGCCTGCATTTGCTGACACGTAGGGGATCTAGAGTTCATGTTGAGCCAACAAAATAAACCCAGCTGAAGCTAGCCGAGCTGAATTTCAGGAAGAAAAAATAGTTTGCGCTGCATAAAGAGAGTAAAATGTCATGGGAAAAACTCAGACTTCATAAACTTGTATATTTGTGAGAAGATTCATCATTTCTGAAACAAATTGACTTATTTAGGTGGCCACTGCTAAACACAGGTATTTTAGGTTATAAGATTATAAGACGACCACCTCTTTTTCAAGACTCAAGTTTGAAGAAAGACTTTTTGAACACCAAATTCAATTTTTATACAGAAAATATTACAGTACATCTGAAACAAATGATTATAACAATATATTCGAGAGAAAAAGCATGTTATTTTGCCTCATTGAAATCATTATCTTGAAGTTTGCATCATAACTTCTCCTCAGCTGCCGGTTCACCTGCCGAACTTCCACCCTCTTTTCTCCAGATTGTCGCTACGTTTCTCCACTTTCTGTTATCTCTTCTCTTTTCTTTCTTATACTATTTTTTATTTTTCTTCTTCGTGACAGGGGTTCGCTTTGGCCTGGGGAGTTAAATTCAGCACTCGCTTTAAAGATATCTGGCGCCATCTATCGTTGTGAATGGGTATAACGTCTAGACCCCGAATGTAAGACGACCCCCACTTTTTCAGTCTTATTTCAATGCAAAAAACACCGTCTTATATTCAGGCCAATACGGTAGTTTAATTGGGCCTCAGCCGTCGGCGTGTGTCTTCTTTATCAGGATCAGGCCTATAACAAGAATTTTCAGGAACCTCTACCTACCATGGGTTACTGTAGGAACTTCAGCGTGAGCGCCAACCCTGATCTTAACCCTGGTGGTGGAAGATCCTGACCAGCTTCCACCTTTTGAGTACACGTCATCTCCTCATACATTGCCACTATACAGTGAACAGAAACCCAGCAACCATCTAAGTTCCCTCAGTGCTGCTTGCATTGCTCGTTCGGCTTCTTTGCGACCTTTTTCCTCTCCTGCTTTTATTGGGGGTTGGCCAGTAAAAGTGATTTGTAGAGGTGATTTGGTGAGTCAGTGGATCCCATCAGTCCATCACTGTAAATAGATATGAGGCGTTGAAGGATCGGGGAGGAGTTACAGTCCCAGCTTTCTAGGTTTTACTCCAGTCCCCATCTGATGGAAACCTGCCTGTTTCTGCATATACTGTAGCAAGAAACTGGTGTGATTGGTGTACTCGGTATCACGTCAGTCCTCTACACCAGTACCGACGAGCATGTGCTCCAACAAAAACAGATAACAGAAATTTCAGACTTATTATTATTATCATTATTAGCACATCTAGATGTTTTAGCCCATTTATGTATTTAGACAAATTATTGTTGAAGATTCTCTGATACGTTGTTGCTTTTTTATAGTTTTGACAAAATATATCCCAAACCTTAATTATTCAGGACCCCTTCCTTCTCTTACAAAATGAGGCAAGAGATGTTAAATATACATCTTGATTCATTAAAAAAAGATTCTTCTGCTCATGATTAGATTCATCCCTCTTTTACTTGGAAAATAGTACATTATTTTCAAAATCACACCAGTTTGGTGTATCAGGTATAATCAGGCCACAAAATTAAACCAGCTGAGGTTACTGAGAATTAAATGAGTGATCGTTTCATCTATGGATTTCTTGAAAACCTCAGGTCCTAACATTTATGTTGACACATGTCATTCAGGTAAAAACACAAGTTTAACAATTGTCTTTTTAAAACCCTAAAATGTAAATGTGTCCAACGTCTAGCGATGTCAAAGCCGTGCTCAGCTCATCTCAGGCCTCCTGGAGTGTCGCGCTCGGTGCCTGATCCAGTGTCGGTGTTCAGGGGCCGTCGATTTGTTCGCATGGCATCACAAGGAGAGACAACAGATCAAGAAGTTCAATCTGCATGCATCTGAAATGTAATTAAGACAAGTGGTTGAGTTAATTTGGAATGCAAACAAAAATCAGCCGAAGGAAAAGCAGAATGTCATCATGATCCCAGCATGGGGGGAAATCAGACCGGTGTCGACCACAGACTGAAACTGCATGTGGCATGGATGACATTTACGTGTGTTGTGTAAGTTTAAATTCACTGTCACTGTAACAGGCGTGTTTGTGAATTTTTACCAGCTTCCGACGGCGAGGAGTTTGTTAGCGTTCTCACTGAGCTGCTGTTTGAGCTTCACGTCGCCGCAACGCCGGACAAACTCAACAAGGTGACGCACGAACGCATGGACGGTGCACATTTGTTTTTCAGTGGTTTATAAGAATACTTGTTTTATTATTTTTGTGTCTTTACTATTTTTTTCAGTCGTTAAACTTTATCTTTCCCCCAAAATGTAGGGGAATGTGCTTGTGTTTAGGTTTATCAAGTTAAGTCAAAAGAAGAAAAAACAACTATTCAAATAGTCTTCAGGGAACAAGTGGGATCAGTTTCAATCGAAGTTTTCAGAAATTAGAGACTGAAGTATATTAAATCCATTAAAGCTGCACAAAAGAAGTGAAATCCAACTTTTAATTGCATATTGATTTTGGGAATTCACTCAAATTAACTTCCTTCTTGTCTAGTTTGAGGAATCTCGTCCAGACACCTGTAACCTTGTTAATATCCTCCTGCGTTCTTGGATCTGATCCCCGGCACAAATTCACCCTCGTAGAGCCGACACCAGCATAGAATCGTGCAGATGCATGTTATTATCCTACGTGAGGATGGCGATCTCGCACCCTGCCGGGCTGAACGGCGGTAATTGTCCTTCTGCAGGCTCGAATGAGGGCCCATGATTGGGTGAACAAGGTGGAACCGAACGTCGCTACAGCAACAGCTGAACGGCCAGAAGAGACCTCGTCTGGAGAAAGCAAAGAGGAGGAGCAGAGGAAAGATGGTGAGGAGCAGCAGGAGCAGAAGAGCGAGAAGGAGAAGGAGGAGGACGAGGAGGTAAAGGGAATAGAGAAAGATGAGCCAAAGGAAAATGACCCCAATTCAGTAGAGGTGAGGTCAACTCAGTATTTTAATGTCATTCATGATTCAGACACCTTCCTTTTAGCTGCCACAACCCCATTTTTTTTTCATCACCTCTTCTCTGCAGGCAGTCTACCTGTCATCAGTCGGCAGCCTGGCTGAAGTGACGGCTCGCAGTATTGAGCAGCTCCACAAGGTGGCAGAGCTCATCCTTCATGGCCAGGAGCTGGAGAAAGCCGCCAGGGACCAGGCGCAAATCCTCTCCAGGTTTTCTGCACTTGTGTGGCTCATATTGTAAAATCTAATCACTTGCATCTGAGATTCACCGTTCAGCTGGTAATGTGAATGTACTTTCTGCCTTTGCCACTTTGTTTAATCCAGGCTGACCTGTGCCATGTGTAAGGAGGTGGACTGTTTGGCCAAGAGGTTCTCTGATACACTCCCTATTGTCGGGGTAGGTGACATGTGCAGAAATGATGGGCATGACGTTTTTTTTGTCTGTATCAAAGAATAGACAAAAAAAAAAAAATCATTCACTCTTTTTAGAGATGAATTATTCAGTCTTTGAAATATGTGGCGCTCTTGTAAGAGTCAGAAAACAGACTGACAGAAATATCACACCTGACATTTCATGAGAGGCATGGCCAGAGGCACGCGAGCTCCAGCTCCAGCTCATGGGTGTCTGTTTTCATGAAAGAAGAAGTTTGACTGATTGTTCTGCAAAGTGGTGCCACGAAGGTTTTTTCAGGGTGTTCATTTAGGTGTGGCTGTATGTGATTGGATGGAGGAAGGGAACTGCTTTCTAGCACAGATAATGGAGAGAGAGAGAGGAGATACGGATCTAATAAAAGGTTCTCATCACCGCTGCTGTCTCTCTTTCAGGGCCAGAAGAAAGCAGAGGACTTGAATCCGTTTGTTGATAGTGTGCTACTAGAGGTGAGACTTTTCTTTTCCCCCTCCAACAGTGATGATCAAGGAATAAAAAAAGCTGCAGTTGGGAACCTCTGAAAAATCCAGTAACTACCTAGGATATTTGAACACATATAGCGTCCATGAGGAGCGTCCTCGCTGGGGCGTGTGCATTCGAGCTCACAAGTGCACAAGCACGAGGAAGCTACGGTACTACCAAAACCTCAGCATCAGAGAACAGATACCTGAGAATAAATCAATAATGGAACAAATTGAGGGAAATACGTTTTATATGACTAAACGGCATCTGGATGTACCGCCAGAGAGCCTGATAACTGCACAAAGACACAAAGTGTTTTTGTTTTGATATTGCAACCAGATTACTTTACTAAAGGAAACAATAGCAAGAAACACCAATAACGTTTAGATAAATAAATGCAAGGCAATATGGAGGACAAACTATGAAATCATTGAAAATAAAAGCAGAAATATACATATTTTGTTTTTCCTTTTCCTTATACATGCATTCCTTGTTTTTACATTCCCTCGTTTCCTCTTTTTACTTTACCTTATGCTTTTCATTATGTAAATGAAGAGGGCTGCCCTTCTTGGTGCAGCTCTTCTCCTATTGGTCAATAAATGGAAAGAAGCAGGATCGGGCCAAAATTAAGATTTGCACAACCTAAAGACTAAAGACTAAACCAACAATAATAATAATAATGTCCAGATTTATAGTTGATAGACACTAGCTACTTTGTTTGTTTAGTAATGTCCCTTTAACAACCCCTACACCACATAACATTAATACATCACTTTAGAAATTCACCTGTTAGAGAATATTCCGTCTTCAGCAAGGGCTGATTGTGTAAATAAAAAGGTATAAGAGCAGCATTATACATACACTTCAACGAATGTGAGGGGTATGTATGTTTATCCCAGTGTGTCACCGCCGGTTAGGAATGGGCGATATTTTACCGTTCATGATATACCGTCAAAAAAATTCCCCACAATAAGAATTTGTCATCTCACGGTAAAAATGATAAATTGAGGAAATGAGCCTGAAAGAGCGAAAGAAAGAGAGAGAGAAAGAAAGAAAGAAAGAAAGAAAGAAATGAACAAGGACTGCATATAGGGGTATATATATATATATATATATATATATATATATATATATATATATATATATGTATATATATATTTCTTGATGAAAATGCACGTTTAAGGAAAAGAAAAAACAAAATATATATTTCTGCTTTTATTTTTAATTATGTCAGTTTTGGTCCTCCATAAGGCGACTGAGCTTCTCAGTATAATAAAACTAACCTTGGCCTTGGCTTAGACTGCAAGCTTCATCTTTTGCAGGTATTCCTGTACACCTTTTATGGTAAACACTTCTGTAAAAATAAACCAGAGATGAGTAAAAATGAGATGATAACCTGTCAAGAAGAAATACTGCTAATTCCACATGGAACTGAAAAGCTTTCAAGCCCCGCACCTCCCTCCACCGATGAAATGCCTCTTCAGTATTCACCTGAGTTTTATTTGCAGTACAGTCAGTTTATTCCCTTTTGGTTTGCTTACATGTGTAAGCAGTAACTGGCAAAGAAATCAACATCTTTTCCTGCAGTATTTGTTTTTCCCCGTTTCAATAAACCTGTTACAAATGTTCACATCTAGTTTTCCCTGAAGCGGTTGCATGCAAATGTTTACATGAGGCAGGGAGCTTGAGGGGGGGGGGGGTTATTATGGGCTGTCAGGATTGTGTTCAGGCCTCTGTGATTTACATTTGGCCCCCTGGCTGTGGTTGGAGGAGCTTCAACGGGAGCAGCAACAACTGTTGCCAAAAGAGCAGATTTGTTTCCCAAATCACATAGTTTATTAATATTATCTGAAAATAGTAATCATTTCACAAAATATGTCAAAAATAAACTTATCAAGTGCAACTTTAAGGGTGTTGAAGTTATAGCCTCTTGATGATGCTTTCATTTGGGGAGTAGGGTGACATATGCACGTGTTTTTTTAATAAAATATGTAACATAAATAAGTGTTTAATGTAAATATGGTTTGTATTTTTTTACCTTTGTCGACTGGTAACTGTTACAAATGCTTGTTTTAATACTGGCTCATTTGAGGTTCCAAGCCAGATTCATTTATGGGTAATCTTGTTTTATGGGTTAATTTATGGGTAATCTTCCAAGTAATTATCACAGGATATAACCAAGCACCTGATAAGAATGCTCCATTTTTAAAAAGAAAAACAAAACTACCAAATCATGTATAGTCGTGTAAATGTTGTGAAGGCAGAGCTTTCCTTTTATAGCCTCTGTAGGCCAGTTGTTTATGTTACATCCAGATGATGTGGCACCATTATGACTATCAGTAAAATGTTCTACCTGTGAGTCTTACTGTAAAAGTCCCTTATTCTCCTCCATATTTCCATTTTAAGTACTACTTCTCCTAAATGATGACGATAATGGTGATGACACTGATAAAGACCGTGGATCTTGTGTCTGCAGGGCTCCAACAGCACCAACTACATCCATAATGCGTTCCAGCTGCTGCTGCCCGTCCTGCAGATCTCCCACATCCAGAGTCAACACTGCCGAGCCGCTGCAGAGCCGGCAGCTCAGTCAGAACACTAACATCCTCACTGCTCATCCGCTCGTCCTAATGTACAGTTGTATAGTAACATGTAAAGAAGGGATTTTCCATGTTAAGTGCTTTTATCTGGAAAAAGTCCCAAACAGCAACGACAGCAAGAAGACAGAGAAATATATAGCCTTAATGATTATGCATTAATTAATTAAAGAGTTATTAGCTGACTTATGTAGAAGCTGCTGACATGGAGGTTGCGTGTGTTTATTTACCACTTTGTGTGATGAATGTTTCTTTGGCGTGTTATGCACCTCTATCGCTTTAAGGAGTGAACAACACTCTCGCTCAACGGATATTAAAAAAAAACGTGTTGATCGCTGAGCACCTGAACCAAAAACTGAAAGTTCCAGATTGTATTGAAGGTGATTTAATCTATATTAAGTTTTCTTTGCAAGTCTCACAGTCTGTTATTATTTCAGAAATAGAAACACTAATTAATTACCATCTCAACTGTTTTAAAACTAATTATCAGTATTAGTGAAATCATTCATTAATTTTTTTATTTCGTTTTTTTATGTTAAATTATGTGAAGCAACACTATCTTATATTTTGTTCTCAAACAATCTCATTTAAAAATATTGAAATGCTCTTTATAATAAAACAATTATGTGTCCTGTAGCCTTACGGTGTACATTAAAAATGTAATATAAGTGTAATATCTTATGTCTTAAGTGAGTCAGTTATTGATCTCCTGCTTTTTTCTCTTTTCTTTTGTACTTTTGGGTGAAGTTATTATGAACAGTTAGTGTTTGCCCAAACAGCTGTGTAGTTTTTTAGGTTTCTTTTGAAGTATCTGTTTAGATGCAGGTCATCAGTCCCTGCATTTGTTGACTTTATTAAGGGAAACAAACATAAAGTCATATGCATAACGACAATGCCAGTTCTATCTCCCACTAGCAGGATAATAAAACCCTCAACGTCACAAAATCTAGACTGCTTGAACAAAAGAACCTGGGAACCTGGGAACCACGCAACCGGATTCCCTAAAGCCACTGATCAAGCAGGATGTCCTGAAATGATCCCGATCCATACCAGCATCACCCCAGCATCTGCAGAGCTTTAAAGATTTCCTGCCCGCATCCTGGTACCAGACACCACAGGACATGTTTTAGCCGCTCAGTTCATACCTTTTGCTCCCCAGAGATACTTAAAATTTTACAACTCTTGTTTTTTTTCTTACCGTGAAGCCAAACTAAGTTGTAGTTTAAAGCCGCTACCTTTCCATCACTTTGATATATATCTGCTCCTCTTCTTTCATCTCACCTTTTCTACTTGATACATCGATGCTGGCACGAAAGCCATTAAGCAAAGAAATATAGTTCCATCTTTTGGAAGGCATCAGCAGCTTGTGCATGGCTGTTCATCAACCGCGCCGCGCGTATAAGTCTGAGCACAAATTCATCTCACAACACATCAGAATATGATTATAGTCAATAACTTTATTTCATTTTGGACAGTTTGTTTGTAACACAAAACTGCTTTTAAATAAATTCCCTGAAGAGTCCTTTAAGATGAAATGTTGAAAATAAAGTAATTATGTCATTTCTGCTTTGCAGGAAGAATACGTGCAGCCATGTGAAGGCCTTTGGTGTATTTTAAAACCATGTTCAGGTCTCCTGTGGCAGCTCCTCTGACATCAAGCCTGCTCCTCGATGAGGGAGGAGGTGGTGGGGGTGGCCGCGATGATGGAGATTGGCTAAGATAAGGAAACGGTTACGAAACACAGGAGTTAAATTCTTTAACACGGTCAGGATAAATTGATCTAAACTCTTTAACACATTCAGCACATGCTATTGTTTCATGCAGTTGACTGTAACAGACTTTAGCCACAATTGTAAACACTGGAAATTCAACAAAAAGTCTGATGTGACGTAGTGCTCCAAAATAATAAATCAGGAAGATAATATAGCAAAGTTGTATCAAAGTAAGCAAACCAAAAAGAAAGTCCAGAGTGCTCAGAAGGTTCATCTAAGTCGTGTGACGAAGGTGCTCTTTGGTGGGAAAAAGGATATCAAAAAAGAAGAAAAATCCAAGGCGCTCTTCTGCAAATATAAAAAGCCTTTATTTAAATTGGCTATTTCATGTAGAAAAGATTAAAACAAATCTTTTCTACATGAAATAGCCAATTTAAATAAAGGCTTTTTATATTTGCAGAAGAGTGCCTTGGATTTTTCTTCTTTTTTGTATCAAAGTAGTTTATCTTGTTTGGTTTTGTCTGACTAAAGCAAAACACAAGAATGCACATTTTAAAACGCATATAACAAGATACATAAACTTGTAGTTTCAATCTGTTAAACTGACCAACAGGCAGAATAAAATACTGTAAGATAACCTATCCAGCAATGTTTACATGTAAAAAGGCAGGACAGGAGAAATATATGTAAACGAGGAAAATTCCTCTTGTTATTTTTTATTAGAGGTTGAAAATAGACTAAACTCATTTTAACAAATGTATTTGTTTATAGAAAAACAGAAATGTGTTTTCGCTGTGGTTTGTAAGGAGAGACCAGAATATGGAGAGGAAAAAAGGGGAAACTAAAATGTGTTTTTGTGGTATTTGTATGCACAAACATTGACTTTACCAGTGTAGCAGTGGTCGGGGATTCCATCCAGCACAGTTTCTACGTCACCTGAAAATTGAATGCAAAGACGGTTAACGTGAACTCCCAGAAACAACTTGAGGTGATCTAAATTTGTTTAGGTGTGTGAATCTAATCATTCTCTCTGGAGATTGCATGCTTTGGAAAAGGTTAGGGTGGAGACATGTTTAAAAGGATGCAGTCTGGGTTAGGATCAATCTAGAAGTGGTCAGTTTTTTAAGACATTTTATTGCTCAGAGATACGTTAACAGGCTCGGTCATTCCAGGGGAAGGACTATATCTCTCAGCTGGCCTGGGAACACCTTGGAATCCCCCCAGATTAGCTGGACTACGTGGCTGGTGGGAGGGAAGTCTGGCTACTCCCCCCGCGACCGAGCCCAAGCAGAAGAAGATGGATGGATTTTATTGCTTGGAAATTAATGTAATTGAATATTATATCCCCCAAAGTGATGATAACACGGCTCTTTCTGGGGGTGTGTGTATGTGTTTTTATATTCGATTGTTACTTAAGATTGAATAATGTCCTCTTCATGGGTCATCACTTTTTTTTACAACCCTCCTCCAAAGTTAGAAATGAGGGAAAGGTTGAATGTTGTGAATGTGAAGTCTATTTAAGGAGCCTGGACACAAATGATGTCAATAAATGTCCTTTAGAAGGCTAAGATGAACACAAGGATTTCTTTTAAAAGCGTGTGTGTGTGTGTGTGTGTGTGTGTGTGTGTGTGTGTGTGTGTGTGTGTGTGTGTGTGTGTGTGTGTGTGTGTGTGTGTGTGTGTGTGTGTGTGTGTGTGTGTGTGTGTGTGTGTGTGTGTGTGTGTGTGTGTGTGTGTGTGTGTGTGTGTGTGTGTCCTTACTTTCAACTTCTTGAATTATTGAGAGTTCTGTCCAAAACAAAACAAGAAGCGGTTAAGAGCAGACGTCAGGACCTGCACATCATACCATCATTATTTTGAGTAATTTTGTTTGTTGCAGTTCTTCATAACTCACCTGACTGAGCTTGACTCTCGTAGAGTTCCAGGGTTGTCCCTGTTAGATAACGACTTAGTTAGAAATGATGAAAAGTTGCTATGGCATGAAATAGGTATCATCGCTCAATTTACCCTTCAAAGAGACGACGTTGGTTTGCTTCTCACCATCTACATGAACGATACGTAAAAAGGCACATCACAAATAGTTATTATTTATTTCATACAGGATACACTGAAACATTAGTCCAGTATGTTGTTGTCCTAACTGTCGAGATAACGACTATACACCTGTAGAAAAACTGTTACATTCTGTTAACCCCATTTCAACATTTGAATAGTATATACCGGTACATTGTGGTTTTTTTGGTCATATCTTGCCTCAGTAGCTATGTGTTTCAGCATGTCTCCTTCCTATTTTTTGGGTTGTTTTTTGCTGTTTTGTGTATTTTATTCACCTGTACCTGCCCTCTGCTGGCTACCTCTGTCACAAGGGACTGCGCTGACACTCCTACGGCCAATTTACCACAATCGATTAACCAGAATCGACTTTATTCACCTGGTTTTTGCAAACAAACGAGGAACTTGACTCGGCAGAGTTTGTGTCTCAAGGTTCCATAAAAGAAATTAAATAAAAATAAATGAATGTTGAATAAAAGCAAGAACAATCAAAAAATCTGTATGCTATATACAGTACACGCAAGACAGAACCAATATTAACTGTCATGATATTGCACAAATGAACCCGAGATGCATGCCATAGGATAAAACCAGTAGTGCAGAACCTGCACAAGGAATCGTATTTTGCAAATTTGCACACTGAGGCTTGAGCTGAGGTTTCAACCAGAAAAACATTAAGCTGTAAGCCGACAGAGCTATTCATTGCATCATCGTGCTGTCTGCCAGACGCAGACAGTTTTGCCTCAAGACTGAGAACATAAAAAATTCCTTTTCATGCAACATGTTTTAAGTGTAAATTAGAGGGTTTTTTCTTAATAGCATTTAATAACAACACCTTCACACTGACATTTTGATAAATGCACCCAACCACATCCTTTAAAAAGTCACAGCTAAACAGAAAGTTGACTGGAAGTGGAAGCAAGATGCATCTAAAGATTTCATAGTCAAAAATAATGCATCAAAACACGAACACAGATCTCAACCTCTGATATTCAAATGTTGACATTTCCGCCTGTGATAAGCTTTCTTTTGACGTTATTGATTAAAAATGTTAAACTTTGTGTAGTTTGGCTGTGTTTGCAAACACAAACTTTCCTTAAACTGTTCCTCACATAGGGGAGGTGTTTTAAGAGGAACATTACAACCTAAAACATTCACTACGAGAGGTTTTATCACAGGAATTCATATTTAGAAAGAAATGAAAAGAGAGAAATAGTTTGTTCTGTAGAAAAGGAAACTTGAAAGAGAAAAACAACTTCAGACACGACGCACACTTGTTCCTTTTTTTACCTTTTAACAGCTGACGGTTGATGTCATAAACAGCGGGGCGCACCTTGGGCTTTTCTGTCGAAGAAAAGGAACATCTTCATGTTGTGTTCAAAACATCAAACCAGTCAAAACAGCTTGAAGGTTTCTTTTTTTGTGAGCCTTACTGCACAACTTTTTCTCCCGGTAGATTTGTCCAATCACAGTTGTAACTATAGCCAGAAACACCACACACAGCAGGGCGAGCCAGGCCACTCTAAACATGCACAGCCACTCATCTAGAGGTCAAAGAGCCATTAAAACAGATTAAAAAGAAATTGATATCAGCCACTTTCCTGCTAAAGCTTGGTAAAAATGGTGCACATTAGAAAAGTAAACAGAAAAGAGCCACAAGGAGGAAAGAATGTGAATGAAAAACTCTCTTGAAAGGGGACAAAAAAAAGAAAGAAAGAAAGAAAGTGAGATGGATATCCAGCTTTCATCGTGCGCACTGGAAAACATGACATAGTTGTTGCTTTAAGTCCGGGGGAGTTTTGGGGAGCAGAATAGAAAGAAAGCGAGCCAAAATCAATACAGGAGATACAGAAGATTAAGATGTGATGCGGCCTTGGAAAGATCATACGGTACAGAGGAAGAGAAAGAAACAATCACAGCTGAGACCGGAGTCAAGACAAGAAGAATTGAAGGAAATTTGCTTTATTGGAAAAAATGACCCCAGTGAGGACCCTGGGAGAGAGCGGTTCCGAATGAAATAACAGCCGGGCCAGTTTGTCCTTCTCTTATTGTCTCCTAGAGGGAACGGGGAACAAAGAAAACGCTGCTGCCTCATCCGACACCAACCTTTGTCTGTTAGTTTCCATGGCAGCTTTTCCTTTAGTGTTGCTGTCAAAAGTGTTTGATTGGCGAGCCAAAGGAGACACTGGCTTCGATTGGATGATGTAGCTGCGGGCAGAAGAGGAAGACAGCAGAAGAACGCTTCCCTCTGGCTGTCATCATCATCATCATCATCATCGTCGCCCATTTCACGCTCCTCATCTTCAGGTGGGTGGAGGTGCAAGGAACTGTGATTACCGTGGCCGTACAAAGTCAGATTCGAGTACTCTGTACTGTTGAGCTGAAACTCAACTGAAACCTTCAGAAGCAAATTGTGATCTGTTAATGAAAAGACCAGAAGTTATTGACTGATGTCTAAACAAAACCGTGGTTCCATGAGGACGAGAAAAGTGCCAGTCGTGCCTGTAGGTGAATGTTAAATTAATTAACAGTGAACATGTTAACATGCCAAGATCTGACTAGTTTTTGACTGTTATTAAATATATTGAGGTGTTAATGTTTTCAGTACAATTATACTCTACTCTTGTATCTCACTCCTTCCTCATTAATCTAATACATTTTGACCAACATCTTGGCCTGTTGAACATAACAGTATGTTTCTTAATATATTACGCTCACTAAAGTAATGCAACATTGACTTACCTTAACAATCTTTACTTGCCAGTTCATGAGAATGTTTAGTCATCTTTCTAACTAATTTAGTACCTACATAGCAAAGAATGTGTGGCCCAAACTTGGCCCACATTTGGCTTTGACTGATGGCATTGACTCAGGGTTAGTGTGGCTGCTTAAACTTGATCACATATCCATTACATATGTTCCATTTATCCACCTTCTTTGGACCTTTGGGCCACTCTTGGCCCCTTGCAACGATTGTGGAAACCATGTCAAAATTAGCTAAAGAGTTTTGGGCCATATCTGGCTCATACAACACAAACCACAACAAAGTTTGTATATAGTACATACATAGTACTTTTCAGTGCTTTAACTGAGCCTTAAGTGCCCAAAGAAGCCCAGATTACCGAAGACACCACATGTGTCTAATATGTAGGCTCATTAGTTTGTACGACGGAGTATTAGGGCCAAATTAGACAAAAGAAAATTGGAAATTACGAGAATAAAGTAATAATAATATGATAATAAAGTCGTACAAAATTACAAGAATAAAGTCGTCATTTATGAGAACTCTAACAGGAAGAGCACACCCGTGTTTTGTGGAAGAGGAGCTGTCTGGTCGACTGCAAGGCTATCGGTGGTTATATCTGCTGCCATTCAGAGGTTTCGTTGTTTCTCAGGAAACAATGAGGATGATCATAAAGATTTTCCTCTTCCACAAAAGACGCAATTTCTTCCAAGTCCATGTGGTTCCTTCTTCAAAATAGATGCAGTTGTTTGCACAGTCGTTTTAAAGTCCTTATAGGCCTACTGATAATAATTCGATGCTGATGTGCCAAAAGATTAAGTTTTTCCTTATTTGTGAAACCGATACCAAAATATAACTTCACAAGATGCTCAATATTCCTCATTTTAACACAGGGAGAAGACTGCTCTTCCTGTTGGAGTTCTCATAAATTACCACTTTATTCTCGTAATATAACGACTTTATTCTCGTAATATTACGACTTTATTCTCGTAATATTACAACTTTATTCTCGTAATATTACGACTTTATTCTCGTAATATTACGACTTTATTCTCGTAATATTACGACTTTATTCTCGTAATATTACGACTTTATTCTATTACGACTTTATTCTCGCAACATTATGACTTATTCTCATATTATTATGACTTTATTCTCGTAATTTCCATTTTTTTTTTGTCTTAGTTTGGCCCTAATACTCCATTGTAAGTTTGTGCCTCTACCTTCTGTCAAAATGATCCTGTCTGGCTCCTAAAATGACCAAAACTGTAAAAGTCTTACGGGAGATACAGTGGTTGAAACTCAGACCTCACCCTGCGACAAAAAATTATATTTTCTGATTGGCTGAGAAGTTCTGTGTTCTGATTGGCTGATAGGGTGGTAAGTGAAGACAGCTGCCCTGAGCTGTATGAGCGCTCAACGCACAGTAGCGTCGACTGCCTTTGACTTTGTAAGATGGGCTGTTCCTGGAGTTTCTGCTTCTTCTAAAGTTAGTAATTTTCCGCGTGAAAAATGCTGTGTGGTGTATGAACGTGTGAACTTGTTGAAATGCGCGAGACTTGAGAGCCCTGACTTGAGGGTTTGTGCAAGTAGTTTCAGATGACTTAACAATAGTTATGTCTGTTTGAGATATACACACAAAGGCTTCACTACAAATCTGAAAAAAGATATGTCTTGATGTTAACGTTCAGCTTAATTTAGTCTTGATGATGAGAGAACCCAGGAACATGATCCAAAAAGAACAAAAAAGAAAAAAAGCTGAGTTGATAGAAATGCCATTAGTTTTACAAGTATTTGCTCATATTTCAAGTGTTTGGCTGCCAAACACTTGAAATATGAGCAAATAATTAACTTTGGCAATTCAAAATGTTAACAAAACGATGAAGTTTATATAAATAAGCTAAATAAGCAACTGGTTTATTGTAGTTAGTGAGGTATTTCAGACAGGATCTGAGATCAAGACTGAACCACTAGATTTGTGCAGAAACATTCGGGTGTTCATTTGTGCAATACCTGAAGATGAGACGTTGCTGTATAATTCTGTCATGTCCTTGTCTGTTTCACACATGAACCAGCTCATTTTTGGTTTATCTCCTCCTTCCCCATCTCCTGATACTAACTCTGTTAAGATGCTTTCGTTCTCCGGTGTGCAGATCTGCCTCCGGTTTACATGATCTGGAGTCGGAGGCGGATCACAAATATCCGTCCTCTTATCTTCAGCGTTTCCAGGCCTTCCATCTTCCCTTTTCTCCACCTGGTTCCCTTGTTCGCAGGGCTTGCATTTGAAATTCACTTTTAACACTGAAAGGATAAAGAGGATGAAAATTCAGGAAGATCACTCAGCCGACACCGGGATGAGGCAGAAAAACACCAAAGTGCTCTTCAAGTCAGAAAGCAAGACCTTAAAATGGAAACTGTTGCCTCCAGTTTGTATCTGACAGAGAGAGGCACACGGGGGAAGACAGTAAAAGAGAAACCACTGAAGGCAAACGGCACGAGTACAAAGGTTAAAGCAGGCTGCTGTCATGAATAACTGTTTAAAGGCAACACGATACAATACAGAAGCATTTTCACAGCCGTCAGTTTGGGGTTGTGTGGAGCTACGTATATGGGAGTCTGATTTTTATCTCAGAAAACAAATCAGAAAAGCTCTGCATAATGAGAAACATGACAACGAACGAAAAAAAACAATGATACAGTTTGAAGTTAATGCATCAGTAACTTAAGTGAATGCTTCAAATCGATATGAACTGAATAAACAAAAATACTCACATATAAAAGTATGAAAATAAAAAATGCTACATATGTCCAATCTGAGGTCGTACTGGATGACTCACCTCTGTGTAAAGTGAAGAACTCTGGGAGGCAGATGATGAAAGCGAGGATCACGAGGAGGAGAAGTTTTGTCAGGGCAGCTTTTGTCATGGCTGTACAGTAAGATCACATACGGTTGTTCAGGATGACATGCGGCCCGTTATATATCGCCTCCACTCTTGAGACACAAACATATGTGTGGCGTCTGCGTCCACACCATTTTCCTTCTCGTGCACTTTCAAGGAGCTCTTACGATTCGGCTCAGAGGAAAGAACACATGTACATTATATGGCAACTTCACTTCCTATTACGACTTCCTGTCATTTTCTCAGAAAGGGTGAGAAACCGAGAGCAGCGAGGACGAGAACGAGTTTCTATCAGCTCAACGTAAGTATGAGAAGTGTTTGTCTGCTTTGTTTTGGATGTGTGCGAGAGCAGGGGGTGACAGTGATCTTCTTGGCTGAGTTTAGGTCCACAGTGAGTTTTATTAATGAGATGGATGTAAGGTTGGACGTGTGCAAGTTTTCTTGTTGGATATAGATGACAAGGCAAAATTGTTCTCATTAAACTTTTCTGTTCTTGGAGCAGACTGATTTTTTTTTTTTTTAAACAAATACTCTGTGTTTTAACTTATTGCAGGTTTTCTGAGTTAAATAGAATGTGACAGACACCAATTCAAAATTGCACCTTGAGCAGTCACTTCTGGTTGCATCAACAAGTCTGCGGCGGACTTGTGGCTGTGTTTCTGACCAGTTGTAAATGCTGAATCAGTGGAGTTCAGTGGATTACCAACTCATTTTCAGTTAGGCTGAAGACAGAACAAGAACATGTTGTATCAACTCCACAACCAGCTTTGGGATATTCCTGTTAAAGATAAGATAAGATAAGATAAACCTTTAATAGTCCCACAGAGGGGAAATTTGCAGTTTACAGCAGCAAAGGGGGATAGTGCAAAAACAAGAGGCAACAATAGAAAAAGTAATAACACAGTAATAATAATAACACACTATAAACACTATAAACAGTAACTGGTATACAATAATAATAATAATAATAATAATAATAATAATAATAATAAGAAAGATAAATAATAAGAAATACTAGTATATGAAAAAGATAACAGACGGATATTTACAGATGGATATTTACATAATTGCACGTTGCAGTGAGTGAAAGATATTGCACATTATTTCCAGTATGTACATTTATTGTCAGGTTGTATGTGGTCTACTGGGAGCAGTGCTGGTTGTGTAGTCTCACAGCTGCAGGGAGGAAGGACCTTCTGTAGCGCTCCTTCACACACCTAGGGTGAAGGAGCCTGTCGCTGAAAGAGCTCTCCAGCGCTCTGAAGGTGTCCTTCATGGGGTGGGAGTCCTTCTCCATCATGGATGACAGCTTAGCCATCATCCTCCTATCTCCCACCACCTGCACTGTGCAAACCTCTTTACTCCAGCAGTCTGCAGGTGCTTTGAGTTTATGCAGAAAAATTCAACGGTCTTCCTGCTTCTTCATTATTCCTTCAAACCACAGCAGTTACAAAACTCTTCACTTTTACTTCATGAATACAAGCTTAACCATGTCATGAACAGCATCATATGACTCCCATAAAGTGATGCAAGACTCACTTTCCCAAGAACCATGACTCTCTAGCAGCTTCTACATCATATAATAGAACTTTCGTGGTTGACGAGTTTTGCTCAAATGATCCATTTTCTTTATTGTTGTTCGGGACAGTGGTGATCTGCAGCCTATCCCAGCGGTTACCCAGCGAGACAAAGGGCACACCCTGTTCAGATGTTCATCACGGGGCCATACAAAGGCAAGAGCACGCTCACATTCATGTATTCAATTCAAAGTCTCCAGTTGTCTTAGCAACCGAACCCACAGCGGCACTGGGAGAACATGCAAACGTGATGCAGGAAAGGGCACCTTCTTGTTGTGTGGCGACCCGTGTCATTTCTAATCATGCAAATTCGGCGCCTTCTTCCAGATCTTACACATGTTTTTTTCCTACAAATATTTTACTTCTATACTAAATCGACTAACTGTCACTGAGATGTGCCACAGTGGATCATCATGTTGGTTTTAATGGCTTTTGTGACCCCTTATCTCTGCTCATGACCCCTTAGTGCAGGGCTCTTCTAGTCTGATCTTTGAAGGCTGTTGCCCTGCACGGTTTTAGATGTTTCCCTTCTTCAACTCATCCTGATACAAATAACTGTGCCATTAACAGATCCACTCATTTGAATCAGGTGTGTTGATGCAAAAAGAAGTCTAAATGCGGGACACTGTCCAACATGGATTGGACTTGAAGAGCCCTGGCATCGTAGCTGTTTCATTTATTGATTTCTTTCTGAGCGTTGGACTGCGTGTCCTGCCCCAGCACACGTTGATGGCTGATGGAGACAGGAATCGATCTGAATGCCAATCAACTCTATGTTCTTTATTAATGTTTAAAGGTGTCTGTTGCCTGATGTTTTAAGTTGCTCAGTAGTCCAGTCTGTGTTGTCAAAAAGAAAGACATTAAAGGAGCTTGAGGCCGGATTGTGGCAGGATTTATGAAAAAAATCTGTATACATTTTAAGTTTTCTAGTAATAATGTCAGATGAAGCGTTCCAAACCCAAAAGAATGAGCCCTCTAGTGTATCTCTCCTTTGCCTTGAACAGGCTGTGTGCTGCAAAATGTGCTGCAATTCGGTCCCGAATTTCCCGCACTGGGCTGCGGATGTGACGTCACATGACGCTGCATGTGCGTTCTCCCCGTTCTCCCGTGCCGGCTTCACTGTTGGCTGCAGTACCCCCAACGGCCGTCATGGTGAAGGGTGGCGCTAGAGAGTCTCATTTCTTAAAAGGAGCCTCAAGCTCCTTTAACAATGTTTTTTGGGGTTGTTTTTCTAATTATTCTAATCGTTCTGTCCAATAAAAGGATCAAGTAAACTTTTACCATGAATTAATTCCAATGTTACGTAAATGTCTGATGTGTTACGTGCTTCATCTGTGCCAGCTAAAAGACGGGCCAATGGTCTTAATACTTTTATGAGAAACAAAGGCAAAAAGAAAAGATGCAAGGAATCCTTTTCCTTTTAAACTACCGGTACTAAAGCAAAAAATTTAATCTGCCAGATGTTTCAGTTGCTTTTAAAATGAAGAGATGAACTCTTGATAATCACAAAGCAATCCTGCTGTAATCTCATAACCATAATTATGAGATGCTGCATCACATTTACATTTATTTGAAGAATTGGGACGTTTTCTATTAGTTGTGAGAAAATGCCTGCTGCTGGAGAAGAGACAACTATTCTTTTTAACTTTCATTTTCTTCTGAATGGAACTTGTTTTTATTTTCCTTTGTACAGGCTTATTGGATCTCTCCTGGGTGTTTGGTGTAGCTCAGATTTTATGGTTGGGTACCTGAGAGCCACTTATCTCGGCGAGCCTGAACACATGTGGGCCCACACGCACACACACACAAACACAGTGATGAGCGTGGCTGGCAGGTGGAGGCTTATCTCCACTCCACAGCAGTTTCTCATCATAGGTCAGGCAGCAGCTTAAAGAGGGGAGGGAAACGCAGCCAAAATTAAGAAGAAAAAAAATCACTTTCTGGGCTTTTATGTTCAATTGAGTCTGCTTCAAGTGCTGACAGATATTTGGGCTGAGTGACTGAAATGCGTTTTATGTTTGCCAGACCACACGAGTCGCCACTGGCAACAGTAACGACTCCATGAGTTAGGTTACATTTATTTACTAAAGAAATAACTGCAGTTCTGGCATAATTTACACAAAAAAAACATGTGGAAAGTAGAAAATGAGAACTGTTTCATGAAAATGAATTTTATACTTCTGTATTGTCAAACAACAGACACAATATTTTCCCCTGTATTCCTTGATTTAATAGAAAGGATAGTTATTTCTTGTAATGGGTATTAATTTATCTATCCATCCATTGTCTATACAAGCTTACTCCAACATTTTTGTGGAGTATGGTAGGAAGCCAAGGACCTGGAAAAAAAACCAAGCCAAGATTTGAAACATTTATTTCTACTTGCATATTATTTTTTAAATATCATGAGGAAAAACTCACAATCACAACAGTTCCACAACATCCATCTTGGCTGTGGTGATAAAACGTTAATGTTCCATATGTTTCAGGGGACCAGCAGGAAATCTCTCCAGGATCTTCAAGCCTCCATGAAACCTTCGCGGACGGCCATTGGTATGGAGTCTCTGTTGTCTTTGTGTGATTTAAGAAATGTTTGTGCTGAGGCTCATAAACTCACCAAAGTGGAAAGTAGACTTCCTCGTGCTGCTAACTGCAGATGAATGGGTGAATGTCCAGAAGAGACGATGCTGAAGGTCTCCAACGCTGGTGTTCAGACACTTCACTCAGAACCTAATCATTCTTGTTTGTTTTCTTTCTTTTTAGTTTACTTTGTCTTGACTGCAACACGTCCACTTTCCACTGTGATTTATTGATGAAACACTCTCTCATGGTAACAAGAAGCAGGAAAACGCTAGTTTCCTTGTGGTGCAGCTTGCTCTGTTGAGTTTTATTGGATTGTTGATAATGTAGGCAGAAAACAAGTGGACAAGCATGAGTGCATGACATGGAACAGGAAAATGTCCCAATAAGAAAACAATGGGATTGTTTCAGTGTTATGCTGACAACACAGCTGATGCATTATGGGATGGCTTTGCTATACTGTGAGCAATGAATGTTATGGAAATGAACCTTCAACCACTTCATATTCCTCTAACTGCTCAAAGAAACTGAGCAGACAAATGCTTTAAATTGGTTTAAAAAAGGATTGATTGTCCAGAGGCAAGGAAGTAAACATTGGGGAAATGAGCTCAATGATGTGAAATGTATAAAGTATTCACAACAAATCCCAGTAGTCTCAGAACATGGTTCCCCTCATCCATAAGCCAGCATGTCACACTGAGGCGTCTCTGCAATATGCACTGTTCTGTTTACCTCTTTGTTTTCTTTTTGCACTCATTATGCCTGTTTGTAATGTCTAACAAACCTTAATACACTTAGGTGATGGCCAAAATGTCCAAATATACATTTCAGAGCAGCAGTCAGTTAGTGAAGCCATTCTGACAAGACTTCGACTTTTAAGTCCAGTTTTTTGTCGCACAGTGAATTTTTTTGTTTTGCAGATATCACTGCTCAACCAGGTCGTATGTTTTAATAAATTAGTGGCCTTATTCCCAAGTCGCCCTATTGAACTACTCACTGGAACATATTGACATTTCATTAAAGCTCCCCAAAATAAATCTTTCTCATTTATTGACTTTGTGATGTTGGCTGCGGTGCCAACCACGAATTTCAGAATAACAAATCAATAATTAAATGTTTCTTCCTGAACTTTTAGAAGCAGCAATGGAGTTTGAAAGATGTGTAGCTCGCTGCCAGAACTTTGCACTTTCGGTCTTGTTTATAGTCAATACTCTCTTTGAGACCGTTTTAATTCTGTATGAAATCAAACGGATGCTTTTTTCCATAGTGATCTCTCTTGTTGCACAGTTGCAAAGCATCACACATCTGTCACGTCTAACTGAGGCTTTGACGATGAACACAGCTGTGCAAAGGCTTGCGGGCACATAAGAAGTGTTTTTGAGTATGTGCAAGCATACGTAAAGACCGAGAGTCAAATCATAACCACTGAACTTTTCTTTAAGACTCAGATATTTTCTCAGCATTATGAACATCCTGCTGGGTGCTTGACAGTCTGCGCTGTCGTCTCGGACAAAAAAAACCCATCACACTAGAGAGAGGGAGAGAGTGGTGCACGGAGGCTATTTTCTGAGCAGAGCTGAATTAGTGGAGAAATCCAGTGCGGAGAGCATGGAAATTGAAGCTAACAGCGTGTTGAAATTAGGGATTAAGGTACAAGAGAAGATTTTATAGAACAGGTGACACCCTGCAGGCTCAGTGCAGGTTCTGGTTGCATGTCACGCTTTAGAAGAAGGACATTTGATCTTCCCCCATCATGTTCTCACTGTGATATCTGAACCTAATACCTGGATCTGCTTTGAATGGACACAATGATGTTTTCAGATGGGCAAAGACATCAATAGCTACAGAGATTTAAAAATTCTCTTTCATCCTCTGCACCATGAGAGTTGAAATCATTGCTTTTTAGGTCATACACTATTTGGTAGGAGTTGCTGTTTAATATGCATAGGCAAAGTTTTATGTTTATTGAAATGAATTTTAGAACAATCTGGACATTAGACAACCCTAGATAACCTTACCCAGCTTCTAAATGCATACTAGATTCTGCAGCGGACAAACAAGTGAATACAAGTCTACGGTTAATGAGGTAATAAAAAACACGATCATTTTGCCTGCACTGTCGTGCTGTGGGCCAGACTTAAACATCTGGTTACTTGTGTGACCTCCCTTCCTATGTTCTTGCACAACTAAAAATTTAACATTTTAGAGTGAAATGCATTTGCAAATATGGATTCATTGCCATGTAAAGACCAAAAGAAAAGAAAAAAAATGCAGTAATCCCTATGTTTATTTTGCCTTTTTCATCTCATCAGCTTGGTTTCACATGTTAATATGCATTAAGTTTTTTTTATTTCAAGTCTACAAGTATTCATTGGAAAAAAGATGAAAATCCAAGGTTTTTTTTCTCTCTTTCTCCACAATATACCCCATTTAAAACTATGCATGTCTGCATTGATGTGACAGGGTATTGAGTGGAGGAAGGTATTTTTTTCTTAACTCCCTTATCTCTCCTTTAACGCGACAAACGAGTTAAAGGAGACACAAAAGAGGGAGAAACGATGGTAAATTGAGTATGAGCATGTTTTTCCATTAAACACAGAGCAGGAGGAGGGGGAGTCGGAGGACGGGGATGAGAGCGCTGTGATTTAGTGCTGTGTCAGCACTAAGGCGTTGTCTGGTTCTCCAGAGAGAGCACCATGAATCTTTATGTCTTTTTATGTAGAAATTACGATGTTTCACAAAGAGATTATCATTATGAGGGATGCTTTAAAGGTGATGAAGAGGTCCAGTCTTATCTTCCTGCTGCTCTAATTTGTCTGTTTGAATCACAGTTTTATAACATACTCTCATTACAGAATGTCCTTAAATCTTCCCTTCATTTCTTTGTTATTTTGGTCACAATGAAATAGACTTGATGTGACTGTATGACTGTAGTTCAAAGGCTTTTAGTCATGTTTTCTATGCCTATTGTGTGAGGGTGTAATTTGCCCTTCCAACAGATGACACGACCACCAAAGTGACCTTAAATGGGATGAACCTGTAGAAACCTCTGAGCCACAAAAGCGATGGGGCTTTTAATGTTTTACCTCCTCCTTCCCTTTTCTCTCTCCTCAGCCATAACCTTTCCTGTGAGAAAATGCCATATCAATAAAAGCTTTTTAACATGAGGAAAAAAAATCAATATGCTCTCAATGCACCTTTCGCAAGCTTACCTCTGAGCAAATGAGTGGTTGTGCTCCGAGACCTACAATGTTTGCTCTTTAAGGCGGGTGAAAAGGGTGAAAAAAAAAATCAAATCAAAGCTGGATATCAGTATTTTCATATGCCGTAAATACAAATCCGCAAAATTTCTAAAACTTAAAAGTAAGTGGTGATTTGTGGTAACTTCCACCCTTTAAACTTTAGAATATACTTTATTGGTCACAATTCACACCATCAGCTTTTATTGCTCTCAGTGAAACAACCGACTTACAGAGTTGGCAGTAAAACATCCCATAAAAGTCCTACCGTAAAAAACAATGCAAACACAATAAAACATTTTTATAAAAAAGCCTCAATAAAAAAAGCATGATAAATGGACGCATCACACTGTGAATTATGAAGACCAGAGTTTGAATTCATTAATAAAATTACAGATCTCAAAATATTTTTAGCCTTTTTCAGATTTATGATTTAGATTTCCACTTCATTTTCGAGATAAGTTGGTCACATGTCCATTTCATTGTTAAAGTGTTGTATTTTATGTATTTCTTTTTTTAAATTACTTCATTGTTGATTTCAACTCAAAGCTGGATCTGTTGTTTCTGGCCATGATCAAGATATGTTCAAGTAGAAAAATTTACCTTAATTTGTCAGTTTTGTCAATTAGTGTATCTTGGTGACGGCGATAAATGCAAATAATTGTTTGAAACAGATTCTGAAATTACTGCAAAGCTTCATCTACCATAAACAGGCGCTCATACACTGATAAGCACAGGTTTCTATATATTCTAGCATTAGGTTTTCGTCTTTAAGATCAGTTCAAAAGAAGCGTTATGTTACTGTATTTGTATTAAAAGTCAATCCAATCATAAGCAAACTATAAGAAAATCTGATTCAGTTAAAGGTTGTTACTTACAGCCCCCAGGGTTTTCATTATCTTTGTTATTTTAATTTATTTCAAGTTATTATCATGTTTGAGGCAAAAAAACGAAACAATAAATTGTCACAAAATCATTGTGATAATTGTGATCAAAATGGCAAGATTTGCTTCATAAGATCAGGTAGTCAACATGTCAATTCAGCAGAATATGTTGAGGAAGCAAGCAAGGCACTTGATATCCAACTCATTAGTACTATTCATGATGATGGCAGTATCGTGCTAGGAAGAAGACACAGTGATGCACTGATGCAGACAAAAACAAACATGAGATAATCTTGACCGTAACTGTTTTCCATGGTCTGTTGGATCTCAGGCCGCCACAAAGGTTTACATTTTTACCAATCAATGATATAAACGTAAAGTGCGATGGATTGGGGAGGTGGGTGTGCACTGGGTGGAAACTATGAGCATACAAGGAAATTGCATCATACGTGGTGGAATAAGACACTGGTACACATATATTGCAGTATAAAGAGGGAGTGGATTTCCCTTCTCCATTCTGCCTCCATTCTCCAGCCGCTCATTCACGGTGATTCCACAAAGGTGCAGTATTCCCTCCCCAGTGGGTAGTTTCACAAAGCACCACAGCATTCTGCAGTTGTGAGGATGCTCCCTTTCCTCTACTTCATGGTCCACAGTCAGCACCTGATTACTTTATTCCCACTGCTCTGAATACAGAAAAAAACATAAAGTAAATAATGAATTAAAGAGTGTAACTGGTTGTTCCTGTGGGAAGCATGCAATACTGTTGGCTTCAGTTTCCTGATTGCTGCTGGCGTTTGGGTGTTACCACAGAGACGGGAGATGCTATCCAACTTCAGCAGGACAATGGTGATGGCCCAGCTACAATTGGTGGTGGCTCCTCCAGGTTGCTAAGCAACAGGGTTTGCCCAGTAGCTAGAGTCCCAAGACGAGTGACAAAGTTCCTAGTACAACTAGTCTCTACATCTCTTTCCACTGAGGTTAAGAACCCAGTGACACTTGTCAGTTCACTATAGGCATTTTAACAATCAGCCTGAACGCTGCTATTAGACTGCCAACCAGGCCATATCGCAGCATCCCTGTGAAACACTGACTTCATCGTCTCAGTGTAGTTTACATCTTTGCTCCACTGTTACATCATTCTGCAATGCCAGTTCACACATCACTCATTTCGCCTCCAAAACACGTGTTACTACCTCCAAAAGCAGAGCAGATGTTTAACAGCATTGGGGGTGGGGGGTGACACAGTGTTAAGCATTTTGCCTCTGTGCCATTCATGTAACATATCAGACACTGCAGAGGTGAAGAAAACTAGATCTATGAATGTTAGGAAAAAACTCACAAGAAGTGTTCTTAGCATCCCGAGAATCATTTAAGGAATTGTGTGCATGGGGATGCCAAAATATACACAAGCCATTATAATAATACGACAGATAAATTAGAAAACATAGACAAGCATAATTTGGCCACTTCTTATTCCAATAAAAGGATCCTTACTCTTTTTTTTTTTTTTTTTTTACATCGGTCATAAGAAACAGGTTTTTTTGTTTTGTTTTGTTTGTTTGCGTTGTTTGCAAAATAAACCCTCTTTTTTTATATGCAATTAAATTTTGCAGCATGCACATTTTCTCATGCAAATTTGAGAGTGTGAGGGTGAATGTTTCCTTCCCCAGTCGTCTTGACAGTCTAATCCAGGGGTCGGCAACCCAAAATGTTGAAAGAGCCATATTGGACCAAAAACACAAAAAACAAATATGTCTGGAGCCGCAAAAAATGAAAAGTCTTGTATAAGCCTTAGAATGAAGGCAAATGGCGAAAGGCGAAATGTTGAGAAAAAAGTCGAAATGTCGAGAAAAACATTTGAAATGTCGAGATTAATGTTGAAGTAAAAAATCGAGAAAAAAGTCGAAATGTTGAGAAAAAAGTCGAAATGTTGAGAAAAAAGTCAAAATTTTCAAGAAAAAAGTCGAAATTTCAAGAAACAAAGTTGAAATGTTCAGATTAAAAAAGAAAAAAAGGGAAAAAAGAAGAAAAAAGGAGAAAAAAAGGGAAAAATGGGAGAAAAAAAAGGTCAAACATTTTTGAAAAAGCTCCAGGGAGTCACTAGGGCGGCGCTAAAGAGCCACATGCGGCTCTAGAGCCGCGGGTTGCCGACCCCTGGTCTATTCTAACAAACTTTATCGGGACCTGAGACAGATTCTGTCAAAGAGAGCTAAAGTCACCAACAGTGAAGTACAGAAGGACAGACACCCCCCACCCACAGCGGCTGAGAGAGGGGACAGTGGGGAGACCCAGGACCACCCAGATGTCACCTCTCCGGGCAGGTCAGGGCCAAGGAGGCTTGGAACCCAAACCCTAACCATGTGTGGTGGTGAGGACGAGAAGTTAGGCTGTGTTCTAACTTCCTGGTTAGAAAACAGTAGCCTGTAAACCCTGTAAACCCAAATTAAGTGAATAGGATTGGTGAGGCATTAAAATAAATCATAAGAAACTGTATAGCTATTAACATCTGGCTTTAAAATGCAGCGAGAAAGTGTTCAGTTGGCATTCAGTCCTGTGTCAAATGGCTTAATCATTGTCAGCACTACCTTTCAGCTCCAATTCCAAACGGAGACCACACCATTTTGGTGTATGTACCAAATTCGGATATTCATGAATGCTAGTGTTCTCACCTCTTTTCACAGACACTTGTTAGCATCTTGGCTAAAGGCCTTGAAACTGACAACAAGAACTTCCTGATAAAAAGAAAAGAGATTGTTTACGAGATAGCGGGCAGCCATCTTTTGGTCCAGTTGAGTGGACTCATCTCTGTTTTTATAATAAAGTCATGTGCATCAGGAGCTGTGGTCCAAACACAGTCTGCAGCCTGAAGGGTAACGTAATACCTTCATGTTATAGTTTACAGGCTTTTCTTTGGAAAGAAGGTGGCTACTACTCTCCATCAGAAGTACGTGCATTTAAATAAGCAATATAAATATATTAATTTTGGTGCAAATATGGCCAATTTCAGAGCATGATGTTTTTAAAGACAATCCACACTCAGTGATTTGTTCTGCAGTTTCTGTTATTGAGCAATTTATGGGTCTGTTTGTGTGTATGTGGTACTGTGACCTTGATGTTTACAGAGTTCGTTAAAGTATATAGACCCTGAAGAACTCTTCACACAACATTTCTTACTCCCTCCAGTTATTAAATTGTCTAACATTTTTACAACTGACTGTTAATTTTATTCACTTTTAATAGATTGTTAGAGGCAATGAGGGGAAACTGAGGAGCAGATGGACACGCGGTCCAGGTCCAGCCTGCAACTGAAACAAGACTCATGAACATTATCGTCTGTGTTCAGCTACCAGGCTGCTCCGATGGCTGACCATTCTTGTCATATCTTGCGCCACAGCTCGTGTAATGACAATCAAATTTGACTTCCAATTTTAAAACCAAACACATTTGTCGTGCATGAGAACATTTTTATCCCATTACCTTCATTACAGAGTTTGACTAAATGACCTGAATATTTTGGAAGAAAGCTGGAAGGTTGATTTGACATTTCAGTTCAAAGACTTCTGTTAGTAAGTAAGAGCGGTTTAATTTATGTAATCCATTAGAATATGATTAAAAGTTTATCTCCGATCTCCTGGCTCTCTTCTGACATGTACTAAATGCTCTTCGGTCACTGGACAATTTAATTTTGTCTCTCACTCTGTCAGTTCGCCAGATGCATGCTAAAAGCTCCCTTGTGCTGGAATATGAAGAGCTGAAGGCCAGTTATGCCCCGATAAGCTGCAGTGTCAGCGTCCTCTAAATGCTCTCCCTCCTCTAATTATCCCACCTGCCACTGATTAATGCCCCCCCCCCCTCGATCCAACAAGCCCTCCCGTCTGTTTTTCCTCTCTCTCTGCCATCGCTATCCACTTATTCCAATTGAGTTGGCCCCCTGCAATCCTACAACTACTCAGAGACATACCTTTGCCTGTTTTATTTTGCACACCACCCACTGTTCTGCAGTGCACAACAGATATATTGCATCATATTGTGGAGTCCTGCAAACACTTGGTGAATTTTATTCAGTCGACAGATATTCTGTTTCCGGAAAACTATGTTGCCTCTTTCAACCTATTTTCTGTATTTCTGTAGTTTCGTCGACATACAAATGTCTGAATTATCTGAAATGGCCACCATATTTATAGTTATTTAGTGTACAATATTACATATTACAATATTAGTATACTATATTTTCTGGTTTAATCTTCTGACGGCTCATTAAGACTACATGTTAACTTGAATTCAAGGCATTTCCATCCTGTCTCTCTGTCCTGATATCATATGTTAAAAACAGTTGAGGTGTGATTGCAGCTATATTTTCATGTGAAATGATCACTGATAGTTGAAAGTTGGCGGAAATAATTATTCTTTTGGTCTCACACAGTGAACTCCCATGGTGAACAGCCCCCCCCTCTAAGAAGGACAACATTGCACATAGATTTGGCTCATGTGGAGCAACACTCCCTTCTAAAGGTTGATTAGTCGTTATCTCCTGAAGGAATCTCAAAAAGTGCCAAGTTTTTAGTTGACATTAGTTGTTTTTGTTGCATTCACTGCATGGTTTGAAGATTACAATATAAAGGTCTTACTGTACCACACAACTAAAACCACACTGAATATGCAATTTGACTGTTACAATCCTCCTCTCTCCTGTCCTCTCTCTCCCAACCAGTCGAGGTAGAGGCCACCCTTTCCCAGTCTGGTTCTGTCAGAGGTTTCTTCCTTTTTTTTTTCCTTTTCACAATCTCAGGATGATGAATTTATCAGAGAAGTTTTGATGCAAGCCGTTGATTTCTTAGTGAAGCTTTTATTATTATGCTGATTTTATTGGCTTTATATTATTTGGACTAATTTGGAACAAGTTGAACTTTTTTGTTGAAATGCTTTGAAATGCGATTTGTCATGATTTGGCGCTGTATAAATAAATCTGAATTGAATTGAATTGAATTAAATTGAATTGAATTGAATTGAATTGACAATAAAACTGAAGAATGTACAAGATCAGAATCTGAACAGCATCTACAGTGCTGGCATTAATTGTGCTAACAGAACTGGTTACTTGTTGTGCTCCTGCCCTTCTAGTTATGAGTAACTGATGAACGAACTTTAAAGCTTTTTCCTCTCCAGCTTTTGTGCCATTATGTTTATGCTGCCCACATACCCCAGATCCACTGTACGCAGCAGTAATTGTCAATATGAGGACATCTTGCATGCAGTGTGTGTTCATTATAGTAACTAGTGAATAAAGTTGACGGAATGATGTTTGATAACACTTTCACAGCCACAAAAATATAGCTTTCAAAGGAGTGAGGTCTCAGTCAGTGACTAATAATGAGCTCCTACCTAATAATGAACTCCTGATCAAATTTTATTTAACAGCTATTAGCTTCTGATTGTTTTGTTGTTGTTTTTTACTCATTAAAAGTCAGTTTATTTTAAAATAAATTGGTCATTAGTTAGTAATCAGCTCCAAATTCATTACCCAGTTTCCTGGCAGTTCAGCTAATTTTGTGGCTCTTATTTCAAAATCTTGCCAAACTTAGTGCCTCACAATGGGACCACTGATTACCTGCCAACCCAGTGGAAAGTTAAAGGATGATTATCTAATATGATGGATCTAATGCCAGTTATCAGTCATGCGAAGAGAAGAAGAGGTTTAATCGCGAGATTAGACCCTGACTCCCCGTTTATGGTTGAAAAAGACATTCTTATTACCACCCTCAAAGGAATACTTTAACAATATTAATATGAACTTTACAGGCATAAAAATAGCTGATAAACAGAAAAATTCAATAAAGGAAGAAAAGGCACAGTGGAGGGTGCATTTTTTGAGGCTATGATGTTAAATTAATACATTAAACTCATCATGCAGTGGTTATCATTTTGACGAAAGCACATCAGAAACGGTACCTTCAATTTCTGCTTTGGGGAAGTGTCTCCTGTCTTTCTCCAAGTGAAGTCTGCCTCTGTGCATATAGACACGCTTTATGATAAACACCTGTTTCCTCCAGCTGCTTATGGATCTTTGACCTTTAAGGCGGATCAACTCAGTGCTGAAGTATTTCGAACACAGCACTCTCAATTATTACTTTACAGAGCATGCAGAAACACTACACGGAAGAACCCACAGTCTCAAACAGCTGCCTGCCTGGATGCAGGTGAGTACTTTGCTTATCAGAACAGATCTATATACATTTGACCACATTTACTAATTTCACTGATTCTTTTTTAGTCTTGCTCATTCTATTTGGATTAGCAGCATTATTTAAGAGCTTTAAAAAGAAGGCTCCATCTGGAAAGAGTTCTGTTCTGCCTCGTGAATCTCTTCTTTGATCATATCAAAAGCAGATTAGTATGGCAGCAGTCTGAAATATATTCCGGTCTAAATAATAGTCCTGACTACTTTTCCATTTCTTTGGGTTTTTTTTTCCCATTTGTTTGTTTGGGGGGTTTTTCTGTCTGTGAATTGATTTTTTTTGTTTCTTTCTTCTCCATCTGCCAATTCTCTGAACTCAGCTTTGTTCTACTCAGTAATTTCTCCGCCTTTTTGTTTTTGCTGATTTAGCCCTTTCATCTAAATTAATCACAAGCTTTGTGAAAAAATCTCAAATGTATTGACTTTTTTTTTTATCTATGGACATTTTCACAAGTGAAAGGAATTTAAATGCAATAGCACTCTATAGAAATATTGTTAATAAGCAAACCTTTCCCTCTGGGTTACCTGGTTGTTATGTCATCGATGTGGGAGGTGAGTGTGAGTAACTAATTGCTGGACTTATGCAGCAACAATCTGACTGCAGTTGAGAAACATATACTGACAGCAGTGACTCATAATAAGCCATTAAGTGTCTGGATGTGCTCAGGTTCCATAATGATCCTTATCTAATTATAGCTTACTGGTATCTCTGGAATAGAAATGAAGACCAGGTTGAAGTAAAGTTTGGTCAAGACAGAACAGGTGTAGGGTTTTTTTTAGGTTTTTTTTTCTGAGACTGCAGACATCCTCCTATAGGTGCTTAACGTTCTTAAAAGATGACAGAAGGCATTGTTTTTAAATATAGCTGTAAGATTTGTGCAGCTTTTTGCAAGATGTGACGAGCATTGTCAGTCTGTATCAGGAACTAACACTGATGCTATTTGGCTTGCTTGTGAAAGATGTGGGGAAAAAAGTGAGTATAATTAGATAAATACAGCCTCGGACAACAAATAATACACAACATGTTACACTGTACTAAGATATCAAAAAGCATTTCAGAAGCCATACAAAATAAAAACAAACAACAACTAAGTTTCATCACATCATTGAAAAGGTTTTTGAACCAACTTTAGGAATAACTTAAGTCTCAGTATTTGAGTCCGGTCAAGTTCTGAACTGTTACTAGACCAATTCAATACCCTTATCCTTTTCTTCTCTCAGTCATTCATTGAGTTTTTATTTGGGCTTATTGTCCTGTTGAATGGTCTGCTTTCAAACAAGTTTTAGCTTTTGAATCGGCAGAAGAGCCTTAGCAAATTATGAAGAGTTTGTGCTGATATGCTGAGCCTGAGTCACCAAACACGGCAGCACTTTATGGCAAAACTTCTCTACTTTATTCCAGAAATCTTGTGCTTTGTTCAAATGTAACACTGCAAATCTAGGCTAATTCTCCAACGTCCTTTGCAGAGAGAAGAGGATATTCTCATGGCTCTCTTTCCAAACAGGTCATACTTGTTTTGCCATTTAAAATATTCAAATTTATGATACATTTTACCACAACCTTTTTTACCTTAGGATGATAAATCCGAAATGTTCAGAAATCGCAGTGAAACCAGAGACTTGTCCAGATTGATGGGCCAAAACAGTTCCTTCTGTATGATAATTGATGATGTTTTCCCCCTCTTGGCATTCTTTTGGCACATATCTGAGTGGTCCAGACCAAAAACCAGCCAGTACTTTACTTTTTATAGAGTTGGTCATACTTCCCGATGATCAGTTAATCAAAAGAATGAGATCATTATTTTCCAGCTGTTATATATCCTATTCATTCTTATGGATGAGGTAGGAAAACACATGGTACACTTCTGCATTTTGGCTTTATTTTTGTTAAATAAATAAAGACATGAGTCATACGTCACATGCTGCTATTCAGCTAAGGTTATTAGGTCATTTTAAAAGCTGGTAATGATCATGTGATTTTTTTTTTTTTAACTTTGCAGAAACTAAAGAAGATATCATTTATTTTCCACATCATTGAGGGCTTGATATGTTTTAGTGATGATGACTTAACTCACTTATTCAAAAAGTGTAGAGCAATTTCTTCTTTCATGTGAACAATGCACATACCCACCTTCATCTGAAATTGAATATGGAAACTAAAATTTTATTGAAATTAGTAAAATTTGAGTTATGTACATTGTCTTATCATTTAGTGAACTTTGAAAGATCTGATTTCATTTATTTTATGTGTATTATTTTGAAGGTCGATCATCTGACAGCCTTTTTAGAAACTGTGTTTTGAATTTAATGGCGCATTTTTATGTTAAGTTGTGAAAAACGTCCCCACACTCCACACCCCACACAGGTGGAATAAATCTAAAAGCAGCTGTGTTGCTGAAAGCATGCATATCCCCATCACACTTATTACATCTCTTCTCCTCCGTCTCTGTCCGTTATTTTTTTCAAAAGAATGCACAGAAAGAAAAGCATCATGTTCAGCCCATCACAATAAGAAAGAAATTGATCCAGAATTGATCAGGTGTCAGCTGACTGATTAACTACTTTGAGATTATTAGTAATGACTACTTTCAAATTAGGCTAACATTCATTCAACGAAGGAACCAAAAATGGCACATTGTGTTCATCTTCCATTATTATAATCATCGATTACCTTTTGTTTCCCTCCTTTCACTTTTCTTATTCAATTTCCTGTTCTGTCCATCCTCCTCCCCTCTCTGTAGTCTCATAGGTTTATGGATCAATGATTTTTTGCAGGGAGGGGAGGTAAGGTGACCTTCCTCAGGCTGACCAATCCAATAACCTGGAGGATTGTTTACTCACTACTCTGAGAACTAAGAATGCTTCTTGCACACCATCAGAGGATTTATTTCCCACCAGGATCCGTCACGATCAAAAAAATAGTGTAGCATATCTGCAGGGGTGCACTTGATTGATGATATATGCTAACAGGTGTATTATCTCGGTCTGCAGTGAGATAAACTAAAGGTTACCTTGTTGCCAGGTTGTCAGTTGTCTGGTATTAAACACCATCAGGAGCTTGCATATTCAATTCAATTCAATTCAGTTTGATTTATATAGTGCCAGTTCATGCCAAATGTCATCTCAAGGCACTTCAACAATACAGTTCTAATTAATAGTCCACAATACTGTAGTCCAATTCATACAAAGCCAAAAAAATAACAATTATAATTATTGCTTCACTTAGGAAACCAACAGATTGCATCAAAACGTTCCTTTGAAACAATCCCCCAACCTGAGCAAGCACCAGGCGACTGTGGAAAGGAAAAACTCCCCTTTAACGGGAAGAAACCTCTGACAGAACCAGACCCAGGAAGGAGGTTCATCTGCCTCGACCGGTTGGAGGTTGAATGGACAGGGAAGATGGCAATTATGTCATCGATAGAGTTGGACTAGAAGAGAACAGAGTGAGGAGAGGTGCATCATGGGAGTTCCCCCAGCAGTCTCAGCCTATAGCAGCAAGGCATGTTTCAGCTTATCTGAGCCATCCCTATCTATAAGCCTTATCAAAAAAGAAGTTGATGCTTCCAGAGGAGAGAGGATCGACCTCCCATTCTACTTTTAGAAACTCTGCCTGAAGTCTGAGAGCAAAGCTCTCCTCGGAAAATATGGAACCATTTAAGATGTGATTGACCTTGGTCATGAAGAGTTTTATATGTGAGGAGAATCCTTTTAAATTCTATTCTGGATTTTACAGGTAGCCAATGAAGAGAGGATAAAACTGGGGGAATATGAACTCTCCTAGTTCTCGTCAGAATCATGGCTGCAGCATTTTGGATGAGTTGGAGGTTTTTTAGAGAATTTTTGCGACGACCCAATAATTAAGAATTACAATAGTCCAATTTTGAAGTAAAGAAAATGCATGGATCAGTTTTCTGTCTCAGTCTGGGGTTCCTAATCATAACAATATCACAAAGGCGTAAAAAAGGCAGTCATAGAAACCTGTTTTAATATGCGGATTGAAAGACTGATTCTGGTCAAAAATAACTCACAGGTTCCTAACTGTAGTACTAGGCAAGGTAATGCCATCTAGAGTAACTACATACTGTAACAAAACAAAGTGTTCCTGGGGCGCTCAGGTACAAATACAACAACTTCAGTTTTATCTGAATATATATCTCTAAATGATATAATAACATATATCTAAATAGATCTAGTTTAATATATTTCATGGCATCTATATGTAAATCTTTCCACTTTTTCACTCTAGACAGTTTGGCTCCATTTGTGATCCAGGTTTAAAAACAACTTTGCAGAGAGAGATGGAGAGACACATGAGCCCAAGATGACAAAATGATGATGGCTGACAGATCCCAGCATCCTAAAGCAGCACTAGGACTCATTTTGTATAATAAAGAACACGCAAGATGCATCTTGTACAATTCCCTTTGCCTTTATTGATGTATTTTTATGCAAGTGAAATATCTGGCAGACTAAACTGCTTCTGATTATGCAGAAATGCCTTTGTAGTCCAGGCTTTTCATATTTGAACTACTGTATTTGCTTCATGCTGGCGTGAACTCACAGATTAAACAAAGAATAATCAACTTCCTCACCCGAGTTTGAACCGATCTGCTGAACACCTGCTGGGTGCTTTAGACAAAAATGCTGCAGCAATGCACAGTATGAGAAAAAGAACGTATATTTTTATAAGACATCAGAGCATGCAAATATATTCAAGTAAACTAAAACCAAAATAACATTGTGCATGTGTAAGTCAGCATAATACGAGCACTCCTACAATGACTGACAGATTGAGATCACTACTCACCTCATCCAAAGGTTTTTCCTGAAAGGGAAATAGATAATAATTGGGCATGTGCTAAGTGATGATAATTTTGCTCCAGTGGTTGTTGACATCTGATATTCAGTAAAACATGAATCATTTGGTACTGTGATAATAAAATGCCGTCACCGTGTTTACAGCTTGGCCTACAGCTTCTAAAATATCTTTCATTTTAAGTGCGTAGACTTCTACAGGGCACTGTATAAGTAACTTTTTAAACAAGATTTACAAGCAGATTGAAACATCTGAGTTCCAAGTCAGATTCTATCATTCTGCTCATGAATATTGCACTTTAGTCAGAAAGCTCTTACATCTAATCAGGAAAATAATAAATAAATCAAACTGCAATGACAATATGATATTGTGACATCTTCAGTGGGTGTCTTGTTTTCTTGACTATAATGGTGAATGTCTCAGTGCTTTTTAGACCATTTATCGCCCCCAATTCATCACATGATCAAGGGACAGTCGGCTCTAATACAGCAGCTTCTCTCTGTTGGTTTCACTGCTGGTAACTCGGCTTCTCTCTTTTCTGTGGGAGCGATGGGTTCTGATTGGCTCATGGCTGCAGGGCAGAGTAAATTATTAAGGCCTGCTCTTCATTTGACCATAAATGCTCTCTCTCCTTCTATCTTTCCATCCCTAAGTCCCCTGTGTTTTGCACTTCCTGTCCTCCACTCAACACTCTGCCCATTTAGGAAGAGACTGAACAGGAAAAGAGAAGCACAGCAGCACATGGAGGGGGAACGAAAAAAGGGAAATAACACAGAGACAAATGAGGTTTCCGGAGATGGACAAAAAAAAAAGAGGAGAATAAATGGCAGGAGGGAAATTGGAAAAAGAGCTATGGAGCATTGGTGAGTGCAAGAAGGAGGAGTGAAAAAGGCGAGAGTGTTGAAATGGAAAGCACGCTCAGGTACTTTGCAATCCTCCACACCTGCCACCTGCCCTGCACAGAAACTCCAGTGCATCGGTGCAGACACACACCTTCCCACCAGACCACTGTGTATGTGTGTGTGTGTGTGTGTGTGTGTGTGTGCAGCATGTTTACGCTTGTAAACTCAATCAAAGAGACTGCTGTCTGTCATTAACGTGCTATTAAACTGCCAAAGGGCTGAGGGCAAGAGAGAAGGGAAGACGGAGGGAAAGAGATGCTTTTAGAGACGGAGAGCTGAGAGAAAAACATAACGTTTTCATTTCTATCAATTATTCAGGATGTATATCATCTCCTATTGTGTGCAGCTGCAAACTTCATGCATCAGCGATTTTAACAGCGTCAAACAAGTCGACACAGTCCTGTGTACACACACAAACACACGTACAATCCATTCTGCAGGCAGATTGGTTATTTATGTAAATGTGGATTTTTTTTCCTGGGAAACTCTGACTAGAGAACCAGCAGGTTTGTGTCCAAGCTAGTCGAACATTATAAACTGGAGGCAGTGTTAGTTTTTTAAAAGGCAAGATAACTTTATTATCTCATGGTTCTTAGCCGCAAGAATTGCCAGCCAGGAGAAAAAGAAAAAAAACACACAAGAAAAGAAAAAAACAACTCCAAATCTAATCAATCACTAACTTAACATATTACACTAATTTAACTGAATTCATAACCCTCAATTCCTGCATTCCATTGTTCCTGTATTGACAGAAAAAAAAATCTCTCTCAAACCCAAATCTGGCCAGGTATTTAACTCACTGGACTAGTCCATTGCACATTACTCCTAAAATCAATTAACTATTCAAAATACATATTCTGTTTAAAATTCATCACATCCATTTAACATCTTACTACAAAACACTTCTATCAAAAGACAATTATTGTATATAAAGACAGTTCTACAACAACACAAAAGCCCTAAATATCCTCAATAGCCCCAAACGCCCCTATGATCCCACACACATAATCCCATCTCTGTTATGACCTCACACCCCCACAGTTCAAATGTCCACTCAGACTTTCAATCGGGTTCTCTCGCCTTCCCAACCAGGAAGGTTGCACAAGTGAGTGTTTTCACAGGTTTGCAAATTCATCAGTCCAATATTTTGTACCATTTATCCGGTTAGTACATCAGTAAAGGGCCGCCACACCGTTGCTCATAAATTTATTTTATCTGTTGACTATGTGTTTTGCATAATTCTGCACTGCTGTTCAATAAAACATAATCGATTCATCTTTTATTCCGATTCCCATATCAACCATTCCTTTAATTTTTCTTTAATTAAAATTCCTTGAATTTCACAATTTTTTTATTATGTTTCACATTTTTGACCACTTTGCCACATTCTACCCATCAACAGAATGCTTCTTTCTGTTATTGATCCACCGTGCACCAAATGGCAAGAAAAGTGAGCAGCTTTCTGGTGAATACACTGGAGCTTTTAGGGGCTAAAGAGCCAAATGTCTCCCTCCGGACTCTGAAGTCCATGAATAAGGTGGAAAGACTGTGAATATTAAACAGCTTAAGTCAGTTAGGAGGCACAAATCAGAATCATGGTTCTCTGAATGTCAGCTGAATATTACTATCATTATATAATATAATATAATTTATTTACACTCATATGCACCTTATATTTTAATAGCCATTTCATGTTCATTACTTGCAACCCATGTAGGTTTTTATATACATCCTACTGTATATGTTACTCCTCTTACAGTTATTCAAACACTATACAAGTGCTATTTTATGTGCTGCTATGTAAAGGAATGCTGTCGTTATATAACAATGTACAAAGACAAGACTATCTATCTATCCTATTCTATTATATTCTGTGTATCATGTTTCTAATACAGGAAAAAATGATTTGAGACTGGAAATGTATTTTGTAAAGAATTTCTCAAAACCTAATGATTCATATGCTGTCCCTGATGGGTTTGGCACCATAAGAACTCAACTGTAATGAATAAATGGATGATAATAAACTGGACAGAATTGGAATATAATGCGACTGAATCCGACTCTACTTTGTCACGGCTATGGTGAGGACCCAAATGCAACGCAGGCAGATGGGATATCAGTCAGTAATGACCTTTATTATTCACTGCCGTCTTTAACGGTTTATTCAGTGGCAGAATGAAAAGTCTTGGCTCACGGTGATCTTCTGCGAGATCAGAGGAGTGAGCCTAGCGAGGTCGGCAACAGATGATCGGTCCGGGGAAAAACACTGGAAAGTCAGGCATAACAGAAGAACAATGTTGCACTGAAGCAGAGACAGGACAGGCTAGAATGCAGCCAGGCCTGTCACATGTGTGGAGAGTTGGCCTGATGAGGAGGCGGGGCTAACAGGTAGAGTGGAGCAGAGACAGGTGATGAGCAGACTGTGACATACTTAAGACTGTTTTGGACTTTTTTTTTAACTTTCTCTATAAAGTGTCATAGTTACGTTTGTGTGAATAGGTGTAGTACAATGGAACTAACAAAATGGAACTGAGAAGCTGGCCAACTTGAACAAAAACCCCATATTGTAAGTTTGCAAGAGTTATTTCATTTTGTATATAATAATCAGTACTGGAGTTGAGGGGGATGAGGGGGGATGGCATCCCTCCTGAAATAAAAACAGTAAAAATCATCCCCCCTGTAAAACTGCCATCCCCCCTTTCCATCCCTTATGTCATTTCATCAATGAATGTGGTTTTACTGCTATTTCAACATTTAGAGTCATCACCAGAAAAATAACTTATTTGACAATTTTCACCTATTTCAAGTAAATTTTCACTTGAAATAAGTAGGAAAATCTGCCAGTGGGACAAGATTTATCTTATTATTACAAGCAAAAAAATTCCACGTTTCCACTGGCAGATTTTTCTACTTATTTCAAGTGAAAATCTACTTGAAACAGGTGAAAATTGTTGTCTTTTCCAGCGATGAGTCTTGTTTTGAGTGTAATGAGATTTTTTTACTAAAATGAGACATTTTAACTAGAAATAAGACAAATATTCTTGTTAAGATTTTGAGTTTTTGCAGTGATCCATTTTACTTACCCTGTGAAGGACAGAATCATATTGATAAGTTCAGAAAACTGTTTTTTATTGTTGTGTTTTGATGTATTTGATGTAAGCCCAGTGGATATTTAAAGCTTACAGAAGGCTGCATTTAACTGCTGCTATGTCATTCCTGCAGTATTGCTGCAGGTGTCTTGGTCACTGCTATTATTTGTAATCAGCACAAATTATCTGTCCCCATATGATAAAATCCACCATCCCCCCCCCTGATTTTTTTTTTACAACTCGAGTACTGATAATAATGAACTACTACCACAAAATATATGAACTTGTCCATTTCTTAGTTTCTTTTTTTTTCCTCTTAGTAGGTATTTGTTACTGCAAAACATCACATTTTGAATGGCTGCAATTTAACAAATCAACGATGAACATTGACTTCAGTGTGGAAGGGTAACAGCCCGACTTTCATGCTGGGCATTTTTTGATGGATTCTATCTGTCATTGTTTTATCTGTGGTGAAGGAGAGCGGAGCCTGATTTATTGAGGTTCCTGTAATCGCACATCGATTCATAACCTTCTCTTTGACCTGCAGGAACGTCAATGTCAGACTTAAACACAACTATGGACAGCCACTGGACTCCGAAACTTCAATGGTATAATATCTGCTCTCACGTTCTCTACATCTTTGTGTGTTTTTTTTTTTTTTTTTTTACATAATAAAGAGCTACATTAGACTACATGGGACCCAAAGCCTATTGTTTTTCTCCAAGACTACCTTTATCATCATGATCCACTTTGTACTGCTCTGGAGTTGCTTAAAAATGCAGCACTCAACAAATGTGGTTACATTTTGGAGTGTTCATATTCTCTCCCTTCTCCCATCCTCTCAGGCAATTAGGGCCAACCATTGCCGGCAACCCAGACTAAAGCCATTATGAAGCTTTCGTGCATGTGCAAATGTGTGCATGTGTACCCAGGTGGTGTGCTGTAAGGCAAAAAAGGAAGAGCTGCTTTCTCATCTTGCAGGAAAAGGCACAGATCAAAATAATTGGACAGTTTGGTTCACACTTGGACAGTCCAAAGCTTGTGTGAATATGTCTCTAACTCGCACACAGACAGACAAATTGAGACTTTTTCTTACTGTAAAATATCCAGATTGGTGCAAAGATAGCAGGAAGGGGGCCTCTGCTCTGATACAAGATCAGATCAAATGAGCGTGTGCATCCCAGAGGCAGAGGAAGCAGTATGTGTAATTGTGGGCCTTTGGGTTGTTTTGATCCCCTGCCTGCGGTGTAGCCATGCCTCAGATCACACTTCCCTGTCTTTCTGTCCTTCTTTTACGCCCACTCGTTGTAACCCATCTGTATTCAAGACCTTATACCGGTCATGCACATGAAGGCACATTTAATTAATACTGCCCTGTCTGTCTTTTGAAGCAGAAGAAAATAGAGAGCAAAGACTAATGGATGGACAAATGAGGGTGTTGCAGGAAATAATCTAAAGATGCATAAAAAGGAGGCACATTAAACATGTGAGGAAGCTGCTCTACTGAACCACCAAATAAAGCAACAATGACGCTGCTTTATCAACTTTGTCCCATGTGTTATGTCTGATAACACAAAAATAGCATGACATAGTGTTGTTTCTTTCATCTCCTTTTAGTTATTAATCTGGAAACTGGGACAATATAATCCATTTTGAACTAAAATATGCTCTTCTTGAATACAGATAGAGCCCGACACATGTTTTCCTTGATCTGTTTAGTTCCGTTATTGACTGATGCCTTGAAGGATAAGAGGAGAAATTACAAACTGAAGGTGGTCTGACTGTATTCAAATCAGACAAACATTTACAGACCTCCCATGTCTATGCTTGTGAGGATCATCTTTTGCAAACCACATACCTGTTTCCATTAACTCTGACCTTTTAAAATGGAAAGCCAATCAATTTTTCGCTGTAATATCTACTTGCAGATCTGAACTATTTTGCATGAGTTAAAAAGCAGTTCATGTGTCGTGACGCTCCACAGAGAATAGCAGAAGAAAAGATCAGATGAACAGTGTTATGTGATGTCACTTTTGTAAACAAGGTTTTTTGTGGGTTTTTTTTGCTGTGGATTTAAAAACTATTTAGAAGTGTGGAAAAGTGAGTGTATCAGTCATGTGGGCCTGAGGTTAGTACTTTGAGCAGCAGTCTTTCAGAATAAGACTCCTGAATCTGTGATAAACTTTTGCATTCTTTGGTTGCATATCATGATTTAAGTATTTGATTTCTACAAAGAAAGTGTAAAAGAAGTTGAAAAAGACAGTGGAGTATTTTCAGGGAACAGTTTCCTCAGCTTTTGTCACTGTCAATGACACTTTATATCAGTATAAATGACACCTCACGGCGCCTTTTGTGTTTAAGAGGTTAAGAAATTTGCAGGAGCGAAAAACTTGAAGTTCTTAACACAATTTAAAGAACTGTCCTCCAACTTGACTGCAAAAGACCACAAAATTCAGCTTCATTGGTTTCAGGTGATTAAAAAATAAATTAATCAAAATGCAGTCATACTCCAACTATGCGTAACAGCTTCGTAGGTCCATGGCAAAAAACGTGACGTTTTCACAAAAGTTCAACATTTGTAAAACGTCTACATCTTAGAGGCAACAATACACTTTTAGTGATGAAAGGTTTGGCTGACAGCATAAATCTGACTGAAGTTCTTTCACTTTTCAACTTGGCGGCCACTTGCAGTCAAATTTATTTCAACTTTAGAAAAAAAGGTGTTTACGATTTGAAATTTAAAAAAAAAAACAGTTGAGATGAATACTGGCCTATACAAAGCAATATGCCAAATAAGAAAATGTAACTAATAAAAAACATTGCAATCTCACAATTCCTATGACTTTGCTTGGACATCAGTCTATTTTTGTGCTGTTTCACTTTCAGCAGTGAAACTGAGCTGAAACAAACCTTGTAGATTTTATTTTTTTTAAATGTTAAAGTCCAGTGGATTAATTCATTTAAAAGGGAACTTTTTGGATGTAGCAAGCATGTGCTTGGAGAAAGGCACAGAATGTTATGGTAATAACTCCCCTCCAACTGTACTGAGTGTGGAGGTGGATCAATATTTCTTTGGACTTGTCTTGCAGCCATTGGCGCAGGGTTAACTCTAATGGCCCTTTTCCACTAGTACCTACTCTGCGCGCCTCTACTCGCCACGCCCCCGTCTTGCGCTTTTCCACTACGGGCCGAGACGGGTAGAGGCTGGCCAAGTTTTTCTCTATCTATTCTGCCGAGGTTCTGAGCGTGCTGAGTCGGCCCTGTATCTGACGTCATCACAATACACGCCACTGATTGGTCGGGGGGCGGGGCCGTCAGAAGTTTGAATCAGGAAGCGGGGAGTCAGCGCCAGAGCAGCCCGCGGCTTCCTCATTTTATCCGACAGGGAATGGCAGAGCAAAGGTCTGTTTGATGATCCAACTCTGAGGTGCAGATGTTCATAAACCTGGTGGCTGAGGAGAGAATTAAAAAGGGATCTAGACGGGCGATAAGGAACGACAAGATCCACCAAGCTCTCGGTCACTTCCAAGCCGCTCGCAGCTTAAGAAAACTCAAATATCCTATCTAAAAAAAATAGAATATTCTGGGAATCTTAATCTTAAACTGTAAACCATAATCAGCAATATTTTTTTTTTTTTTTTTTTTTTTTTCCCATTTTTACCACCCCGTGCTCCTACCTAAGTGACGGTCCTGGGCATTGCCATCCTCTACCAACCCCGGGAGGGCCCCGCACTGAGCTCAGGTCTCCTCCTTAACCTGAGGAGTGAGCAGGCCGCATCTTTTCACCAGACAGGGTGGGGTTTCTCCGGCCGGACGTAGCGCGTGGAAGGATCACGTTATTCCGGCCGGATCCTCCCCACCCCATCTGGCGCCCCGGTTGGCCAGAGGGGGCATGTGTAGCCCAGGACTGTGTGCATGTTTTTGTGAGGGTAGCTCACATTAGCTACCCAAGGGAACACGGGGAGAACATACAAACTCCACACAGAAAGGCCCTTTCGCCAACCCCACCCATGGTGTGGGCGCTGAAGTCATGAGGGAACTAACACGCACTTCAGCACCCACAGCGTCCCCCGGCGGGAATCAATAATCAGCAATATTAAAATAATAAAAGGCTTGCAATATTTCAGTTGATTTGTAATGAATCCAGAATGTATGACATTTTTGTTTTTTTAATTGCATTACAGAAAATAAAGAACTTTATCACAATATTCAAATTTTCTGAGACAGTGCTGTATATCATCTCCTCCAGGTTCTACATCTTTAGTGTTGTTGTCTTCTCTGTTTAGATCACAAAATCAAATACGTCACAGCAGCTTCGCTCCAACCCGCCCACTTCTCACCTGGGTGTAGAAAAACGAACGAGGACAAAGCGGGTGGAGGCGTGACGAGCCGTACCGAGTCGTTGCGCGCTGAGTAGGTGGTAGTCGAAAAGGGCCGTAAGACAACACAAGCATTTACAACTTTTCGAGGGAAGAAAACACAATGTTTCCCCAAACAAACCTGCAAAACTCTTGGCAGGCTTCAAAAACAGTTCACAAGCTGCGATACTTGCCAAGGGAAGCATCACTAAATACATGCTTTTTTTTTTTTCCTAATATGACACCATTTCACAGCGTAAGTAGCATTCTGGAGATGTAGTTGCACCTTTCCAGATGGATATTTTCATCACAAGGATTGCAATAACTACTAGATCATTAAAAGCTGTCGTGATCAGCTTTGAAACCTAAATGACAAAACTGAAAAAACTAAATCGGAGTAAATTAACACTTAACAGTTTTTAAAGTAATTTTAAATGTTTGTTAGCATTTACCACTTAGATGCAAAATATAAAAAGGAATCACAGAGTTGCCTTGATTTATAGTCCTTTTTCCTTAAAGCTCACATTTATTTTGATCTTTTCTTGTCTCTTCTCTTTCCTGTCCTCAACTCACAACCAGTCAAAGCAGATGGCCACCTTTCCTGAGTCTGGTTCTGCCAGACGTTTCTTACTGTGGAAGGGGAGTTTTTCCTTTCTACAGTCGCCTGGGTTCTTGCTCAAGACTGGGGATTGAATCGAAGGAAGGTTTTGCTCCTTAGTGAAGCAATAATTAGGGCCCAAGCACTTATAGTGCGAAGGCCCTATTGTATCTGTAGGAATTTTAGTTTTTCTCGTTTTTATCCTCGTTTTTCTTCCGACGAAATTAGGGCCTTTTTGCCCCCCTAAACGTGCCCCAAAAGTCACCAAATTTTGCACGCAAGCCAGGCCTGGCGAAATGTAATATTTAATGGTTTGCATTAATGGGCGTGGCCTAATGGCTCAACAGCGCCCCCTAGAAAACTTTGTGCCTCAAGACCCACAATACGGTTTGACGTACATGCACGAAAATCGGTACACATCTATATCATGTCGCAACTTAAAGAAAAGTCTCTTTGCACCATGGCCGAAAACGAACAGGAAGTCGGCCATTTTTAATTAACTGTGTAATTTTGGCGCAATTTATGACATTTCTCCGGGCCGTTAATGCGGCCCAAACTGTAACGTGCACCCAGGTGCGTTATACATCAAAATGTGCGTCTCCATCCTGCGCCGAAGGGCATTACTTTTCTCAGTCAAAAGCATTACCGTGGCGACGATAGATGCCAAAAAGCGCGCCCCCACCCTTCATGTGATTGGTCGATATTTGATGGTCCTTACTTTCTGCCATAACTTTCGAATGGTTTGACAAAGACTCGTGGATAGTGTCATCAGAGTCGGTTTTGAGTCCTTGACCATAATTGGTGCAAATTAACCCCGCCCCTTCTTCTGATTGGTCGATATGTGATAGTTCCTATTTTCTGCAAGAACTTTTGAATGGTTTGACATAAAGACTCGTGGGTGGTGTCATCGGAATTAGTTTTGAGTCCTTGACTTTTATTTGTGAAAATCGCACACGCGAGGGCCCGTTCATCGCTGCTTGCAGCTTTAATTATTATTGTAACTTTATTGGCTGGTATTATTTGGACTAATTCGGAATTAGTTGAATAGGATTGCTGGAGTGCCTTGAGATTACATTTGTTGTGATTTAGTGCTATATAAATAAAGCCGATCTGAATTCAATGTTAATAGGAGTAAAAAATATTTGGCTATGAATAAATATTGAATGTTGTTTCTCTGGATCAATCCAACTGCAATTTCATACACACACTCCCTTGTGTGTGCGGGTGGATTTTTTTTGTGTAGAGTTAATTATTTGCTTGGCCAGCCTGAGCTTGCTTTGAATTTCAAGGGTGGACTCGCCTGCAGCCGCAGCCACAGCCACAAAAGCAATCTACGAAACAGGGATTTGACTTTGTGTTTCTATGTATTTGCATGCAGACTGTATAGTGGCTATGCGACTCATATTTCCAGAGCTTTTTTGTGTAAGTGTGTGTATTTTTTAGGGTTGGGTCATGGCACATGTGCCTATATTCACCTACAAAACAATAGATTTTGCAGAATTCTGCCTGCAGATCTATCACCTCGGGGAATGCACACCAAGTCCCACCATTTTACACACACACACACACCCACACAGACTTTCCCTAGTGTGTCACACTATAATAGCAGGGATGGGGAGCAGGAAATTGAGGTTGGGAAGGGGATTGGCGAGAAAAGCAGCGAGTGTGGGTGGCAAGGAAAACTGATAAAAGCGTGGTGAAAGAAAAAGAGAGCAATTGGAATGGAGGTCTTTGCGTCTTTGCAGGATGAACATCAGCCATGAAAGATGAGCTCATCAAAACCACCAGACCAGACAGATAATCTTTCACTCTCTGGCCCCACAAAATATTTTTACAACATCTTTCCTCTCAAATGATGGCTACCTGTTTTTATCCTGCTATGTGCTTGTGTTTATGGGTGAGTGTGAGAGCAGAGTGGGCATAAAGAAGATTGCATGATACGATTGACGTGTGTGTGTGTGTGTGTGTGCGTGTGTGCGTGCGTGCCTATGCAGGCTTGCATAAATGCACATAAAACAGGATGATTAATAAATGTGAAGTTATTAAATATGATATCATAGTGACATTTTTGTGTAGGGATCTGTGTGTGTACAGAGCGCTATGAAGCCATAAAGTTGCACTAGAAACCGTTGAGTGATGGCCTCGGACTGCTACAGCCAGGAGACCAATAACATGGGCAACTCAAAGGAGGCCACTGCCAAGTGGCCAATCATTAGATCCAACTGAAGGAGACCGGACCTGAATGGCCCGTCATTCCTCAACTTCATTCCCCCTCGGAGTCCCATTCCAAAACTCCCCCAATAACAGGATGACATTTTTCATCATGAGTCTTGCAGAAATGTTTTGGTTTACTTTCTGGGTCCCTTGCTCTTCATAACCGTGTGCAGAGCTCTGTAAGAAGATAGCTCTTTATTACAATAGCTTTTAAAATTCAGCACTATTTAAAATGAAATGTGGAAGCTGTTCCGCTTTCCCAGAACTCATACTCATGTAAATATATTACCACTCTTACCTGGAGGTGGTACAACAGTAACGGGGAATGAGGCCAACTTGATGGCGTTGGCAAATTTATTCTCAGACAAGGGATAAAGTGATTAAATCAAAATGTACAACAAACACAAATTATTCATTCTCTTCCTGCTTCATTAAAAACAAACAAAACAATAAAACTCCTGTGCACAGCTTTTCTTTTTTTTTTAAGCATTCATTTAAGGATTTGATTCAGGAGTTAAACATCAATACATTTAGATAATGATGCCTGATTAAAAAGTAGTGAGATGGAGTTAAAAGTGAACCAGCCTGAAACAATAAAGAAATTAAAATTCTTTCATTGGAAACATTTATGTATAATCTGAGTTTATGTTGAGAAATGCTTGCAAAAATCAAAACTGCTCCCAAAAAGCTGGATTTGTCAAAGTGAAATCTTTCATCCAGAGTGCTGAGACTGTTATGCAGCTGCTTGTTTTCATGCTTAGCCTTTGCCTGTGTGTGTGCTGTGTGCCTTCTGTGTGGATATTGACTGCATTGTATTGATCAGATAAAATACCAAGGTGGTCCAGATCGGTGTCCCTTGAAACTGTAGAACAGCCTTTTTTTTTTTTTCTTTTTTTTTAAAAGGCCTTGCAAACACAAGTGGTAAAAGTTAAATCTGCCTCATTCAACAGCTCCCTTCAGTCTTATTTATGGAAAAACTGAGTCTGCAGGCCTGACTGTTAGTCTGCAGAGCCAATTTATGAGTAACACATCCACCATTTGTGTAATTCACAAACTGACCTCAGCCGTTTGACTTATTGATTTCTGTGAGACTGGGGCTCTTAAAGCATCCCTCTCATCCTGTTGGAGGGAGCCCATCCAGAAAACACCATTGCTCTGAATGGAGTCCCAGCATGCTGTGGTTGTCCAGGGGTTACAATGAAAGGTAAAAAGAGTTATGGTTGGCTGGTCTGTGGGGTGCCCCAGGTGTTTGAATAGTATGGCTCCCACAGGGCCCACTCCCCACTGATCGTTATTTTCTATGAATAGCTGCTGCATTGCAGATGGAGGGAACTCAGGGAAATGGAGAGGACGGCTGTAATGGATGGATGGCTGTAATAATGGATGGCGAAGGGAATGGTTTGTGGAAAGATGGGGGGGAGAAAGGAAAAGAAGATGGTGTATAAGTGCTGTGATTGTGCACTTCAGATGGTGGGTGGGACTCGAGAGAAATTTCATTTGCAAGGACACTCAGGTCCCCCATTGTGGTGACTGAAAGCAATAATGCTGGATGTTTTCTAAATTCAACTCTGCACAGTTTGGCACACCAGTTTACAGCAACAGACTGTGACTGTTGTGAGGGAATAAGACAGACCGGAGCTTGTTGAAGGGACGGTGCTGAGAAGCAGTGCAAAACACCTAGATGAGGTGGGAAATGAGGAGTAAAGGATGCTTCCTTGCCTCGTTACGTTTAAGTCTTAAATGAACATTTAATGATTGATCTAGCCTTACAAACCTTAATGAGCTTTTTACTCACTTGCATACAAACATGCATTTAAACACTATACTTCTGTTTTTGATCATAACATGAGCCTTTTTTTAACTGAAAATGTTCACTGTTTTTTCAGTGAGTAAAATCTAAACTAGATATTCCATTTAAAGCAACTTAATCATCAAAATGTAGACGTTTAGTTGCAATGTGACAAGTGTTTAAATGACCATCAAAATTGAGGGAGAGTTAAAGCAATCAAACAGAAAATTATATTGCACCTTTTTTTTTTAACATTCTTTTTATTATACATTTTTAAAGTGTGTGTGTGTGTGTGTGTGTGTGTGTGTGTGTGTGTGTGTGTGTGTGTGTGTGTGTGTGTGTGTGTGTGTGTGTGTGTGTGTGTGTGTGTGTGTGTGTGTGTGTGTGTGTGTGTGTGTGTGTGTGTGTGTGTGTGTGTGTGTAAATAATTTGAAATACGTAGCAGATCCAGAATACATACACAACAATGATTCCTAAGGTCCTCAGTGAATCCAACATTTCAGGCAGTTCCCAGGTACTCCAACACTTTGCCAAATTTTGCCGTAAAAAGGCACCTCTGACCACTAATTCCAAGTCTTTCCAGAGAAACATAGTCCGCTATCAACGACTTTCACAAATGTGCTGAGGGAGGTTCTTCTGCCATCCACTTAGTCATAATAGCCTTTCGGCCCAACATAAGCAAAAACTGTAAAGTGTTTTTATGCCATCTTAGTGATTCAGGGATACATCCTAATAGACATAGTAGTGGGTTTGGCTGTAATTGTTCAATTATCACACTAACCTCATCACATAGTTTGCCAGAAATGTTGAATCTTTTCACATTCCCAAAGACAGTGCAATCTTGTTCCTAGAGTAGTCTTACATTTTTGACAGTTTGCAGAGGCCTCTGCTGTATAGTTACCACATATATATGGAGATGTATAGACATTTTGTAGAATTGTATATTGCATTTCTCTGAGTCTGTTGCATATGGATATATTGCACCTATTTTAAAAATCTGTTTTTGCAGATGAAAGGTTTCATAGATTTACAGTTAAATCAGTTTATTGAAGATTAATTGGAGACAGGCTGGCGTTTTAATTTGCTCTCAACATTCTCTGACCTATACTGCCTGGCACAGATTTCAATGCAGCTCTGTTGAGTATTATTATTAATTGAGTATTCTCCCTGCTGAGTTATGCCGATAATTGTCATGCCTCCTCTCTGTGGTTTGCAGCTAGGGTTGCCAACCGTTCCTTGAAAAACTGAATCATCCCGTATTGAGCTGAAAAGGGACGCACTTTGTCCCTTTATTACTGTGAGAGTCAAAAAATAGTCATAAAATGCCAATGGAAAATGGCACTGAGCTGTTGAGTTCATAAGTTATTTTTTTCTGTTTTAATACAGCTGTAGCCTACAGTCATGGCCTTTGAGGCACAAATATGTTTACACGTTTTCTACACACTTTCTGTTTGCACTTTTTGTTATTGCACTAAAAATGTCCACTATTACAGAATGGATGTTCTGCTCTCTTTCTAATGTTTTGTATCAATTTATGCAATTTTAAGTTAAGCAGGACAGGTTTCTGTTTAAGAAAGATACTAATTTTATTCAGTTCATTTTGTTATTTTGTATTAAAGTGAAAAGAGTACTTAGTAAAAAAAATCGTTTCACTTGCAAAAAAAGGGGCTAAAAAAAATTCACCACGCCAGGAAAGGTGAAAGCTGCCGATGAGGTGTCCCTTATTCATGTTTCAGGGAGTTTGCATCCCTATTTGCAACGCATGATCTGGAAGAAATGTGGCATTGCATATTCCCTCGAGCAGATGTTTGCACTTAAGGCTGATTTATGGTTCTGCGTTACACCAACGTAGAGCCTACGGCGTAGGGTACGCGGCGACACGCACCGTACGATGCGCGTCTCCGCGTACATTACGCCGTACCCTACGGCGTAAGTGCTGCGTCTATTTAACGCAGAACCATAATTCAGGCTTTAGGAGTTTTTAAGGCTTCGGCACTGACGTTCAACTCAAAGAGTAGACCTCCTTCCCTCTCTCTCTCTCTTTCTCTCTGTTTCTCCACCTCCCCGGCTCCACATAGTCCGCTTAATTCCGCTCACTCGCGGTCAGCGGGCGTGCGGTTGCCAAGAGAGACGCACAGCCTTGCAGCGTGGAGGTTTTGTAAAGGGGGGAAAAAGCCGCATTTCCTCGCTGGAATGTCGAGCGGCGGCTCGGGCTCTTCCTCGCGGAGGGACTTCGATGTGAAGCAGATCCTCAGGATCCGATGGCGGTGGTTCGGTCACCCCGCGGTCCCTCCGCCGCACTCCCCGGCGCTAGATCCCGCCGCCAGGAGGAGAGCGGGCGGCGGTGGTTCCGGGGACGGAGCCTCAGTGAGCGGCTGCAGCGGCGACTCCTCCACGGCGGCCAGCGGTCACCCGGGCGGGCTGGTGGCCAGCGGCAGCGCGGGCTCTAACCTGTGCAGCGGAAAGTTTCCCGGTCCGGGCGGAGCGGCGGCCGGAGCCACGGGCAGCTCCTGCACCCGCTCCCTCAGCCAGCCGGAGTGCAGGAGCCCCGCCGCGGCTCTCTCCTGGGTCTCCCCGCCGCTCCGGCGGCGCTCCCGGCCGGTGTCGAGCATGGAGCCCCCCGGCGAGGCCCCACTGCCCCCGCCGGTACCCGGGGTCGAGCAGGAGGAGGCGGCGGGAGGATGCGAGGAGATCCCGCACCTGGAGACAGACTCCAGCTCCTGCAGGTAGGATGGATGGAGGGATGGAGATGCTGGGGCTGGCGCTTTTTGGAGTTTTTTTTCTTTCTGAAAGTTGCCAATATTTGGTCAAAAGAAGAATATCTATTTTTTTTTAAAAGCACAAAAAGCAATAACTTCCTTGAAAGAAGAAAAAAAGTTTTGACAAGTGAGCATGGTAGACTATGGAAGCCAGGGTATTAGGTATAACAATAATATAACAATAATATTTTAGAGGAGGAAGAATTTTTTTCAAAAGTCGAAATGTCGAGATTAATGTTGAAGTACAATTTTTGAGAAAAAAATCGAAATGTTGAGAAAAAATCAAAATGTTAAGGAAAAAATCGAAATGTTGAGAAAAAGGTCGAAATGTCAATAAAAAAGTCAAAATGTCGAGAAAAAAGTCGAAATGTCGAGATTAATGTTGAAGTACAATTTTTGAGAAAAAAGACGAAATGTTGAGGAAAAAAGACGAAATGTCGAGAAAAAAGTCGAAATGTCGAGATTAATGTTGAAGTACAATTTCGAGAAAAAACTCGAAATGTTGAGAAAAAAGGCCAAATTTCGACTTTATTCACGAAATTTTTACTTTATTCTTGAAATTGTATTTCAACATTAATCTCGACATTTCAACTTTTTTCTCGAAGTGCACAATAAAAAAAAAAATCTTCCCCTCTCAAATATTTTTTTCTACTCCATGGCCCTAATACTCTTCCGTAGTAGACAGACCCGGATTAATTCAGTGTGGTTCCCCAGGGTGACTGACCAGACTTGAAGTGCCCCCTCCTCCCATGTTTTACGGTAAAAAGGGAAATGTACTATAAAGACCATACATTTACATGAACGTTTTGCTGAAGTACATGCTCAACACTCATACTACAAATAAATGTAAGACAAGCAACCAACTAAGAGTAACACCACAGATAGACATGAGTCTACAAACGCCAATTACACTGATGCTCCAATCAGAATGCAACTCAAATGCCAATGTAACACCACATGTTAACTATCATCATTTCCATCATATATGGCCTGTCTGAGGACTACATGCAAAACTAATACAGCTATTAATAAAATAGCAATGTGTAGGCTGTTAGATTTAAGGTTGTTAAGGCCCTCACTCAAACACAATTATTATTTTAATGTAATTTTATTATATCATTGGTTACTGCTGTACCTGTTTGCTCCTCTTCCAGCAAATATATAGAGAAAATAACAAAATATGACATATATGGTCCAGTTAGTCATTTGATTTGGTGCCCCCTCATTGGCTGGTGCTCCTGGGCGCTCGCCCGGTTCAATAAATGGATAATCCAGCCTAGATGGTAGACGTAACCAGCGTTTTCTTCATCTTAAGTGTGGTAATGATGCATTACCAGAGTTACCAGAGTCCCTATTACGGGCAACTACAGTAAGTGGAAACTATAACTGTTTACTAAACAGGAATCTTTCCCGGAAATCTGCAGTTGCTACTTTAAACACCTATATAAAAAAAAAAAAGTGTGTGTGAGAGAGAAAAGCTGATTGCTTTTGGGTGGGGTCTACTCATTTTCCGCCACAACCTCCCTAATAACACTTCACCAGGCTCAGATGTATGATAAGCACAAGAAATTGTGCTTTTTTTTTCTTTTTTTTTTACATTGACTTTTCTGTGTGTTTTGCTTTTGAGAGAGGAGGTGATCAACTATAAAAGATTATGTAGTTACATGTTTCACCTAAAATCTGAAATGTTTGTGCGCTTTGGTGGACATATAGAGATGTTTTCTGCATCAGTGTGGCCATCCACCTGTAGTGAAGTTAGAAGACATTTAGATAATAGTTGCCATGGAGACAGCTAAACAAAGCAATAACGTTACTCATCCCCTGCACATGCACACGTGTTTTTATTATATTGCAACAATAAATGTAATGATGTAAAGAGAGACTGTAGACAAGATAGTGTTTTTATTTTGCTATATTGGGCAGAATTATGTATTTGAAAGCCTGCAATCATTGTTCCCAAGACACACATCAGAAAATATAAATGATTTATAAGACATCTCACACACACAATTTCAAAGAGCTTTTGGTGGAAGTGAGCATTGATGGGTTTTTTTGTGAATGTCTGGTCTTTCATTTACGACTAATATTATGATCCTATTGTTAGACGAGGCTCGATGTCTCATCTTCAGTCATCGTTATGATTGTTTGGCAGCGCTTGCCCGGAAAATAACTTCACACACAGGCGCACATATCTCATCTACATGTGCAAAGGAGAAAGCAAATATGGATTTTGATTACATATGGTACATGTACACAGCTACATCCCTGCACATTTCATGGTTGCCATACCAACAGACGGATTAGTTTTTGAAGAATACATGTGAAACTGTGAGCATGTTTATTTTTCGTGTGTGTTTTTTCCCCTTCTGTATGCAACTCCTCATCTTCCTCAGAAAGCTCCCGCGTACTCTATGATACCTCAAGAGCCCGGGTGGCAAAATCCCATATGGGATCATGAGAAAGGATGCATATAGAATCCCAGAGTGCCTGAGGGCTCTGCTGGGCTCGGCTCCACTCCTCTTCTCCTCTCCCTTTCACTTTCACACCACGCAGCTCTCCTCCATTTAATCCTGGTGTGCTTCATTTACTTACCCTCTCTGTCTGTCCTTCTGTCCCATGTTCATCTCCACCCACCCTTGGACATTTACATCCCCCCACTCCAATTAATGTGCTGGAACGCGTGTGTGTTTGTGTGTATGAGAGAGACGGAGAGAAAGAGACACTGAATGACAGTTGGGTGAGTGTCCTTGCCTGATGCAGGGGTTTAAAAAAAATCTGGCTGCATGGTGAGACATTCTCTTTTTCCCCTTTTTTTCTCTTTGTCTCTCTCTCTGTCCATGTTGAGTGGCTGCCAGGCTCAGTTGAAGGGACTGGAGGGCAGCGTCTGCTGCTTCAAAGCCATCTCCTTTGGCAGTATTTGGCCACAACATGCATCTACATACACACTTGCACAAACGCATGCACACACAGTTGTACACTTGAGCGCAGGAAATCTGGCTTCATTGGAGGGTTATATCTGGATGGGAAGGAGAGAAAAGGAAGGTAAAAAAATGGATGATGTGATGAGGTGGAATGAAGGGGGTGAATGATGAGATTAGTTGAGGATATAAAAGTGGAAACAGGAGATGGATAAAGGAAATGGAAGCGGTGAGATGACTCCTGTTACAAATCATCAGCAACAATACGCACACACACAACGACATGGGTATATAAAGATGGATCGATAGATAGATGCATACTTTATTAATCCCGAAGGAAATACAGGGAAACAGACAGTATAAATACTCATACTGTGTGCTCAACATGTGTGCAAGTGTTTTTCTTGACAGTAATGCGGATTATTCCTGAACCTGCTTTCATTTAATAGATTTTTTTTTCTTGCTTCTCTGAGAATTGGACTGATATATTTTAGAGAGCAAAACTGATTTTAATTATGAGTTGTGCCTCTGTCCACTAAAGTGCATTATTCATTCTCCTTTTACTGCCGTTTCCATCAATTACTTGGATGAGTATTAGCCTCTGGGGCGCTACCATTTCCACTAAAAGCAGTGATGCCAGTGCCAAAAATCTGACGCCCAACTGCAGGACCTAAAGGTGGATCCACTTGCATCTGTGGCTATGGAGAGGTTATTTTGAGAAATCCTCCATTATTGTGATAAACTATGAGCTATCCAGAAGATAGATGGCTCCTTTTGACTCTCAAGCTTGTCTAAATTGAGATTTGTTCTGAAAAGACACAATGGCAGAGGAGCTGTAGTAACCTCCGGCACAGTGCAGGATTTCACCTGGACCCGGGAAAAAAAACGCCACATACACAGAACTATTTTTAGTTATCCGCTTTTTTGCATTTGTCTTGTATACAAATCACATTTCTTTCAAGATTCTCTCCTGTTTATTTTCCCAAAAGTGGAAAATTGCTGTTTAGTACTGTGGGATTTCCACCGACAAGGGATTAGTTGACGCATGCAGCTCAGTGTGATTTTCTCCAGTTGTGGAGTTGAAACTGGATCATTTTTTGTTTTGTTGGAATCTTTTATTTCTCCTCTGTGCTGTAGTTCCCCTTCCAGTAGTTCCAGTTCTGCTTTTAAGTTAATAGAAGAAATTACACCTCCTGACTTTCAAAATTTGGAATGTGATCCGGGAGCCCTAATGGCTGATAATTGAGTTTCGGATATTTTTGGTGCTTATCTAACACCTACATGACCAGGCAAGCTCACATACCTTATCAGCATTTACCTGGAAAATAAGAATAAACAGTTCTTCTGTTTTCAGGTTGTGACTGTCCTGGAATTCTTGCTTCGTCTCTCATTGTTGGTCTATAAGGAAAATGGTTGCCGTTACAGAGCAGAGTGATTACTGCGTATCATATGGGTTCTGTTCCCACTGCAATTTAATTGCCAGATTCTCTTTTTAAGTGGGCTAAAATTATCCAGCCATTCGCTCCTAGTAATTGGACCATTAAAGAGCTTTTGTATGCTTCTGGCAACATACAGTATCCCTGTTTAAGAAGTCAGAGAGTGTGGAAATGAATATGAAGGAAAATATGGTAACACAGAGAATATATAACAGTTGGTGCAGCTCCCTCCAACACATCTGTCTCCGTGTCCTGAATGAAAGAGACTCGGCATTCACTCAAAGCTTTTGTCTCCTTCGCTTTGCAGCTTTGTGTGTTTGTGTTTTCATTAATCCCTCTCTGTGTTTGTGTGTGTCGCGCAGGACGTCCAACAGCAGTGCAACGCTGTCCTCGTGTGTGTCAATGGAGCCAGAGGATTGTATGTTGTCTGCTATGGGACATGTCAGCGCGGGACACGCCGACACGTCTTTCCGCAAGATGGAGGGCTACCTGAGGACCAGACAGCTGTGTGATGTTATACTGGTGGCTGGAGAGAGGCGGATACCTGCACACAGGTAACAGCAAGGAAACTGAAATATTACACATACATAGATGCATGCATGCATAGATAAATAGTAGGGGTGTAACAATATATCGTGCCACGAAATTTCGCGATACAAAAACGTCACGAAACATGTCGTGGAGGTGACAAACTGTATCGCGATATTGGGTTATTAATATTAATCTATTGTGTTGACTAGTAACGCGCGTGCCGACCGCGCCTCGACCTGCGGACCAAAATCTTACTCCGCTCAGAAGAAACTAGTACCGTTTTGCGGTCCCATTTTGAGCTCTGAACTTTTACTTATGTAAAGCTGGTGTAGAGTTAAGCCTTACCTTATTAAATTAAACCTTTTTCGGGTCGTGAGTAGGACAAACACAGGGAAACTTCTGCTGAGTTCCAGTGTACTTTAATGTCCCTCAACAGTGTAGGATTTTAGAACATCAACACAGCACCTAGTGCCGTACTGTGGCGTATCACTCCGCCCAATCTAAAACAGACTAATAACTACAGATAAACTGACTAGTGTCATTATAGTCCCTGATTTACATCAGAATATAAAGAATATATTTATAAAATAATGAACCCTGAATTACCAAAATAACCGTCTTAACAAAAATAAATCTCCTTTTACACTTATAAGGTGAGCATGAATCAATCTTTTTTATGATGTAAAATTGTATGCATTTATTTACTTTTATTTATTTATTTATTTAATTGTGTTTTTAAATTTCTGGAAAAGAAAAAAGTCAAATCATACATGAGAGAAACTATTCAGTTTGTGGCAAAATATTTTTACTTGTATGAAACTGAAGATGCATAATGCAAACCTGACATTTACTTTTAGTTCAGTTTGTGGAAAATGGTTGTCCTGGCTTTCTCTTTTAAACTTAAACAGTTATACAGCATTACAAACTGTAACAATAGGGCAAACGTACAGTATTGTTTTGTATTTTGTGTCTTTCAAATGAAAGACAATTCTTTCCAGTCATATGTTCCTCATTCAAGGTTGTTAAAAAAATACTGCTATAATATCGTATCGTTATCATGACCTCAATATCGTGTACCGTATCGTGAGATTAGTGTATCGTTACACCCCTAATAAATAGATAGTTATGCTGGCAGATGTGCCATAACATCTGATGATGATACACACTCCACACACAGGAAACTATTTGGTTAGGATGTTCCTCACATGCAGCTGAAGCAGTCAGTCATATGGCAGCCTGTACCATATGTACTATAGTCAGCAGTCAGTGAGTCATGCATCAGTCATCCACCTCAAAGCCTCCACTACCCGCTTCATCTCTGTTGTTCTCCTCTCTGGGCACGAGGCCACTGCTGTAGCAGCAGGGTCCATTTGCACTCGTATGGGACAGAAAAGTGGTCCTCCACCAGCAGAAAGGCTCCCTTTCTCTCGCTGTCTTCCTCTGCTGCCTCATTTGATTTAGTTCTCCAGGCACAGATGGTGACAAACAAAGACCCTGCTGTACAAGAATCCTAATGGTGTATATTAAAGAGCGTTATAATGCCTGAAGTTCTTGCGTTTTGTATGTGTGCTCGACGTGCGTGCGCGAATAAGGATGTAGGAGTAAGAAATCTCTTTTTGAAAGTCGCTGTTTTGTTGGGGATTGATTTATCGTATGTGTATGAAGTGCTTTTCTTGGAACCAAACGTACACCTTCCCTGCTTGTTCTCTCCCCGTCTTACATGCGCTGACAGACAAATGCATTTTAACTGCTGAAAAGGCTACTTTTACTGTGCACAGCCCTACATTTCTTATGTGGTTTGCTGCAAACAAAGCACTTTGAGTGAAGACTTTTTGAGTCTTTTCTCAAGGATGTGGTGCACAATTATACATTTTGTGTTTGTGGCATTGCTGCACACAAATACATTGCCTTGCACATTTCTGTGACCTCATTCAGTGCCTCTGAAAATGCTGCCATAAAGGATTTTCAGTCAGTACATCATTACCTCATTTTATCATTAGTGTAGATCAGTGGTTATGCACGCTATGTTTGTATTTTGCACAAGACTCAGACTCTGCAGCCATGCAAGCCCGGCTCAGGTTACTCTGATGCTCTGTGTTGGAGACAGCACTGGGAGTCCCTGTGGAAAAGCTTAGGCGGTCAGCTGTGTGCTGCACTTTAACAGTGGCTTTACAAGGTTGGTTTTAGAAGGGGAAAAAATGCGAAGGATGAAGCCCAGCTGGTTGGTTTTGCAAATGTACATTTAGGCAACCTAAGCCATCTGTTAACTCCGTCAAACTTGAGGCTTTGTTTTAAAAGTGCCTTGTTAAACCTCATCTGCCTTTGAATAAACAAGACAAATTCAACACCCAAGTAATTTGAGATGTTTTATGCAGTTTACCTTTGCTTTCATATACACACCTAAGTGAAACCCTCACGTAAGAAACAAAAAAAAAAAACATTCAGCAGCAAATGTATTGTAAATCAAAACCCAAAATCTGAGAATTAATACTTAGACTCTGTAACCAAGAACTCAAGAAGCTCTAACAGAGAGCACATTCATTTTTCTCAGTCAGATTTCTTTTCTCGCCATCCTTTCCAGGACCATCTCTGTTTCCACGCCATCTTTCTCACTTGCGCTTTTTCTTTTTGCGGTTGCAATTCTGAAATGAGGCCAGTCTACTACAAGCGGGCGGGACATAGTTGAGATCAGTACATGTGGCGTTGAATTAATGCCATAGTAAATTGACTTCCTCTACCAACAAAAATGTTTTGGCAAAATAAAAATTGCAGGGGTTTACTTGCCAATCTAAAATAAACCGTTTCAGGTTTCGCATCTAAATTCATTTCTTTGCTCTCCATAGGTGGTCCCGAACAGGGGAAAGCACTGCCGATATTGACTCTGGTTTTGGCTCTATTCTTATCTGCTCTATTTTTTTTTTTTTTTTTGTGGTGGTGGAAAAGTTCTCTTCCCGGGAGATTCAGTCACCCTTGCTGTTTCTGTTCACCTATCCTACGATGGTTACTTGAGGGCGGTACCTACATGACTGGCAACCATGGATGTATTAATAAAAACTGGATGGGACTTTGAAAATGGCCGCCCATTCATTTCAATGCATTTTACTCACTCAGCGCATACGCTGAAAAAGTTCCTGACTTCCGGGTTTACTTCCGCATACAGCGGCCCATAGAGCATGCGCAGTTGAGTCACCTCCCATGATGCTCTGGGGCCTCCCATCATGCCCCGGGGCAATGCCGCGAATATTAATATAATATGTATTAATATAATATATTAATTAATGTATATTATTACATGTGTAGTATTACATATATTATTAATGTATTAATATAATATAATTACATAATATATATTAATATAAACATCCGTGGAATGCACGGACACGGCTGTGACGTCAGCCGTGACGTCACGCCCAGAAAGAGACTTTTCTTTTACTTTTCTGGCCGTTATAAAACATTTTTGACGGATATAAAGTCCATGACTTAAAAATATAGAATATAAAGATTAGTAATTGCCGGTGATTACAGCTGGAGGTGTTCTGTGAACAGTTTTAGAGGCTTCTCTTTTACTATTGCGGTCTATGGGAAAAAAGCTTTCTGGGCCGCATGGGATTTTTGGTTGCAGTACCGCGGCTGGCCACTGGGAAAAATCGGCGCGCCTTCTGACTGCCAGCCCCGGGGGCTGCTGGCAACAAGTTCAAGTACGCCCACAAACGTGTGACTTCTTCGTGTCACCATGTTGTACTGAGGTCACCATTTTGCTCACTACCGCCACACATGGCAAAAACTAGAATTACGAGACTGGATGGCCCGAAGCTAGTTATTTAGCACCCTAACTCAGCAGCCAAATACATTATATACAAATATAATTGTGTTTGTTGTGTGTTTTCGTCTCATTCTCTTGCTTTTTCTAGGTTATTTTGGGATATTGTAACCTACAATCTTACAAACTGCCCGTTTTTAAATGTCACATCATCATTTTCAAGACATGCAGCTCTGCGGTGTGACACTACACGTTCCATCCATATGTGATTAAGCATTTAGGAATTACAGCTGTTTTAACCAAAGTAACTTCATTCTCATGCTCTCAAACGTATTGGACATTTGACTGAAAAGAAGTGAATTACCTCACTTTAAGACAAAGCAGAAGAAAAGATCTGGAGTTGATGTCAGGTATTGAGTTTGTATTTCACTGGAGCTACAAACAGGAAGTCCAATTGCATCTCAGTGCAAGTGGAGGAGGCCATAATTTAGCTAAAAAAACAACAAATCTATGAGAGCAAAAACCTTTGCCATGGCCAAATTAACTGTGGTAGATTCTTGGGGGGGAAAATAGCCCTGGTAAACTCAACGTGAAAACTAAAGTTGATGATCACAGAATCCTTGGTGGTAGTAGGAAAAGAAAAAAAACCCTCCTTCCCAACGGAAGCCAAGAATACACTTGAGAAGGAGAAGGTAGGCGTATCACAGTCAACAACTACAGTCAAGAGACACCAAGTTGAATGTAAAATACAGAGGGTTTACAACTAGATGCAAACTACTGCTGAGCTTTGAGAACAAGAAAGTCGGATGAAGCTTCACCACAAAACCACCTGAAAAAACTCCCGTGCACGGGAATCCGATTCTTCGGATGGATGTTACCAGGATAAATTTGGTATCAGAATGATGGGAGGAGGAAAGTCAGGAGAATAAAAAGAACAGAGCACAATCCAAAGCTTCCCACATCACACGGTGCAGGCAGTGTTATGGCATCGGCATGTATAGCTGCCAATAGGACAGGCTCACTGGTGTTTATTGATGATGTGACTAACAAAAGGAGCAAGGTGAGTTCAGGGGTGCACAGGGCTGCGCTTTCTGCTCACATTCACACAAGGTTGGCACTAAACACAATTGTTTGGAGGCAGAGAAGCAAAAATGTTTTCAGGGGCCAAAACAGTTGTCTGAGCTCAATCCAATAGCCCTTTTTTTTCTTTTTTCTTTTTTAATTACCCAAGACAAAGCTAAGGGCAGAATGGTCCACAAACAATTACAAATTGAAAGGCCCAGCAAAGTATCTAAAGGAAATAAACTCAGAATTCAGGCAGCAACTAACTGAAAATGGCACTTTGACAAAATACTTTTCAGCCCTTGAAAATGGGGGTAGGTCTTTTTACAAAATTGCTGCAATCTGTAAACGGTAAATGACACATTTTGGTGAAACCTCTTGACATAAAGCTGAAAATCTACGCTTGAATCACATCTTGATTGCTTTATTTCATTGTGTAAAGGCAAACCCATAACAACTCTATAATTGTCTAAACACAGCTGACCTAAGTGAATGTTGCATCAGTTCATAATGACATACTGAGCAGGGCGTAGATCTGTTCAGTATCTTTATAAAAGGGCTTCCAGGCTTGAATGAGCACTGTCGATGCATCATAGCATATTGTGGCAATAGTTAACTATTATCAGTCCATCCTATGAGGAATATAAATGTGTGTACTACTAAACATTCATGATAAAAAAAATGTATCTCAAACTAATAATTATTGAGATATTTCACGTTAAACAACAAGATTGCTGAAGTCATTAACTTGTTCTTCAGCAAACTGATATGTTGCAGTCTTTTATGACTTGCTTGTTGGTGTACCACACTCTGTGTTTGAGTGCAGATGTGCAGCCTGTTACAAAGATACTGTACAGTGTTTGTTTTTTTAAAAAAAATAGAGGGTGACACAGTTTTTCAGGTTTGCCCTCGTTTCCTGAGTTCAGTTTTGTCTGTTTCCTGACAATATCACTCAAGCGTTTAGTCAGCGCTTTGGCTCTTTGCTCATTCAGTGTCAGAGCAACACTCTCTCTGACTGTCCTGTGCCTCTCCACAGCAGCACGGTGTGTTGGTGTGTGAATTACCCGGTGCTCTATATCACTCACGTCACTCATACCATGTCAGAGCCCTGTGTGTGTGTGTGTGTGTGTGTGTGTGTGTCTGTGTCACAAGACGAGGGGCAAAAATAGAGATACCTGACTGGGATTCTCGCTGGAAAAACTTCCTGCTGAGTTTAGTGCATTTTGACATCTCTGTCTGTGCAGTGCACACACGCACACACACTCATGTGTACAAAGCTCTTTTTTTGCTTCCGGCTATCCGTCACGGTCTCAGTGTCACACTTAATAATAAGGTTAGACTCATGTGCTCAAGATATACACACTCAGTGAATGCCCACACACGTTCGGCTCACCATGAAGTCTAAAATACGCAAGGACATACAACTGCCGAGGCACAGAAAGCCATTTAAACATGATGAATGTGTCCCATTTGAGTCAATTTGCAAGTTATGATTGCTTGTAAAAATAATCTGAAGGTTATTTCCTCTTTTACTCCTGAATTCCAAGGTGGTGTCTTGATGGTAAATCAATACATCAGTGTTTGAGCGATTATAAAAGAGAGAAAAGCACACAAACCTCCCGAAGCCGGGGCAAGGACACATTTGGCAGTTTTGCTGGAACAATGACTCCATTTGTCACTTATCAAAATAGTTAGTTGCTGTTGTTGGCTTTACTTATCAGCCACAGTTTGATGAAGATGTCAAACACGATTTCACTTGAATTGTTCATTCTTAATCTTGAACATGTCTAATTTACTAAGACGTCTGAAGGAGAGGACGATGTTGCATTTTAAATACCCAGCAAAAAGTACTTTTGGGTACTTTTTCTTCCAAAATATCGTTTGTCCGAGTGTGAAACTTGGCAAATGGGGCATTACAGAAGAGGGCATGACATCAGAGGGGCAGGTGTAACTAAGGGGGCCATTTAGGGCATCAGTGCCTTCTTATACGAGGTGTAGCTAGTTTATTTATTTTCTATTTACCATCTCTTTATCTCACATTCATGAGCTCAGCTGTTGAAGTTGACTCATGCAAACTTTAAAATCCTCTGAATGCACACAGTCCTTTTTTATAGTGCATATTCCAACTGGACATGACTCATTTTGTTGTTGTGAAAGCATCGGAGAAACATTGTACACAATATTACTATTTTAAAATTCAGGGACATTTTGATGTGCTCTGTCAGGTTTGTGTATTCATACATTCAACATGGATGTAGTAGGCCAGAATAGAGCTAAAGGAGATGGATGTTTAATAATCCAATGGAAACTTGTAATGCTCACATGCTTTGACATTGCCAACAGAAACATAGTCATGCTTTTCTAATTATTCTAACATTCCACTGCTGTGAAGCCCACAGATTCAGATACTTGTGATGGGAGACGTGACGGGAGTTTAATTACGTTCTCGAAGTACCTCCAGTTCAGGCAGTTGTAACAGCTAATGGGGAAAAAAAACAACCTTTTAATCAGAACAGGAGAAGCAATACGGCCATCAGTCTTTGTAATCATTGTATTAAACCACAGCACAAATACTATTTGAACCTTGTTTGTGGAGCTGCTGTGTTGTTGTGACTGTGCACTCTTTTATATGAATTACTTTAAGGCTGGAATTCTGACAGCATAATAAACTTGCAGCAAATTCATATTGTCCAAAAGCTATAACTTGACACTTTTAATAAATATATCCTTATTGCTGACCAAATTTTGAGGTACTGAGTTTAAATACATATACAGAGCTCGAATAATTAAGTTACGGTCACAATTCTTTCATGATCTTAACTTCGAAATAGGTCTGTCTTTTGTATTGTGCTTTAAATCAGCTAGATTTCTTTGAGCTCGACTCAAGGAAATGTCCTTTTGTGATAGGGGTGTCCCGATTTATGTTGCTCCCGGTTCCGAGTCACGAGGCAGTGTTGTCCTTTCCATCACGTGAAACTCCTATTTCCAAATGGTAGGAGTAGCTGTAGCTGTGCATTTCCTTTTTAATTTGAAATGTTTACAAATTGCAGATATTTCCAACAAATGCTGACGAGGCTTCTTCCAGTTTGAACTTCCTTTATGTCAACTCAGGGTCTACTACTACTGCTGCAGGTTTAAGGTTACGCCTACTCCCGGGCTGACATAAATTTGAATTTGTTAACAGTGAAACTTGGGGATACATGATAAATAATGTAATTTAGTGAAATAAAAATGAAAAAAGTCCCTGTGTCCTGATCATTCAGAAATCACATGATGTGCCCCAATTTCTGACCATGTGGTCGGATCAAGACATCACTGCTTTATGATTTTTAGAAGCCAAATAGTTTGGGGAAATTAGAGTTGCACATGAACTTTAGCTGCAAATGCAAAAAAAACCTCAATTAATTGTATGCATTTGAAAAAAAAAAACCTTCATCAACTCCACCATGTGTGTACTCTCCTCTTTTACTTGTATACTTTACAAGCAATAAACTCCTTTACCTTCTGCACTTTTACTCTTGCATCCTCCTCGTTCTGCATGCTTTCCCTATTTTCTAAGTATTGTATCATGCTAACCCTCATCCTTAACCTTTTTTGAATATTAAAGGGGACCTATTATGAAAAACCCATTTTTTTTTCTTTCATTAACTTATATAAAGTGGTCTCCCCTCAGCCTGCCAACTCAGAGAAGGAGGAAAGCAACCAAATTCTGCAGTGTCTGTACAGCCGCCCGGATGAGCCATCCAGTGTGATGTGGCTTCTACGAGCCGTTCAGATTCTGCTCCTGTTGTTACGTAACAAAAATGCGATTTACATAGGTTGGCCTCCAATGCGTGAAACCACGCCCACAACAATAATTCTTAAGTAATTTTAAATACCTGTACATATATCCACGTCTTCTTTCAAATGCATTCAAAAGATGTAGACATTATTTGATGATATGGTATCACATGTCAGGATGGCGCATGTCAAACGATTCAGAAGGTGCATTTCCAGTCAGTTCACAATATCTGTTGTGCAAGTTATTTATTTATTTATATTCAAATAATAAGATTGAATACTTGCCATATGCAAATTACCAAGGGGTCAACAGTTAAATGAAACATGGTAGATAAGAAGTCATTATGGCAACAACCATATATTTCTGATAATGTACACCTCGAAGGGCATTATCCTGCTTATACCACTTCACTTACCAAAAAAACATAAATATTAAATCAGTTATTCATGCTTTAATGTGTTTTCAGTTGAAATCATTCGTTTTATAACAAGCCACAGCTGAGCGGCTGAGCGGACTATTTAATCTCTCATCTGCAGCCGTTGTAACCTGGTAAGTTACAAAGTTTTTTTTTTAACAAGCCACAACTCAGTTTTCTTGGTAACACCTGAGGGTCTGACTAATACCTGGAACAATCACTACCGTCCCATAAGGTCCTTATGCAATGGACAGTGTTGACTTCTCCAGTAACTAGGACGGACCTGAGATACGACTTAGCAACGGAAGATATTCTAGTCCACTCAGCTCCTCTCGGCTATGGTAGAGTAACAAACAGTAAATATATTTATTTCATTTTCCTTTCTCTCCTCTTCTGCATCCCAGTCATCAAAATTGTTAAATTCACCAAATAAATTAAAAGAAATTACAAAATTACTCATGTTGCCGTCCTGCGGTAGCCGGCTCTTCTTCTCCGAATCTCCGTTGCTGTGGTTACCACCTGGCAGTTGATCCAGCGCAATGATATTAAAGGTATTATATGCAACTTCTGAGAGCTAGCAAGATTTGAAAGTGGCGCCTCCTCTAAGCCCCGCCCCCTCCTCCCCCTCCCGTCAGTGCTCCGTCCAAAGCCACGCCCCCACAAACTTTGGGGAACGCGCATTTGCAGGAGTCGAGGTTTCCAGGACATTTTGGACAGCAAATTTTCAACAAAACTACCCCATGTCTCATTCACCTGTAAGGGACACTGTGAGCCCAGGAGGACCCGTGGGAAGTGGACACGGGGGGCTGGAAGCGAGTGCGCGCATGGGACAGAGGGGGGGGGGGGGCGTGGTTTAAAATGAAGGCATCTGATTGGTTCTTTCCCTTCCTGCCAAGCCTCTGGTCTTCTGACCAATCCGAGCCATTCGGTGCGCAAATAACTGATTGGTTAGAGTTTTTACAGGATTACAGCTTTCAGAGAGGATTGATTTTTTTTCTTTCCTTTTTCTGAACACATTATTCACTGACTACTCTCAGGATGGAAGGACCATTTCACCCAGTATAACAATACATGTTTTTTAATACGATTGCAATGAATACCTTTAAAGTTATCAGGCAATTTGAGCAAACTTGTTTTCTAGGTGTAGGTTATCACTTTTAACCTACACCTGCCAGCCAATCAGAATCAAGTATTCACACAGACCGTGGTATAAGTTACAATATTAAAGATGTTGGGTATTACACAAGTTATTGTGTGAGTGATGCAAGTACGACAGTGTTGCACAACCGATGTGAGGCCCCGACGCATGTTGGGTTTGTGGTGTTCTCCTGTAACAGCTTATTGTGACCTTTGGATTCTGATAGGCTAGAGGCAGAAAAAGTCCTTCGATGTCACCTTTGAATACATTTTAATTTTAAATACATTTTTGGACGTATAATTTAATTGCTTCAACGTGTGTCTTTCCAATGAGCCAGTTAGTACATCCCTGTAATGAATGTAGGTAACAGCTCCAATGCAGAATAAAATACAGAAGTTAAGTTAGTCATGAAAACAAAAGAATCAAGTCATTGCTAAGCTTGTCGGGTAGCAGTGAGGCAGGAAGATGGACAAGTTGGCTGACAAACTGCCAAGCAGGAAGTTAGACAGGCTGGTTGACAAAATGGCAGGGGCAGGAACCCTAAGAACAGAGAGGAAAACAAGGATTAGACGGGGCAGAGATCAATAGAGCAAAAATCCAAACGCTGGTGGGATAGAAACAGACAGGGGAAGACAGGCAAGCACACTGAGTAAAAAGAGAATCAGAAAACAGGAAGGTAACACAATTCCAGTCAAATGCAATGGGTATGACAGTCAGGGGTTAGAAAAAAGCCAAACCAACAATTGTGACTTGAATGTGACACTGATCAGGAGGATTTTCGACACATAAGACTGACTGCCAAAAACAATGTTTGCAGAAATTCTAAATCTTAACACTGTCAATCGAAAAGTAAACATTCATTTAAAATGACGACTCAGATATGAAAAAAAAAAAAACAAGAAGCCAGCATTTTTATAACCATCATGTTCACCACTGACGGTTTGAATCACTCAGTATTAACCAAAACCCTGTTGACGGGGCCTTGTTCTGTTTGTGATTTCATTTCTCTCGTCTATCATACATGCTTATTTTTGCTCGACTTTCACATGGCTATGGAAAGGTCTCCATTTTCCAGCCCACAGGGCTCACCGTCCGTTATACCACATTTCTGCCGCAGAGGCCAACTTGAAACCTCCTACCCCAAACTGTGATAATGATTTTCCACTCTCCACAAAGGTTGAGTGAACCACAATGTAGAGGAACACGCACATTTGCTTTGACCTTAAATATCAATCAATATCTTTACCATACACCCACTATTCCCACTCACTCCGTGGGGTCAAAGGTTCAGTTTATTCTTAAATTTGTTACCCATGTTTTGAAGCTGACATATGAAATCACATCTTTCCTGTAGTGTAACACTACTGCATAATATCCCGTAAGTAGCCTTACTTGGGCATCTTCCTTCCGACCCGTTTGCAGACTTGCCACATTGGGCCTCATCTGCCTGTGTCATAATATCCAGGCTGTTCTTTCTATCTCTGCTTTCTGTTTTCACTTTTACTCTCAGTCCAGTTTCATCCTGTCAGCGTGATCAGAGTAGCCTGTTCCTCCATTACAGCTGCCCATCACCGCTGACGCCTGACGCTCTCTCCTCCCACAGACTGGTCCTCTCATCCGTGTCCGACTACTTTGCCGCCATGTTCACCAGCGATGTGCGGGAGGCCAAGCAGGATGAGGTGAAGATGGAGGGAGTAGACCCTGATGCATTGTGGGTCCTGGTTCAATATGCATACACAGGTGCACACATATCTTGTTTTTTACTGTGGAAATAAGACGGCTTCAAGATTAGATGTGCTTGTTGCTTTGTCACATAGACAGAGAAATTGTACAGAAAGTGACTCATTATTGATGTTTTCAGGGGATTTGTTGTTATGATTGTTAATAGCGCCATAACAAAGATCTTGAAGACAATGCACATGCTCGGGGTGAAATAATGAACACATCTTAAAATGCAAAGGGTGTCAGCTGATTAATTTGGTAGATTTGTTTAGGTAATAGCTGTTGGCCGTTGATGATTTTGACCCAAAAATGATTACGATAAAGAAAGCAGATATACGGGACTGTCTCAGAAAATTAGATATAATATAATATAATATTGTGATAAAGTTCTTTATTTTCTGTAAAGCAATTTAAAAAAAAAAAAAAAAAAAAAAATGTCATACATTCTGGATTCATTACAAATCAACTGAAATATTGCAAGCCTTTTATTATTTTCATATTGCTGATTATGGCTTACAGTTTAAGATTCCCAGAATATTCTAATTTTTTGAGATAGGATATTTGAGTTTTCTTAAGCTGTAAGCCATTATCAGCAATATTAAAATAATAAAAGGGTTGCAATATTTCAGTTGATTTGTAATGAATCCAGAATGTATGACATTTTAGTTTTTGTAATTGCATTACAGAAAACTACAATAGTTTTATTTTTATTTAAAATGAACAATATTCAGTATATCAGGTTTTCTTGACAGGTCAGCAGGTCGTTTTTACCTCTGATTAAACTGAATGTTTAAACTGAATAAGGGTCTGTGCAGACAGTGTATTATCAGCTTACGTAATGAAACATAGACGATGCAGTCATGTTCAATGTTTATCCCTCCTTTTGTGTGGGAAAGCGTTCATATAATGTCGTTAACTGACTTTCCTCCTCCTTTTACTGCCGACTTGCCCAGGCTGTCTCGACCTGAGGGAGGACACCATCGAGTCTCTGTTGTCAGCGTCCTGTCTGCTGCAGTTGTCATCTGTGGTCCAAGCCTGCTGCTCCTTCCTCGTGAAGCAGCTCCACCCTTCCAACTGTCTCGGCATCCGCTCCTATGCGGACGCTCAGGGCTGCCACGACCTTCAGAGAGCCGCCCACTGCTACACCATGGTGCGCACACAGCCCGCTTGAATGATCTCTTTGCTCACACAGCTTGTAAATCCATCACAAGAAAATTCATGAATTGACTGCCTGGAAAAGAAATATTAATGGTAATGTGAATTCAGGATGACTACAGGAGGTTTTTAGTTACTTCAATTAAAAAAGAAAACCCAATAAAAACCCTTGGTCAGCGTCCAACACTGATCTCAGTTTTAGTAACATTTTTCCATTATTCACTGTACACTACACCCCATTACTCCCCCAATTGATGTTTTGATGTTTTTCAGCACAGAGTTGCTATGGTAACGGGGAAAAAGCTTCTTCATCTGCTTGATTATTCTTTTTCTTTTCTTGTGCACTCTTGTCTTTCCGTGCTTTGCTTGCGACCAGCTTCCTTGTGTGTGTGTGTGTGTGTGTGTGTGTGTGTGTGTGTGTGTGTGTGTGTGTGTGTCTGTGTCTGTGCCTGTCAGGAGCTTGATCCTGTGTCATTCTCCCCGTTGGGATTATGGTTGAGATTTAATCTGTTTTTGTTTTAGAAGTGGTTTATTCTCGTTAAAATGTTTCTCACATGAACAAACACAATTTATATGATTAAATTACATCCTTTTTTTTTTTTTTTTTCATCAATTGACAAAGCAGTCAGCATTATTTATCCCTCCATCATTCAGGGTGAGGTTGTGCTATTTTCCTTTTTAAATATTTGACTTTTAGTCTATAAACAACATCTTGCAAACATTAGCTAACCAGATTTCATAAAACTTATTATGTGCTGGAGCATTTCTAAAGGAAGAAATCGTTAAATTTTGGTTGAAGATCAGGATCCTTTCCTCTAAAATGTCAAAATACAGCATTTTTTTATTGTTCAGTGGAAGCACTCGCTCTTTTTTTGTGTATGTAAGTAGGTCATAATTACATGCTTTTTTCCCTAAGGACTGTTATATTTCCATAAACAAAAATAAGAGGAAATAAGATTGGAATTGAGATAAGATTTGTGATGCTTGGTTATCTCTCTGGAGTGTCTGGCAGACAAAAACAGGCGTTTTTAGAGGATAGATCAATACAAGAGATTTGTTGACTTTATGCCTTTTTATATTGCTTATTTCAATTCTAGCCTTCTGCCTTTACCTTTTTCTCACATCCCTTTGACTTTTCTCTCCCCATTAGCATCCAGCCTCAAACCTTTAGTTTCCTTCTGTTTTTTTCCTCCTCACTCACTCACTCACTCACTCACTCACTTACTTACTTACTTATCCCCCAGGAACACTTTCTGGCAGTCATTGGAGGCCAGGAGTTTCTGTTACTCCCAGTGGAGGAGATGGAAAGGCTGCTCAAATCTGATGACGTTAATGTGCCAGACGAGGAAACCGTAGTTACTTCTTTGTTAACCTGGGTCAGTCACGACAACGCCGTTCGGCTGCACCACCTGCCCGTGTTGCTGGCTCACGTCAGACTGCCACTACTACAACCTCAGGTGAGAGCTGCAAAGAATCACCTTCATGTACAGTAGTGTAAGATATCGCAGTAAGATTTGAGGGTTAAAATGAAATGATTAATAACACATTAGTTAAACTTTTTCCTCTTCAGATGAGCTCTTTAGTTCCTCTGCTCACACTGTACGATCATAATCCTCCCGTCGGACCTCTGTGTACTGGAACTCTGGCCGGTTTTGGGGCAGGGGCAGGCTGTTCCACCCCAAACGTGTGTCCTGCCCACCTGATCAAAGGTTATGGGATCCTTTATTTTTTTATAATTTTATATATATATATATATATATATATATATATATATATAATATAAAAAATCCCAAAATATCTGTACCGTTTCTGATTGGGTGGGCACTGCGCATCATTTTTTGACACAACAAAGAACGCATACCGCAAAAGTTGTGTCTCGGCGGAGGAACCCGACGTCCCAGCAAAATGAGAAGAGAAAAAAGAGTTGTTGCGAACAGCAGACAGCGCACACACTAAAGGCTGATTTATGGTTCCGCGTTACACCAACGCAGAGCCTACGGCGCAGGGTACGCGGCGACCCGCACCGTCCGTGGAAATGCGGTCTTTTTTTGCTATTAAAACATGATTTGTAATGTGAATTTGCAACACTTAAACTGCAAATAATAGTTTTTGACGTGACATCAGAGATTGCGCATGCTCTCTGCGAAAGGATGAGGCAAATCGGGTCGCAGCACTGCTTCAACTGTACGATTCCTTCACGAGGAGCGACCAGGATTTCAAACACGATTTGTGATCGGGAGCTCGTCGTGAGGTGTTAATCTCTCGTCGTTACCCCACGTGCACTGCACGAGGCACGAGCAACAATTGGGTCAAAATCGGGCCTGGTCAAAAAAAAGTTGCACGACTGGAAAATCGGCTCAAAACGAGCCGATAATCGCACAGTGTATGCCCGGCTTAAAATAACTTGTGTTGGGCAAGGTGGTAATTCATCATCTATTCTGCTGACTTGGACCAGAGAGACAACATCAAATGCTTCGGTGCTTCTTGTGTATCCAAGGCAAGACAAACAACTGCAGGCAAAGTATAACTGCTAATAAACAGCTTAATAACAATGCAATACAGACTTTTGCTTTCTAAACAGACAGCTGACCTTTATACAGCCAAAACCTGGGTCAAACAGGATTAATCAATACAACCATAAAGTAATTTTCAAAATAGATTTAAAACAGAACTAAGAAAACTTGAAACTGAAGCTTAATATTTGGCAGATAAAATCTTTCCCCTTGCTGCGGCTTTGAAAAGTGAGTTGGCAGCCTGTCACGATGGAATAAATCTAGTGGTTTAAACAGAATTTTAAATATACACAGAATCTATGTTTACATAAAAATACAACAAAGAGGGTTTCTGGGATGTGATTATATGCCTGCATGGAGTTTAACACTGTGAGGGCTCACGGGTACAAGATAGTCACATGTCCACTTTACAGACGTGTCGTTGACATTTAAATGAAGAGCTACCTCCAGCACACGTGAGGTCTAACTGAGGTGTCCTGATGTGTATCAAAGCTTTTGTGATTCCATAGGGAGATTCCCTATTCCCTATTTATGGTAAAATAATAACAACATGGTTGCATTCTTGCTCTTAAATAAGCAATCAATTTCTACATTGATAAAGGAATGGATTTATTTTAGAGCACACTAGGCCTCAATCATGAAATCTTAATTATTCTGTGAGTAGATTTGACATTGGGCATCGGGCCATGTATTGCAGGACGCAGCAAGCCAGGATTATTTTGGACACCTCCTTGACTTTATAGAGCAGGTTGCTGCTGCTTGCGTCCAAACACAACCACCTGACCTTCAGGTAACCATTAGTTACACGGGGGAGGCTGTCAGCATGTCAAGTCAGGTTAATCAACTCTATATTAAGAAACACAGTAAACTTAAATATGTGAAACACCCATCGATTTAAGATAAAGTCTGAGAATGACGACCAATAATTATGTGCACTCCTCATTTGTCTATTTTTCAGTTATAGGGACTATATTATGTTAACAATAGATATTTAACCATTTATTCTTTATTCGGATCCCCATTAGCTTCCGCTGCAGCGGTTGCTAATCTTCCTGGGGTCCACATAAAATCATACAGCACTAAGACAATACAAGCATACATAAAACATACAAACATCAACTGACACCTTGTCAGCCAAACAAATTTACATAAATTGTGATCATTGTTTCACATACAGTAGCTTAAACGATGCATGTACTCAGACAGAGTAATGATTTTAGTCGTTAGTCCTGTCGTGTGGTCTCTCTCATTAGTTTGTGTTTGAGTGTTTTTTTAAATAGGTTTCTCATTTCTCTTCAACTGTGTAACAATTTGTTAAATTTTGAGTGTTAATTTCACTATTTTGGCTTGCTTGTGCAGCATTGACTGAATACTTGGCAGAACCTCACCCTCTGATCGAGCCTTTGAATACAGAAACACTCGCTCACTCTCTCTCTCACATACACCCACACTTGAAATCTTTTAAGTCTGATATCTCTCTTAACTGCAGCAGAGTAATCTCTTTTGATCTCCCCTATCATTAATTTCCCTCACCATAAATAAGGAAGCTGTAGCGATAAAGCGTGCCCCTTCCACTTTTACCATCATGTCGACCCTGCATACGTCTTCCTGTTCTTCACTTGTGTACTGTATGGTGGACACATTAGATAGATGACTTTGCCCGGGTCAGCTAAAATGTTAGCCGTAACCATCTAATCAGGGGGCAGAGATGGATGTGAGCAAAGTAAAGCGGTAAAATGGTTGTGGGTCAGAGAGGATGAAAATGAGGGAGGCACAGAGCTTAGGTCTGATTCTTCCTTAAACACTGCATCATGTGTGACAGCACATCACCGCCATCTCTTACTGATAAATGAATTAACATTTAACAACCTCATGAGCTGTGAAATGCCAGTAAAGTGGGCCATAAACTGCACAGACTACCGATCAATACTCATCAACCAATTATTCAACCTTCTATCTACGCTACGCTGCCATTGCTGATCAAGAGTGTGTCGATTCATACAATGAATACCTTTTGTCCCGCCTCCCCGTTACTCCTGCCACATAAATGCAGATCTGAGTCAATCTGCTCAGAGGAGCGTCTTTGGTCTGGTAAGCTGCGCTACTTTTTGTGACCAATAACAGTTCAGGGTTATATTGGTGTTAATGGGAAGACGGGTATAAAAGCCGAGTGTTAAAGGGAGGTGCATTTAAACATGAGATAATCAGTGCATGCCTTTCTTCTGGAGCACATTAATTGATATTTAGCGCTTTGACCAACAGTTAGTGATAATGGACTATGCTCAAAATTTCAGTTTAGCACGTTAAAGGATCACAGAGGAACTTTTGCCAGTTTTAGCTCAGAGGTTCCTACGGTCCTCAGTCAGAAAAGAAAAGGCCGTCCCTCTCCAGGTCAGGGATTAGATCCTGCCTCGAGTGGCGGAGTTGAAGTATCTCAGGCTCATGTCCACGAGGGAGGAAAGCATGAAGGGGGAGATTGATAAGGGGGTCGGTGCAGCATCCAGTGATATGGATGCCGCATCAGTCTGTAATGGTGAAGTAGGAGCTGAGCCGAGAGGCTAAGCTCTCGATTTACCAGTCAGTCTTTGTTCCTGCCCTCACCTATGGTCACAAGCTCTGGGTAGTTGCAGAGAGAACAAGATCGCAGATACAAGTGCTGGAAATGAGTTTCCTCCGCAGGGTGTGCAGGCTCTCCCGGAGAGTTAGGATGAGAAGCTCAGACATCCAGGAAGGGCTCAGAGTAGAGCTGCTGCTCCTTTCCATCGACAGGAGCCAGATAAGGTAGCTTGGGCATGTGGTGAGGATGCTTCCTGCACGTTTCCCTGGTGAGGTCTCTCTGGCACGTCCCACTGTGAGGAGACCCAGAGGAAGACCCAGGACACACTGGAGGGACTATGTTTCTCAGATGCCACCTCGGTATACCGTCAGATGAGCTGGACGAAGTGGCCACAGAGAAGATAGTCTGGACTTCCCTACTTGGACAACTGCCCCCTGGATGTAAACATGCTGAGGTTACTGCTACTGGATTGATGGTTTCCCCATAGCTGTGGAGGTTAAATCACTTTTATGACACTGCCCAAGATTTACTTGTTTGATTGTTCGCTCTGTCACTCTTGGGACGGGAGAACGCAAGAATTATACGGCTCTTCTTAAAAATGATCAAATATGGCTTCAAATGAAATCAGCCTGATATTTTAACATAAAAACTTCTCAGTGCCACTTTGACTTATTGAAAAGATATAAAGCTTGACCTACAGATCCACTTTGGAATTTCAGGTTTTGATGATTTTACTGAATTCTGCTGCATCTAAAAGCTGAATTATTTCAGTCTTGAGCATGTTGCGTTCTCAGAAGTTTGTCTTGCAAACCTGTGAGAGGCATAAAGCATGAAAAATGTACATAGCTAAAAGATGTGTTTTCAAAGCGTGTCAGAGTGTGAACGTGTTTCTTAAAAGTGGACGGCGCCCATGATGTCTCTTCTAAGCGTAAGCTGAGACAGAGGATAACAGGGCTCCCTCTGCAACGCTGTGATGTAAAGAGAGTACAGGGAGGAGAAAGTGGTGCGCCCGCTGTACTCGGCCTTATCTCCCCCTCAACATTCAATCCTTCACACTGCCGTGGATAAATTACCGCAGAGAAGTGCAAACATGTTTCTTTAGATTTGCAATTTCCCAGCTCACACATACACAAATAAATATGCAAAAAAGGAGTCCCCGAAACGCGTCCCTCTGTGATGGTATGTAATCGAAGTGGAGTGCAGCCCTGGGGAGCAGGCTGCTTATCGGTTTTCTGTGCTTGTGTTACGCGTTCCACTTCTGCTGTTGATATTAGGTTTTTCTATTTAATCAGCAAATGGGGTTATTCGGGCAAAATAACTTATTTTGTGGGTGTGAGCAATATTGAAGAAAAAAAAAAGATGTGAATCGTATTTTCTCTTTGATATAATCCTTATATATTTTCCCACACATAAGATGAAAAACCTGAAAATTGATTAAAATTCCAAGTAAGTGTTACGACCTGCTCGTTAACACACACAAGCATAGAGACACACGAACGCACGGCTATCTAAATGTAAATCATGTATTTCTTGCCGCCAGGGAAACCGCTCAGCCTCTCAAGCAGCAGCTTCCTCTGGATGTATTTTAAGGATCGGTCTTGTGGATTGAAGGCTTTGTGCTGCAGCTGTTGGTGTGCGTGTGTGTGTGACATGTGATGAGGTTAGAGGGTATTGAATGCAGAGCTGATGAGATGTTGAGGAGAGATTAGCGGTCTAGTGTGTCAGATGATCGGTGGTGTATGTGAGTGTGTACGTGAGAGACGACGCACACATAGCTGTTGATCTCATCTAATCTCTCAATCAATGAGAGAGCAGCTTTCCTTAAACTCTCAAACCCGCTCAATCAGTGGCAACATGGTAACTGACACGGGGCTACAGCCGTCTTGATGCACTGCAAGCGTGTAACCAGCATGTTTCAGCACCAACCGTCACATGATCTTTGTTTTTGTTTTTTTTCTTTCTCTACATGTGTGTAGTTCCTGGCGGACCTGGCATCGAACCCTCTCCTCCGCGACAGCGTGGAGTGTCAGCGACTCCTGATGGAGGGGATGAAGTATCATCTGTTGCCCCAGCACCGGCCCCTGCTTCAGAGTCCTCGCACACGACCTCGCAAGGCCACCGTCGGGGCCATGTTCGCTGTGGGGGGTATGGACGCCTCAAAAGGTAGAGCAGCACCTCAAGTTGCTTTCGTCAACGAAAATTATGACTAAATATCGTCGTCAACGAACCTTTATCACCTGAGGAAAACGAGATGAGACGCAACGAAAATGCTCGTCATATGACGATAACGATAATTAAATATATAATGTAATATCGTAGATGAATAAAAACAACACTAAAATGTAGATTACAAATAAAAACTCTGCTAAAATGTGTCTTCATTTTCGTTGACCAAAACGAGACGAAATGTTTAACAAAGATCCTTAATGTCCATTTTTAAGTAGTTTCCTCTGGTTTAGTTCTGCTGCTGGGTGACGTCACGTCCTCAATCCCAGTCGCTGCAGCAGGGAATTAGGTCCAGAAGATGCAGCTGCATGTTAGAGGCTGATGCAGTTAACGCAGAGCTGGAATGAATGTATTCGTGATCCTATAAGGTAACAATAGTAATTAAAGCTGCAAGCAGCGATGAACGGGCCCTCGCGTGTGCAATTTGCACCAATTAAGGTCAAGGACTCAAAACTAAGTCCGATGACACCACCCACGACTCTATATGTCAAACCATTCAAAAGTTATGGCAGAAAATAGGAGCTCTGAAATATCGACCAATCAGAAGAAGGGGCGGGGCTAATTCACACCAATTATGGTCAAGGGATTTAAAACCATGTCCAATGACACCACCCACGAGTCTTTATGTGAAACCATTCAAAAGTTAGGGCCGAAAATAGGAACTATGAAATCTCGACCAATCAGAGGAAGGGGCGGGGCTAATTTGCAACAATGAAGGTCAAGGACTCAATACAGAGTCCGATGACACCACCCACATGTCTTTATCACAACCCGTTCAAAAGTTATGGCAGAGAATAGTATTCTAGGGGCCGCTGTTGAGCCATTAGGCCACGCCCATTAATGCAAACCATGAAATATCAAATTTATCACCAGGCCTGGCTTGCATGCAAAATTTGGTGACTTTTGGGGAACTATCAAATATGGACAGGTGTGTACCGATTTTCGTTCATGTACGTCAAACTGTATTGTGGGGCTTGAGGTACAAAGTTTTTTCTGTCTGAACCAATCAGATGAACGTGGGCGCGCTTTTTGGCGTCTGGCGTCGGCACGGTAACGCTTTTGAAAGAGAAAAGTAATACGCGTCGTTGGTGGATGGAGACGACCATTTTGATGTATAACACACCTGGGTGCACGTTACGGTTCGGGCTCTGAAGGAGCTGAAGGAATGGCATAAATTTCGCCAAAATGACGACGATTAATTCAAAATGTTCAAAATGGCCGACTTCCTGTTCGGTTTCGGCCATGGCGCCAAGAGACTTTTCTTTAAGTTGCGCCATGATACAGGTGTGTACCGGTTTTCGTGCATGTACGTCAAACCGTATTGTGGGGCTTGAGGCACAAAGTTTTCTAGGGGGTGCTGTTGAGCCATTTTGCCACGCCCATTAATGCAAACCATTAAATATCAAATTTTCCGCCAGGCTTGGCTTGCGTGCAAAATTTGGTGACTTTTGGGGCACGTTTAGGGGGGCAAAAAGGCCCTCCTTCCGTCAGAATAAAGAAAAATTCCTACAGATACAATAGGGCCTTCGCACTGTAAGTGCTCGGGCCCTAATAAGATAACATTGTTTGAATTGTAATTCAAATGAGTTTGGCTAAATACAATCTTTGACTAAAACTAGACTAAAATGGTCCTGGACAGTTCTGACTAAAATAAGACTAAAATGCTCAGACTTTTAGTCGACTGAAGTTGACACGACTAAAAGGAGAATGAACATGACTAAAACTAATAAAAACTGAAATGATAGCTTGACCCAAAGACTAGACTAAAATTGAAACAGGCTGCCAAAAAGAACATTAGCAGCACCTCGTAAAAACTCACACATTACATTGAGGTGATAATTCACACTATACCAAATCCTTACTTTGTCCAAAGGGAGATGAAATTATCCATCATGAGGGTTGGAAATAAAACTTAATGATGATATTAAATATATATACATGTTATTATCAGCAGATGACCATAATCAGAGATTTGTTCCCCACCTATTTTAACATCTCAACTAGTTCACTTTCTTAACACTTTACAATTGCACTAAACATCACTTTAGTGGTATTCTTAAAATAAAGGACAAAAGAAACGATGTCTTAACAGTTTAACAGGAAATGGAAGAGGTTTCTTCATTTCAACGCGATTTATTTTTATTTTTTTTGTTCTTTCCAGGTGCTACGAGCATCGAGCAGTACTGTCTGCGTCAGGACTCTTGGAGGCAAGTGGCCACCATGAGCGGACGGAGACTTCAGTTTGGTGTCGCCGTCCTCGACGACCGTCTTTACGTGGTGGGAGGCAGAGACGGCCTAAAAACCCTCAACACAGTGGAGTGTTACAGTCCACACAACAAGACCTGGAGCGTCATGCCTCCCATGTCCACACACAGGCATGGCTTAGGTGAGCACTCTGACATCGTGTATACACACTGAAAAAAGGTTCCTGTTCAGTTTAGTCTGCAACTCCTTTTGTGAGCAATACAGTACAGGAGGAACACTTGAAAAAGGTCAACTGAATTACTGTATCCCCCACTCGATGCTCCAGCCTGCTGTTGCTGTGACAGAAATGTGATAAGATGCACTGTGCCACTTCTGCATGTTTATAAATGTGTGCATGTTAATCAAGGAAAATGAGGATTCAGACACACATCTGGTGGCACAGATGTTCTGGCAGATAAGTCCCTAAAGTTCTTCTGCTCTGGATTGGGTTGCACACACGATATGAACTCCCAGTCACTGTTAAGAAAGTGTTTGAAGAACTTGGCCCAGCTGGTTGTTTTGGAGACTTGCCATGATTTAAGCGTGTGATACACTTGAGGTTGTTGTTACAGGTGTCGCCGTCCTAGGGGGGCCCATGTACGCAGTTGGAGGGCATGACGGCTGGAGCTACCTCAGTACAGTGGAGAGGTTAGACAATGCTGTATAATGATAGTAATGTTATAATAATTAATGAGAAAAGCTGTGGGCAGCCACCTCTGTGGATTGTCTCGAGTAGTAAGGATTACATTTTAATGAGGATTTGTTGTTGTTGAAAGATCCGGTAAAGTGGAAATCTATTTCCCACCTTCAGCTGAGACGAGACCTTTTCTCCCCGTCTTCCAGGTGGGACCCCCAAGCTCGCCAGTGGAGCTTTGTTGCAAGCATGGCCACGCCGAGAAGCACAGTCGGCGTAGCGGTTCTCAACGGCAAGTGAGTGATCTTTCAAATTAATTAATTTTGCTCCGTCGCGTGCAGGATACAGTCCTATCAGCATCACTTTAGTGCTGAGAGCCTTCAGGCGTTTGTTGCATGTTTTGCATAATCTGAATTATGCACCGTGAACACTGCGAGCCATTGTGTTGACCGAAAGAATGAGACGGATCTGAGTTAAATTTTCAGTGTTGACTTTACCAAAATGAATCAGTGAAAAATTATTTTACCAAATAAAAAATGTAGCTTTGTGAAATAAATAAAATGAAGCTTATAAAAATCCAAGTAATCCGATGATGATATGTTAAATACTGGATTTAAATCGAAAGTCATTTAATAATGTATCAAGTAATTTGAATAATTTAAAGCTGAGTTGATTGAAATGAATGTGACACTGTGAATAAGAATAATCATTTATAGTTCCCAACGCAAAACTCATTTATGATTTTGGAAAGGTCACCTCTAGGAAGAAAGTAACTGAAGACATGGAAAAAAAACTAAACAAATAAAGAAATTAGAAGATGTCCTACACATGTTTTAGTGCGATGTCCTCCCACTGTCAGATAGGTAGTTTTGATGTAAAAATGTAGGACTTTAGCAGTGGGAAATAACACCTCCAACCTCAAAAATAACATCTTTACATTAGTTGCAAGGGATTCTAAGTGGGAATATGTTGTGTATGAGATGCATCTCATCTTCACAATTGTATTTTTTTCCTAAATATATTTTAAATTCTCTACTTTACACGTCAGCAATGTCCCAATTCATACCAGTACCACATATAATGTACAAGTCTGTATGTTGATGACTAGTTCCCGTAGCTGTAAAATATAAGTCATTATGAAGTATTTTTTTGCTTGTGGATTAGAAAGAATCTCCCCGGAGCTTCAGTTCTGCTAGTATTGAAGATTACATCGACACAGTTGCAAAGACTGCTGTACAAAGTCCCGCTCTTCCTCTACAGACCCAGTCTCATTTCCAGCCGTACTTGTGAAGCTGATATCATTCACAATGACACACATACAGATGTAGATTTTAATAGCAGGATTTGATTAGGCTCAGAGCTCCAGCCATCCAGATGCCTTAGAAACAGACCGCGTGCCATTTTGACTCTAATAAATTCTGTTGTTTTCATTATTCAGTGCCTCAGAGAGATGCCGCAGAAAAAGACTGAATAGATGCTAATTAATACAGAAACAACTGATTTGTGCTAACCATGCCCAGCAGTCGTGTGTGTGCTGTGTGTAGGTGTCTATGCTTTAGTGAGTGTGGCATATACGGGTTGTGTAGTCTCTGGGCTCTTTGCCTGATGGAACTCATTACTTGCTTGACTTGCTCTCGTACACTTCCTTCTTCAGCATCCCAACTTCACATCCACTGATGTGTGTGTGCATGCGCACAAGGACACACACACAAATGCACACTGAGTGACTGTCTAGGGATGTGATGCCCCAAGAGTGTTGGCTGAGTGTTTCTTTTTTTTTCTTTTCACCTCATTTTGCCCCCTAAAAGCCCTGCACACCTTTTTACCATCTGTTTCACTGTCACGGGGTTGAAAAGGTTTCCAGTAATGTGAACAGTGTCTTGTATGTTCATGTCCAGAAGGGTTATCTATTATATGGCTTTCTCAGGTTGTACGCAGTTGGAGGTCGTGACGGCTCGTCCTGCTTACGTTCGGTGGAGTGCTTTGACCCCCACACAAACAGGTAAGAGGACAGGGGGCTTCATTTGACTAGAATAAATTATTTCTCCTGTCTGCTGGTGCCTCTAATGAAGTTCCTCTTCTCCTAAGCTTATTTATCCATAGATCAAAAGAGATTAAAACCCTCTTAGAAAATTGGAACAGCACATAATCAAACGATTTTTATTCATAACATAGCTTCATTAAGGTCTTACGGGGAGCCTGAAAATAAGTTCCGGCCCATGGCCTCAAATGCAGATAATAAGTTTACACGTTCTCCAGACTGTTTTCTGTCCCTGATGGTCGTAATCTGCATTTTCAGGTGGACCGCTTGTGCTCCTATGGTGAAGAGGCGGGGCGGTGTGGGTGTGGCCACGTGGCATGGCTTCCTGTACGCCATCGGCGGTCACGATGCCCCGGCGTCATCTCTGGCATCTCGGTTAAGTGACTGTGTGGAAAGGTGAGGAGAAATGATTGCATGTGTACTTGTGAGGTTATTTGTTGTTTATTTTGAATTTAGGACATACTCAGGTGTAAGTTTGTTCAGTCATTTGTTCCTTCATTCATTCAACCATCCATTTATTCATCTACTCCAGTCCTTTCCCTTGCGGGATACAACTTGAGTTGGAACTGAATTGTCTTAAACTTGAATATGCATGAGCACTTTTACCATAGCTTTTAACATACTTCTACGTTTTGACCACACTTTCCATGCAAATAGCTCTTAATATTACAATTAGAAACAACATCCTCGAAAATAATTACAAGGTTAAATTTACACGACCTATACTGATATCCACAGTGATTTATTTATTTATTTTTCCAATCTGACTTTTATAAACTTTATGAACTCAGCACTTACTGTGGGGCTCCTGCACTTCTCTAGTTTAGTAGATATATACTGTATAACTGATTCCTGATGGTTTATTTAAATCGAGAGCTCAGCATTTTGGAAGGATGTTTATTTCCAAAAGAACATGTGTCTCTGTTTTTGTAGTCGTGACCTAACTTACCTTAAAATTATGACATGTAGGAAAAATAAATAACTTTCCAAACCCAAAAAAGAGGTTACATGATTATTTCCATCCTTTCGAGCACAGCCTTTGACAGACATCTCTAAATCTCTGCAAAAGGAAAAATTTCTTCACATTTTTCACAAGCCAACTGTTTGGCATGAAAGGTTTACAGCATATAACTCTTACTGGAACTCAGAACCGTCATGTTTATTGATTTCTCCACTGGCATGCCAACTTTTTCATTTTTTTCCTAGTAACGCTACTCAACCAAACCAGCTCTTGGATCAGATATACCTTTATGCATTTAAGTGTTTAATATCGATCTACTCTAATGCTGAAGAATGTCTTTGTCCTAAACGTTAGTTATTGTATGAGCCATACAATCTGGAACAAAATAAAGAATATTTTGTCATATTTAAACTCCTGTGGATGTTGCATGTTTCCAGATACGACCCTCAGACAGATGTGTGGACAGCTGTAGCTCCCATGAGTATCAGCAGGGATGCCGTTGGTGTTTGTCTCCTCGGTGACCGCCTCTATGCGGTGGGCGGTTATGATGGGCAGGTGTATCTAAATACTGTGGAAGCCTACGACCCTCAGACGAATGAGTGGACACAGGTATGCACACGTTAACACCGAGAAAGTTGCTTTATACACACATAGCCGACTTTCATCCAGCTCCTCTCCCCGAGTATCTTGGCATGTTTTCTTTGTTATGCAAATATGCTTTTCCCCGATGCTAATATTGTCCTTGCAGCTGCAGCAGTGGGAGTTAGAGAGGATTGTTTAAAAGTTGAACAATCTCATTCAGCTGCTTTCAGGGATCTGTATTACACTTCTCTTTATGCTTCATCTCCTGCAAAGCCTCAGAGGATTGCCGACTGAAGTTACTGGAAATTTGACATTTTAGAGGCATGCACCATGCTGAGAATAAAAGAGGTGTGGGTGGTCGGATATAAAATGCAGGGAACTGTTCAAGCTGCCAGACGGATAGGGACAAACGGAGACGTGAGGGAGCATGTTGAGATCATAACATGTGACCACCATGCGTTTGTCAGTAAGTCAGACTAACAAACCAGCGGGTGTTTTGCTCGTCTTGTCCCTGTAACATCTTTTACAGTATTTTCAGCACAAATCTGTCAATCATATTATCTTCAGTTAACATGAGTATTAATTTTATGCACGGAAGTCAAGAAATTTGACAGATTTCTGTGTTTTATATCAAATAAATCATTCCCTTAAGTGTCAAAGCTCATTCTTGTCCTTAAAACATAAAATAAAAACAGTTTCTGGAGTGCCACAAGGTCTTTATAAGCAGATGAAGCAGCCTTTTAGTGGTTATGTGATGTTGTAAATATAAACACTAATATACCCCAACTTTAAGCTGATGTTTATGTTGATCCTGCCAGCTAACAGATGCTGCACGAGATGCAGCAAACATGAGCACCCCAACCACAAAAACAAAACATCCATGTTTCGCTTGGAGGTGTGATTCTGCTTTTCCAAGAAATACAACTTTATTTTTAGCTCAGTTTTTGGTTGAGACAGACTGCTGAGCGTGTCTTGGATGTGTTAGGCATGCATGAAGGATTTTTTTCTTTTTCATAAAGAAAGCTTCATTTAGAGAACTAACATAGTGAAGCAGACCAGAACTAAACCAAGTCTGACTCAGTAGCTCAGGGAAAATCCACATTCAGATGATAATCTTCACTACTGCCAAAACATTAAATGGTACATTATTTTTCTATTTATTTACCAAATGCTTTTATCCAAAACAGTTTACAACTGAGGAACACATTAGTCACTTCAGCATGTAAACTGGCAAGCAATGATCCAATCGCTTACACTCATTTGAATTTTAAAACACATAGGTACTGACTGACTATCTGTCCCTGTTTGTTTTCAAGATTTGTTGCTGGTTTAATCTTGATTATTTTCCAAATGCATCATATTTTCCATACCCAGATTGCAGAATAAAATCTTTAAAGTGATGGCATGATCTAATGTAACTATCAGAGTACGGTTCTATGCACGCTGCAGCCGCGCCTGTTACCTGTGTCCGACTGGGTTTGTGATTCTTGCGTTTCCTGTGTTGTCCTCCAGGTAGCGCCTCTATGTTTGGGCAGGGCCGGCGCGTGCGTGGTGGTCGTCAGATTGTGAAAACACGAACAACTGATGACTGTCCGCACATGCTTTCACTCAGAGGCCGTCCTCATCGTCACAGCTGACACCGACGGGACAAAAAGTGAACCAGCTGCCTTCAATGGGAAATGAATTATTTATTTCTGAGCTCTCTTCAGGTTTTTCCCTCATTTTTCTATTCCTCCTTAATTCTCACAATACTCTACCTTTCAGGGAATGATTAGGGTTAAGGTACAGGTGAACTCCCCGACAAATTTTCACATCCGGTTAGGGTACTGCCTTGCATGTTGAAGAGGCATCTGCAGCATGTATCTGCATACGAGAGAAAAAGCTGTCTTAACAGCTTTATTTAAATCTGCTTATTATTCCTTTTCTCTCAACGGTGCAGGACACACATGCAGTGTAAACCTACACAATCACTCTCAGCATCTATTTCTGATGAGACAGAGAGATTGTCAAGACTGCCTCATCATTTTCTTGCTGCTCTCCTAACAACATGTGATATTGTCTGATGTTGCTATTTTAATGCATTCCCTGGTATTTTCGTTCAGCGGTTGGTAAGAGCATTTCTGCTCTGTTTTGCAGCGTTTGCCCACCGACAGATGAAAGCAAGAGTTTGACATAATCAGCACAACTCCAAAAACAGCTTTTCTATACAGAACTATGAAGCACTTTGTTTTTGTCATTTAAAAAAAAACCATCGTGTTTCATCTCATATTTTTGTGTGTAATGTCTTCTGTGCTGCATCAGCTCAGATCTGGAGCTTGTACGGGCTGTAGAGGGTTTTTTTTCTTTTCTTGATGAGTTACACTACATGGAGAGATTATCTCGCCTTATTCCTCAGTCATTTTTCTAACTGTGCGATTTTCCTTTTTCACAGTGAGCTCCATTAAGCAGTGTTAATGGGTTTACAGCCTGAGTGGTAATAATAACACTGAAGCCCTGTGTTGATCCCTGCAGGGAAAATTTGTTTTCAATTTCCCCCAGAGCCCAAGGTCAGCTATTTACAGACATGTTTTTTTTTTCTCCACAAGATCAGTTAAGCTTTTCTACCAGCTACCTTAATTCTCTTCTTAAATGTTAAGTCATTGTCTGTGAATGTGTGTGTGTGTCTGTCTGTCTGTCTGTCTTCTGAAACTCTAAGGAGTTTATTTTTTATCTCAAATGAGAATCTTCCTTTTCTTTGTCTCTCCACATCCTCAATTCCCTGCTGCTCTCTTCTTATCCACATGTTCCCATTTCATTACCTCGTGCACACACTCGGAGACACACGCACATGACCACACACAAACCGTTACCTTTTGTAGCAGGATCAAAATTGAACACACCGATAAAAGTGAACAGCAGCCCATATAACGAGACTATAAATTTAATCATGTTCTTTCACACGGTGTAGGTGTTTCGCTTGGTATCAAGTTCAAAGCGTTACTTGATTTGATGCTGCTGCAAAGTGGCAGACAGGTAGGGGAATCTGAATCTGTGGGACAAACTCGTGTTTTCACGAAGCATGAACAGAACAGACACATTTGACAGCAATTTCATTTTTTGTACATTTAACTGGTATGCAGACAGAAAACTTACAGTGAGAATAAAAGCAAGCATCGTGTCTGAGCCCAGAGATGCAGGGCTAAAGCAGCCCTCAGCATGTGCTTTACATCCTCACATGATTCATCATAAACACTTGATTTGTGCAAAGACTTCCTTAAAGCCGAAAGCACCCCAAGAACGGGGGAAAATTGAAAAGATGCCCTAATATTCCAGCATGCGACTCGTAATTCCCCACAGCTGAGCTGAAGTTATGATGTTGCCTGATGCACTTCTGCATTATTCTGTTTCTGCCCTTCAAGCCTGCCTGCTGTTTCTTTACACTAATTCTCTTTAGATGTCAGCAGAAGAAGTGCAGCATCTCTGCAGTGGGAATTCAGGCAAAGATTAACAATAACAGCAACAACATTCCAAGTAAATGTGTAAATATAGATTGTATATTATTTATGTAAATACATAGAAAATCTCTATGTAGTGTTATTGCATTGTTCTGTATAAACATCCCATTAAGTATATGTGTAATTCTGTGCTTAATTTTTTTTTCTACAAATTCAGAAGATAAACAGTTGTAATAAAGGAAGGTGGTGCCACAGACGCTCATGTAGTTTGGGTTTTTTTTTGTACCAAATGTTACACCTCTTTTAACAAAGGAATTCTGTATATATAATAAACCATATGCTGCTGCTGCTGTTGTCTTTTATAGATTAAAGTCAACATGTGATTTAAAACGTGTTTCCCTGTATTTCCTACCAGCACCAGCTACTCGGGTTTATGGTTCAAATGTTTTTGGAGGCAGTCTGCATTTGTCACAATCACTATAAATGTCATTTGTAAATTTGTTTGTTTATACGTAGTTCGTATCTCCAGCAACACCCACATCAGTTCGGCTCCAGTGACGGCCTTCGCAGCTCAGCAGTTTTTGCTGCTTAAGCGTGCCTCTGCATTAATTTTCTGCGCCTGGAGGCTAATATAGGTGCTCATTGCTCTTAAGAGCTTCTAACTTAGAGGCTGTAGTCAAACCAGAGATGCAGCAGCCAGTTGAAGTGTTTGTTGACTAAAAGAAGTGTTAAAGAAGGATTGCTCACAATTTATAGATACTTTAACCCTGGGACAGCGACCGGTAGTCAACTGAAGCGCTGTTATTTATTGCAGGTAACGCTTTAACTCATAAGCAGTTCTGACAGATGGCTCCTGGGGCTGAGAAATGATGCGAGTGACCTTGTCTTGCAGCCTTAACAGTACCTGATTCCCTTAAACCTGACATAAATAAGAGGTGGACCGAGAGTGCTGTACTCCTACGTGTTCAACATCCCCATGTAGAAATATAGTGCAGCCAGCTTGGTTAAAAGCATAATAAATTCTAAAAGTGTATTAGGAATATTCAAATGATGTTAATTTAATAGGAAGTAAAGCAATAGCTGTGAGTCTTCACTGTCATTAGTGTGATCAGTATTGACACATCTACAAACCCTCATTTATAGTGTCAGTAATTTGCTCATGTAAATGCTTCTCAGGTCTTTGGTCGACAACTTTAAGATGTTATCACAGTTTTAAGAAATGTGGGTTTATACATTCTCACATTAGCATTGTACTAGTGACATTTTACTCCTCATGTACCAATGTAATTGTCAGAAACGAGGTTTATTGTAGACACTAATGAGAAAAAGAACTGTCATATTATTCAATCTGAAAATGTGCATTTCTAATTGAGTTTAGTTAATCCTATTTGTATTGTGCCAAATCAAACCAAGAGGCATCTTGAGACACTTTTTCCAATTAAAGATAATACAGTTTGGTTCAAATATGTTCCAATTCAGTCCAATTTGTAAAATATAGTTAATCCAATTCATTCAAAAAGATTCCAGATTCAAAACTGATAATGCCAATTAAAAAATAAAAAACCTGGCTGAAGAACCCAACAGATTGCATGAGATCTTTCTTTCAGTGCAGCCGCTCATAAGCACACACAAGGTGACAGTGGAGAGGAAGAAAATGTAATTAACATGGATTTTCATTTTTTTAATCCCTCTGCAGTCAGGCAGGATGCCACCTGTTTCAACAGGTTACTAGTCTGAGCTTTTTAATTGCAATAAGGACATTTATGCAAAAACAGTTAAGAGAACCGAGTGAGGAAAGAGCCCAGTGCCTTATTGGAGAATCATTTGCATTTGATTTGTGAAAATACTTTGCTGTAAATTTGTTTTAGCATGTATTATTTAAGTCACAAGGATTCTCATTACACGTGTAGCTGTAAATTATGACCCAGTTTCATCTATGTGCAGTCTTTATGGGGGTTTAATTTTCACTCTCCAATGCATTTCCAATTGTGTGAAGCGTTATGAACAATAGGTTCTATGCAACATAATTATATATTTTTTTCCTAATTTTTACAGTAATAAAAAAAAAGAAGCAAAGTACATGAGCGGTGAACTTCATAGGATGAAATTTGGGTTATGCTGATCCACTATATCTTACAAAATTGGGATGGTGCTGCAGGAATAACCCTTAACTGCTTTATGAAGCAGGTATCTATGTCACTATCTTGCCACAGACCACTGTCCTGAATGTGTACAGACGTCCAGCAAGACAGTTAATGCTAAGAACAAATAGGGTCAGGACAAAGTCCTGCAAAGTATAAAGATGTCTTGCACATATAATGGCCTATACAAGGAGATCTCAAATTGTCATCTCAATATGCCCCTTTAGGACAGTTTGTTATCATTTGTAACACATGCACAATAACCTGAAGAAATGTAAAGCAATAGGACAAAGCTCTGTATGATTATCCTATAAACAGAATCAATACTAAACAAATATAATGCCATAGTCTGCATAATAAATAAATAAACTAATTAAATTCCCTTGTTCTCTACAGCTGCAGAAACAAGAGGTTCGGCAATATCAGCAAAGATTAATGCTTGTAGATGAATTAATCAAGTTCCATGCGTTCTTAGCGGACTGGAATACGATGCTTGGAACCAATAATTCTTTGCTTTATTTTTGGAAAAGCAAAGCATTTGAAAAAATGTAGCACACCCTGCAAAAAAAAACAAAAAAACAACAGAAGTTCCACTTGGTAAAACTCCATTTGGGGTTTGCTATCTCACTATTAAAATCTTTTTGCAATTTTCATATTTCATTTGAGTTGGGTTTTTTTCTCGCCTCTTAGTTTTATCCATTTTTTACTTGAAAAATCATTCAGCTGCTCCCTGCTGTGCATCTTAATGAGATGTGAGTCATCATAGTGTATTTTGCTTCGGTATCCCAGAGGACACTAAGGAGTATTTGTGTCACCCAGCTGCTGTTTCATCTCATTACCCTACTGGAAATATGAGCTGTCATTCTTCCATGAGCCTATAGGTAACTGCAGAGTTTTCCCTGTCCTGCATCAGTAATGACATTACCCCGGGAAGCATGAATTGACCTTCTTTTATTTCAAATGAACGGAGCATTGCTGCTAAATGCTGTCAAATGCTGAATCACAAAAACTGAAGATGGACTTGTCTTCCTGTCAAGGAGTCAAAAGCAGCTGCGCAAAGCTGCCCCTCTCTGGATCAGTGGTGAATGTACAAAAAATATTCACCATATGACATGTATTTCCTTCATTCCTTTAGAAAAATATGATGTTTTATATACATCATATTATTTATATATATATATATATACATATATATATATATATATATATATATATATATATATATATATATATATATATATATATATATTTGTGTGTGTGTATATAGTTATACAATATTAAAAGTGTGTGTATAGAACCTCATTTTAAAGTGCAATTTTGCAGTTTTGTTCAATAAATGTAAGAATAACCACATGAAAATTGGTTTCCTGTTTTAGTAACACCAGACATCCAACTAAATTTTATTTCTGAATTTCTGTGGATTTGTAGGAAAAAAAGTTAAATGGAGTTCTATGGTCTTCATTAGGGATTCGTTTATTATGTTGTCTGAAAGTCTTTTCAGTTCTACTTGACTTGTGAGAAATTATTATTTTTTGTTTGTTTGTTTGTTTGTTTGTTTGTTTGTTTGTTTATTCATTTACTATTTATTCATTTATCTAGGTGAAATAAGTAACTGTGAGGTCATAAGACATGTGCTCCAAAGAAGTATCAATGATTACGAATGAATGAAAGGAAATTAGGAGAAATAGGATGAAATAAGTAAACAATTTAAAATGGAATGAGAAAAATTTCAATTTTTTCCCATTAAAAAAAGAATAAAGAGGAATGGAAAACAGAATCATTGGCTGTCTTTTAATTTACTAATTTATTACAGATTTTCATATGAATTCATTGTTAGTTTTTTCTAACTAACAATCAATTTTCTAACTATGCACCTTTTTAAAATCATTATTACATGCCTATTGTTATGTAGGTTAACTACACTAGAAAAATAACAATAACTTTAAAAAAAAACTCTAACATAGTAAAATCGGTGCAAAGATAACAGGAACAGTTCTTGAGCTACTAATAAATGTATGATAAATCCCAACACTGTTTTTTCAAATAAAGAAATACTTAAAAACTAAAAAAACATACAGGACTGTCTCAGAAAATTAGAATATTGTGATAAAGTCCTTTATTTTCTGTAATGCAAAAATGTCATACATTCTGGATTCATTAAAAATCAACTGAAATATTGCAAGCCTTTTATTATTTTAATATTGCTGATCATGGCTTACAGTTTAAGAAAACTCAAATATCCTATCTCAAAAAATTAGAATATTCTGGGAATCTTAATCTTAAACTGTAAACCATAATCAGCAATATTAAAATAATAAAATGCTTGCAATATTTCAGTTGATTTGTAATGAATCCATAATGTATGACATTTTAGTGTTTTTAATTGCATTGAATGAATAAAATGTAATAAAAATGCCACGCCTGTTGCTTGTGTTGTAAGTTGGAGGCGCCTGATTGGCTACTCGCTGTTGCCATGACAATGGCGCCGTAGACGCTTCGAGTGAAGCATTGTGGGTAAAACAGTCGTGTGGAAAATGTTCAGAAGAGAAGACAACAACTCACACTTATATGGTGAACAAAATACTTCACTATGAAGGTCGGTACCACCGAAAGGGCACAAAGCACCAGCTTTCTGTAGATTTGTGACTCGCAAGTTGACTTTTATCGCATGTTTAACCGAGCTAGCAGTTTACTGGCTAGCTCCAGGCTATCACGTTACTATCACAGTTTTACACAATATTTACATCGTGTTTGGATAAAAAAAACACCTCTGTTGGTTGGTATTATGTGGACTGGTGACATCTATCAAACTACATTTCCACACGTGTCATCGTAGGACGCTCCAGCGTGTATTTAGTGAATCAAATTGTAATGTTAGATAACCAAACGTATTGAAGTGGATTCTGACTCACAAAGACAAGATTAGGACCTCGTTTACTTTTTATATTTTATGTGCATGGTAAAGTACTAAGAAGTCTAGTTGTTTAAGGATATGTATCACAGATGCATACACAATCAGGAATGAAATGCATCAGATAAGACAATGCAAAGTATAAACTCTGGATTATATACTGTTAAAGTTGGATCCTCTGCAAATATCTCACATATGTATGTCAAAACAGTAAACTAAGAAACCTTTCCAGGAAAAAAAATGCATGTAATGATACTAATCATCCAAAGAAAGCCAACAGTTCAAACAGTCTAATTGATGCATTTACAAGACTGTCTCAGAAAATTAGAATATTGTGATTTTCTGTAATGCAATTACAAAAACAAAAATGTCATACATTCTGGATTCATTACAAATCAACTGAAATATTGCAAGCCTTTTATTATTTTAATATTGCTGATCATGGCTTACAGCTTAAGAAAACTCAAATATCCTATCTCAAAAAATTAGAATATTCTGGGAATCTTAATCTTAAAATGTAAGCAATAATCAGCAATATTAAAATAATAAAAGTCTTGCAATATTTCAGTTGATTTGTAATGAATCCAGAATGTATGACAATTTTTTAGTTTTTTTAATTGCATTACAGAAAATAAAGAACTTTATCACAATATTCTAATTTTCATAGACAGTCCTGTATATGGCAGTGGTGTAAGGCGTGACATGTTTAAGGGAAAGTCCTTAGCAAAAACAAACTTTCATGAGCCAGTGAAAAGAAAATCAAGTGAAAATCAACGTGGTCAAGGTCTTGTGTTGTGGACATCCTTCACTTTGTGCACTTGTATGAACTCTGGATGGACAGTTCTGTTTCCGTCTGCAGTCTTCTGTAAACCCATCTTGTCTTGAGAGATACTGATACCATATGAGGTGGTTATGTTCTCAATCAGGATGCCCTCTACTGAACACTGGTAGAATCATTTTAGTGGATATATCTTTAAGTCATATTTTGTAGTTTCTATCAGTGTAAGAGTTTGCTATGCAATGCGTTCACATGTTTTGTGGTTGAAACTAATACACTGAGAAACTGCTCAAACTTGTGTTAGCTGAAACTTCTCCACGTGGCTTTGAATGCACTTTTAGAGAGACTTTTATACTAGTCCTGACTATAGTCAGGACTATATATTTTAAACTTATACTTCACCAAATTAGTATTGGTTATCCATACAGTTTGGAAACTAACAAAATAGGAGAAAAAATGTTTACAGCGGAATTAAGAGAAGCTGTGATACCTTGGCTCTTAAATGCTGACAAAAGCTCCCAACAGTGAATTTCCACAGTTCTTCATTACATTTTATCTTTCTCTTAATGGGTCAAAGAACAACTTCAGGGATCTCATTTCAATACTTTTCTCACAAAGGAGAGAATTCTCACTATTTAATATGAAATGTATTACTCGAGACCCCTTGACTAGATAACAGATTGAATGATAAACTTTATCTTCACAGAGTGTTTTTGTCCTTGCTGACAAAGCCTGGGTGGGTTCTAACCTGCTGTATAAGTGGCAGAAAAGCCTTGGTAATTACATCGCTGTTGCTGGGTGAGTTGGCTGTTGTGGTACAAAAAAAGAAAAAGTAACATTGAAAACCATATAATAATCTACTAATCCAGGCTTAAAATCAGCACTTTATTTGAAAATTGTGCTTCTTGTTATGCAGACAGGACAACACAGTGAAAATATTTGACCGACATGGACACAAATGGACAGAACTCAACCTTCCAGGGTAAGTGTGAGGATATCTTTTAGGGGTCTTTTTAGTTTAATTGATTACAGCTCATTTTTCAAACGTTTTCACAGTACGTTAATTTCCTCTCTCTATTCTGCTCTCTTTCTCCCACTTCTGTCAGGCGTTGTGTGGGGATGGACTGGGATAAGGATGGTGACATTCTAGCAGTAATAGCCTCAAAATCCAACTCCATCTGTCTCTGGGATGCCAGCGTCAATAAAACGACCCATATAGAAAGTGGGCTGAGGTATGACAACCCTGCATCCTATTTTTTGATATGGGAGAAGTTGGCACTGGTAAAAAAAAAAAAAAATTCTGACACAGAACCGTTTATGATGGTTCATATTAGTGAAAGTATTTCTGTTCACGTTCCTAATAATTAGCGTTTTTTTTCTTGCTTTTGGCTTTAGCAAAGATCAGATGTCGTTCATTTTGTGGTCAAAGACTGGTCCTCTGTTGGCTGTTGGAACGGCAAAAGGAAACCTGTTGATCTACAATCAGCAAACGTCACGCAAGATCCCCGTACTGGGTAAAATCCACATGCTCAACGCAGCTACTTTTTGATAGCTTGTTAGTCTTTAGTCACTTTTATTGTACTGATCAAGTGTACCTCTTTATCTGCACTTGGTAGGTAAACACACCAAGAAAATCACCTGTGGGTGCTGGAGTTCACAAAATTTACTGGCTCTTGGAAGTGATGACAACATTCTGAGCATCAGCAATCATGAGGGAGACACCATCAGACAGGTAGCCACTCTAATAAGAAGCATGTGTGTATGGAAGCAAAGACATCTTTCCACCACTGACACTGTAAAGTTTTTCACTTTACTTGATGATGCCTGTATTGCTCTTATGTTCATCTTGTGCATTTTCATAGAGCAAAACAATTTTGTTAATGTTATAAAAGACAAGAAAACAAGGATTTAGTTAGCATTTCTGAGTTTCTTTCTTTTTATTTTCTTAGACAACGTTTCGTGGCGAGCCTGCAGACATGTTCTTTTCCTTGATGAAAACAGATGAAAGGTCTTCTCAAGGGGAGAGCACCGTAAGTGTTCAACTTCTGTTGGTTATTTTAAGCATTATATGTTGTTGGCTACGGTCTTACATTGAGATAACCTTTTCAAATGCTGTAATTCAATCTTTAGTAAGAACATTTTCATTCCTTTTTCTCTCAGTATAGTCCCCCTCTGCACCTACATAATGTTGTATTCTGGTCTTCCACTGATCAAAGCAGTGATGCAGGTCTGCAGTTTGTTGCCCAAAGCATAGTCCTGGTTTTAGGTAAAAGGAAAACTATGTCTTGGTGTTTTATCAGGTAAAGTGCCTGTGGATGGTATTAGCTATGGACGATTAATAAAGTGCAGCAGTGCAACTGTTGGCCAAAAGAGCACTGACCATGCTGGAATGTTGATCTGAAAAATTCAATGTATATCCTGCTACCAAGCCATCTAATCTATCTTCTATGAATCAATACTAGAGACAAATAAAAAAAGTTAAAATGTTGAAAATAATGCCAATCTACCTCAAAACACTCCACCTGCTTTTCTGCACTGTTTAATTGTATATACTGTTCATATCCTGTTTATACATATTTTATACGTATCTTTTGTATTTTTTATATATTTTTTATTTCTGACTTTTCAGTCTTTTTACCCCTCCCCTATATGTGTGTACTGCTGTCAACAAATACGTTTCCCCACTGAGGGAGAAAATAAAGGATATTCTATTCTATTCTATAAAGAAAAATGTCTTTGTGTCTTAACTTTAAGACCGTCTAGGACAGGCTCTTAGTTCAAGTACATTTGTTAGTAATGCAATTTGATGAGTTGGATCAAGAGCTTTGTGTAATACTACAGCAGATGTTCACAAAATAACAAACTCTGACCTTTCAGATTAGTTTGTCTTTGGACAAGAAGTCACTGATTCTTTTCAACATCAATGACCTGGAAAACCCAATAAAGTTGGCCTTTCAGCGACGCTATGGAAATATTGTGTCCTACCACTGGTATTGCACCCGCTCATACACTTACACTCTACTCTACATTGGTACTGAGCTCTGAGCTAAAATGTCTTTCTTCTCTTTCTCTGTGGCTGTCTAGGTATGGTGATGGATATATACTCATCGGCTTCTCCCACGGATACTTTGTGGTTATTTCCACACATATCAGGGAGATAGGGTGTGAGATCTACCAGACTCGCAATCATGAAGATTGTCTCAACAGTGTGGCCTACTCACCTGCACTAAACAAAGCTGCTTCTTGTGGAGAGAACAGGTACATATGGACCTGCATGGAGCCCCATCTTTTACTCTGCCATGGATAAAAGAAAAAACTGCTTTTTTTACTTTTGTTGCAGCATAAAGATCCACGAGCTCTCTGAATCCAAAGGCATCAGCAACGTAGTTAAACTGGATGATGAAATTAAAGGTAAAATGTCTTTTCCATCAAGAGTCATCTTGATAGGCTGTCTCGAACAAGTCATCCATGTCTTCGTCTCTCCTTCTGCAGGGCTGGATCAGCTCAGCTGGACGGATGATGGTCAGCTGTTAGCGGTTTCTACACAGAAAGGGACGCTCCATGTGTTCTTGTTTAAGCTGCCCATCCTGGGGGACAGTTTCGGTACGCGGCTGGCCTACCTCACCTCCCTGCTCGAGGTCACCGTCTCCAACCAGGTGGACGGGGTGAGAGCACGCAAATGTACCCAAAAAGAGCATAACATTAAAACAGCTCACCTAAATAATGGAAATTAGTCTTAAACCAGCAAAGAGAGGCTATATATGTGCAGCACAAAGAAAGTAAAACTCCATGCTGAGGCCTCACAGTCCTTAAAGGCTGTAGTTTAACTTGAGAAAATGTTATGGATTTCTGCTGTTATTGTAAAAATCCTGATTTGGGACGGTAGCTCTGAGGTTGGAAACACCTAAAACCTGTCCAGAGACAAGATGCCCTTTCAGTTGAGTGAATTTTTTATTTTAGTTTTTGTTATTGCTCGTGATAGCAAATTCTTGAGAGACAGCAGGGTTATAGATGAGTTTCTGCATTACAAGTGTCCACATGCAACTGGCTCATCTCAGTCTGACAGCTGAGTTCCTAAAAAGATTATGAACCAGTGAACCGTTGCAACCTCCAAAGAAGGGATGAATTTGCGTTGTACATAAGATGAATTGTTCAATATTTGGAAGGGATCCCAGCCTTTTGTAAGGAGCAAATTAAATTTGTGGTTCCCGGCCAGTAAAAGTTCAGACGGGGGAGGAATTTCTTTAGGTACAAAAGTCTGACTCCACTGCAAAAGAATTTCCCCTTTTTTTTCATATTCTTCTTTTCTTAGGACACACCCATCAACTTTTGTGAGCATCTAAGTTTTCCTTTGTGTAAATATTAGGCTTTTCAATAAAATATTTACATATTTCCTTGCAGTGGATCATCTGGAAATGTCTAACCATTCAAAGTGTAGGAATCTGTTAAATTCTTATCACGGTAGATTATTTATACCATCAGTGTGGTCACGGTTGACTTTGTTGCCATAAAATTAACTGAACATGCTCTTTTGCACTGATAGTTTAAAGTGTTCATTTCTGTTTCAGGTATCGTTGTCCTGAACAGTTTTTATATTGACCCCAGTGAAAGTAACTGCTGAGCAAAAACACTCAACTCATGTCAAAACAACCAGGTCACAATTAGTTTAAGATTTTCCACAAGTCCATAATGCACACACATCTAGCATTGTTTGTAAAAAAGAAACCCATCCACATAGGTGTCATGTTTGAGACTTACAATACATTATGATCATATTCATCATCAGACTCCAGGGGGTAGAATAGAAAAAAAATAGTGATTAGTGTAATTCTTCAAGTTATTTTTTCTTTCTTCAATCAATTTGTGTTATAGGAGAGTCCCGTGGCCATAGAGGTGGAAGTGGAGCCCACATTCATTGCCTTGGGACCCTATCACGTGGCAGTGGGGATGAACAACAGAGCCTGGTTTTACGCCCCGGTGGAGCAAAAACCTGGTATGTTCATGCTGCTTCAGTCTGAAACACTTGAGTTGTGTTTGAGTGAGTGAGAGTCTTCACGTTTACATCGCTGAGATGTTATTAATGTGTCACTCAGGTTTCAGAAAGCTAAAGGACATCGAGTATCTGGGGACAATCGCCAGCATGTGCCTTAACTCAGACTACGCGGCAGCTTTGTTTGAAGGAAAAGTGCAGCTGCATATGGTGTGTCACTTATTTGTTCTTGTTTTGCTTCACTTTTTATTAACCCCTGAACTATGACAGAACACGCTACAGCGTCTGTGACTTCAGCATTAATGAGCCACAAGTCTGTGTTGTGTTTCAGATTGAAGGGAGAGATCAGGAGGAGAGGAAGCAGATGAAGCTTTTTCCAGATGATGACAGAAAAGGCCGGATCCTTTGCCACGCCCTCACCGCTGACTTCCTCTACTACGGCACTGACGTAAGGTTCAGCTCGCTGTCTCCATCAGCCACACTGTCATTTTATTGCTGCTATTCTAGCTCTATTTCTTTGTGTTTTCTTCTCAGTTGGGCAACGTGGTGTGTGTGTTGGTGGAAGATTGGGAGACGGTGAGCAGCTACAGCCATTCAGTCGGTGTGAGGAAAGTGTTTCCTGACCTAAACGGCACAGGGCTGGTGTTCATCGATGACAAAAACGGCGGCTTCCTGTACCTTCCTGCAAATGTCAGTACATTTATATCACTCTTTTCTGAATCCACACAGCCAAATTAAAAGTTATTTATATTGTGGTTAAATACAGGACTGTCTCAGAAAATTAGAATATTGTGATAAAGTTCTTTATTTTCTGTAATGCAATTATATATATAATATTGCAAGCCTTTTATTATTTTAATATTGCTGATTATGCCTTACAGTTTAAGATTAAGATTCCCAGAATATTCTAATTTTTTGAGATAGGATATTTTAGTTTTCTTAAGCTGTAAGCCATGATCAGCAATATTAAAATAATAAAAGGCTTGCAATATTTCAGTTGATTTGTAATGAATCCAGAATGTATGACATTTTTGTTTTTGTAATTGCATTACAGAAAATCACAATATTCTAATTTTCTGAGACAGTCCTGTATATGGCAATATCCATGAAATGGCATGATTAAATTGTTTTTCTGATCAATTATCTCAAGTATACCGTAACAGTGTTACTAAATATTGTGTGTGTGTTTCTGTTCAGGCAACAGCCTCCTGCTTTGAGCTTCCCAATTTTTCCCCCACCATCACAGGAGTGCTGTGGGACACCTGGCATGCAGACAGAGGAGTGTTTGTTGCCTATGACGATGATAAGGTCTACACCTACGCCCTCCATAAAACTACAATACACGGTAGGGACGGCCACGCCGTCTTGCAGTGGCATGTTTTTAAAAATGAAATGACAGCCCTGTAAAAGCTGTCTGCCTTCTTTTCTCGGTTTGTTTTAAACTTCATTTTTTGTCCATCTGTCACTCTGTTTAGGCCCACAGGTGGTGTTGGTGGGCAGCACTGCTCTCCTCTTTTCCCAGAAACCTTTGCTCCTGTACAACGGCGAGCTGACCTGTCAGACGACAAGTGGTAAAACCAGCGAAGTGGCTCTGAGCACGCACTCGTTCCTCAAGAGCCCGAGTGACACAGCGACCGATTCACCGCCAGACCTCAAAAACCAGCTCGCCCAGGCTCTCATGCTCAAAAGGTCAGCCACTCCATTATTATTATCTCGTGTCTGCTTCTAATGTACAGTAAAAAGGTTTAGAAACATACTTCTTTTGTTTTACTTTTTCATAGGTTTTAAAGTTTCCTTGACCTCACACTTAGTCCAGTCTGTTTTGGTTTGAGAAGATGCAGCTGCTGAAAATTGCCTCTTGTGGATACAGTTACATTACAGGGGACATATTGTGCAAAAAAAAAAAAAAAAAAACTTTTTCTCTGCTTGAGAAAAAAATACTACATTTCAAATTTCTCTTTCTAAAAAAAATAAATATAATCAACATAAAAAAAATAAAAAATAAATAATCAACATATATCAATGACATTAATAAGAATTAAGATGTGATTTTAAACTGGTTTATAATGCTCATTAGTTTCCCTTTGTGTTACTTCAGCATTCCTACCTGTGATGTGCATGTTTTAACTACTACTGTCATTTAGCAGACGCTTTTATCCAAAGCGACTTACATCTGAGAGAACAACACAAGCAATAAATCACATAGGAGGGTACAGCTGGATCAGTGCTGGTCAGACTGGTGAGAGTCCAGTTGGACACAGATGCTGCCATGCCAGTGCTAGAATTTAAAAAAACATTTTTTGTTCCCTTCTCACTCAACACAACAGTCCCTTTATACAAGAAAGCTATGTCTAAAAAGACACCATCATGCGATCTTGTCATAAGTGCATGCAGTTTACTCAGTGCTGAGTCCTGCAAAGAGCTGGATCTTCTAACTAATTCTGATGAGCAGAGAAGTTTACTAGATGCAGAAGTGCTCCTTAAAGAGCTGAGTCTTTAGCTTGCTCCTGAAAGTAGGTACAGACCCTGCAGATCGGACAGAGTTTGGTAGGTTGTTCCACCACCGGAGAACAATGGAGGAGAAGAATCTAGCTACTGATTTCACGCCATGTTGTGGTGGAAGCACCAGGCATCTTTTTTTTTTTAACAAATTATGCCAGTTCATGACAAGGGCAGGTTTCTAAAGACTTAAAAAGTAACACATTTTTCTTATCTGAACTTCAGATTAGGGAAATCTTAGTGTTTTAGAGTAAAATTGCATTGAAATATTTGCCACTTTGTGTTTGCTGGAGCTCTCAGGTTAAGTACAGGTTTAAATTACATGCTTATAGGTAAAGCAAATGTAATTTATGTCCAAGATTTAAGATTGCATGGTTCTAGAATGCAGTACTCCACAGCTCAATTCATCCCTGAAACTTCCTGCTATGAACGAAGGTGTAAATTACATGGCTGAGACTGCTGCTGCTGTGTTGTATCTTTGTGGTATTTTGGTTAAAATATGTTGTGTTGTAAAATGTAGCCTTGATTAAACCAAAACTGCTGAGAGCAGCAAAATATAACCTTGGGCCGACTAAATATACAGACTGGTACACTGCCCCAAAAGATTAACATTTACTTTAAAAATGATTTTGTCTACTCGAATCGTAAGAATTAATCATCTTTTATGCCTTAAATTGGATATGCTTCCTTTGTTTCATTGTCATTCTGCATCTAGACGCCTGATGTTTCTTCTGACCCTTTGGGATGCAACTGCTTAATTAAATCTTCTGAAATCTGGATCATCAAGTTGGAGAGAACATATTAAAGAGCGTTTATTTGGTATTTCCACAATGTCACAGATATTTCATGTAAAAGACCTCAAGTAGCTGAACTTTTGAAGTCAGTATTAGTATGGCATACTATATCTCCTTTAACTTTGTACAGGGCTATTTGTAGAATAATGCTAACATTTTAAAGATTGTGAGAGACCTGCAACCTAAAAGTGATTAGTATTCATGTTTTGGTTATTAAATATCAGGGGGAAAAAACACAATTTTGCAGATATATTGCTTTGCCTCAGACTGAGGCAGCGGTAGTAAAGTTTCTCCATGGTCTCAATCAATAATTTTATGGGCTTATTTTTAGGAAGCCGGCTCGTTAAATGTGCACGAATCAAGTTTGCATTCCTTGCAGATTTCCAGACTTAGAGGGAAAAAAGGAAATTTCATGACTAAAAATGTCTTCAGAAAGAAAAAGTCAGTGTTGTGACACTTTATGTTAAATTTTCAGTTTTCAGTCAAAATTAGTTTTGATTCAAGCAATTAGGTTGTTTGTTTTTTTTTGTTAAACAAAGCTAATTCTGTTTTAGGAGACCTAGAGAGATTTCTTCCAGACGGTCTAAATGCCTGTATGACATGGCTAAAGTTATAAAAGAGTCTATACTTGCCCAAAAACTTGGCTTTTAGTTTGGTAGGGAACTGGATAACTGGTCTCTTTTTGGTGGGTATCCAGATTTTCCCTATTCATCCACCCCAACTTCCTCCCTACTTCTGACTTGTGACTGTTTTCGGTCCATCTCGCCTGACTTAAACTTCAGTACACTTTTTCTGTCATAATCAAACGGCATATGAATGTAATCCAAGTACCCCTCGCTAGGTTTCATGAGGCCTGGACCTTGTGCAAGTCTGGAGGCAGCGATGAAGATTGGTCTGAGTTAGGCAGAGCCTGTCTGGTCCACATGGAGGTTGAGCTTGCCATCCATGTCTACCGCATGAGCAGAAACGTGGGTATGGTCATGTCACTCCAGAAAATCCAGGTACGTTTGCATATACAGTATGTCTGAATGTTACCAGGCAAATGCTCTTCCTGTTCTAACAAATTGTACATAATCCTTCTCTATATTTTACTCTTTCCAGGGTATAGAGGATAAGAATTTACTGGCAGGACATTTGGCCATGTTTCTGGATGACTACGACCTGGCCCAAGACCTTTATCTTTCATCTAGTTGTCCAATTGCTGCTCTGGAGGTGTGTACGTGTTAGACCCGCTGCCTGCTTTTATCCTGACATGAACTTGTCTAAGGTCAAGATCCAATTTACTTACATAGCACTTTTGAAAACAGCCAAAGTTGACCAAAGTGCTTTACTAATACAAATAAATCAATTGAATAAAGACCATTTAAAATACCATCTAATGACAGGATGTCTAAGCTCAAACCAAATTTAAAATGAGACAGTGGAAATAAGTTTTAAAGTGTTCAGACAAATATGGTGATGCCAGTTCTTTAAACTTTAAGAAGAAACAATAAAATCGTATAATCTGTTCTAAGATGGACAGGAATCCAGAGGAGGGATACCAGAACTGGGATTAATATGCCCACGTTTGCTTGTCCCAGTCAAGTGCTGAGCAGCAGTATTTTGCTCTCTCCGAAGATGACAAACTGACAACTGTTCTAAACCCTGATATCTATATATATATATATATATATATATATATATATATATATATATATATATATATATATATAGGCATTCATTACTCTTTCAAATTCACTTTGGTTAACAGTTTTAACTGGAGGAAGCTAGTACAACAACATGGCTGATCTATTCATTCAGTTTAAATGGGTTTTTCTAACATTTAACAACTATTTTAAAACACAAATGAGCAAATTACCTTAAAGGGCCATGAGTTTATTTTGTTTATTGTTGGCTTTGTCTCGAACACCACAAAACCCATCAAATTAAAAGCGTCAAAATATCAAAACAAGCAAAACAATTTAACAGTCTCATCCAAAAAAAAAGCACAACAGCAAAACAATGTGTTCAAGAGGGAACAGGAGGAAGCAGAACGCTTATTTAGTCCTGTCCCTTCCTCACAATATCATATGATATATGCCATACAAAAAAATAATTACAATTTAAAAATTAAAATAAAAGAAAATTAGAAAAGAAAGAAAAGACAAGATAACAACAAAAAAATAAATAAATACAACACAAACAACCAATAAAAAATTGATTTGATTTGATTTTTGATTTGATATGTTTATTTGGTCACGTTATAGAAGTCAGTAGTCAATACAATGTTTTTTTTGCATGTATATCAAACAAGGACCAAAAGGTGTAGACTGAAGCCAAAGCTTATTTTGTCTACCCTTTAAACACAATGTAACCACTATAGTGCAAGATTTGAAAAAACAAAAACAAAATAACTACATGAGAAAAAAAAATATATATATATATATATGTATATATGAGAGAAAGAAAGAAACAAAGTAAATAAATAAGAAAAAGAAATAAATGTTGCTCAAACTGGCCTATCTCGGCTTAACAGCATCAAGATGTTCATATTTACACGCGTGCATAGATTCACCCACACACACCAAACCCACCTATATATAGTATACATTGCTGTGCATACATACATACATATATCAAGATCAAGGCATAATTAAACCGGCTTTCTACAATATTCTAAATTAAAAAATCCAATCTCCCAGTCACCTCTCCCATGATCCATGACCCAGCCATGAATGCAGGCAGTTACATTTGTATCGTATATGATCCATCACACAAGGAACAGAATAACAATTGTGGCAGCACCGTCTTGCATCTGATCCGAGTGATCAAAATAAATTAAAATTAAAAACAAGTTTCTGTCTTATTCCTGCGATACAGATAATTCATCAAGAGCTGCAGTGAATCACAACCTCTAGATTTAAATGTAAAAAATCACCGAACTGTACTAAAAAGTTTCTTTCAATTAAAATTAAAGCAAACAAAGGGTATTTAAGATGGGTCAAAAAAGTGGATCTGTTAACCGTGTCAAAAGCAGCAGTCGCATCAAAAAAGCTCTAAAGCGGCACTTACCTCAAGTTTCCTGCATCAACAGTTGGAAAAAGCTAATTGAAAACTCTTAAAAGGGCAGTTTGAGTGCTGTGGTGAAGCTTAAAATCAAACAAATAGATACTAAACTCATAAAAAGGCAAAAAAAAACGTTTTGTAATGTTTAAGAACTCTCTCCAAGACTTGAAATCAAAAAGGGGATGAGGGGATGGGATGGAAGTCCAAATTCTTCTTTTTTGGAAGTGGCTAGACAACAGTAAGTTTAAAAGCAGTTGGAACGACACCTGGTCTCAGGGATTTATTCACCCAAGCTGGAAGAAAAACCCAGCTGTGTTGACAATATCTTTAAATAGATGAGCAGGAAAGGTGTCCGAATGTACAATTATCTGGAAAAGAGCGTATCAGATGTATTGAATCTGATGTGATGTAATTATGTGTGTGTGGGGGGGCTTTGTTTTTTACAATAGATGAGAAGAGATTTACTGCACTGGGACATGGCTCTGAAGCTGGCCAAGAGGCTTGCAGAGGACCAGATTCCCTTTATATCCAAAGAGTATGCAGTCCATCTGGAGTTTATGTAAGTGAATACACAGATCTCATACATTGTACTATTCAGATCAATCGAAATGATGATAAATCTCTCTTTGTCTCTTTGCAGTGGAGATTATGTTAATGCACTGGCACACTATGAAAAAGGGATTACTCACAATAATAAAGTAGGTGCACTCTCATTTCTCAGCTGCTTCAGTTGATTTTTAGCATATTTTTGCTAAACGTACAGTAGTAATAATATCCTTCAGAGTTGTAAAGGTTGCATAGAACATATGATAATATGATAATCTTGGCTCTCCTCTCGCTGTGATCGTCCTTCTGTGCAGTTCCAAGAGCACGATGAGGCGTGCCAGGCAGGACTAGCCAGAATGTCCATCAGGATGGGCGACATTCGCCGAGGAGCCGCTCAGGCCATTCAGCACCCGAGCAGAGTCCTCAAAAAGGAATGTGGAGCCATTCTGGAGAGCATGAAGGTAGGTTCGTATGAAAATAGATGGAGGTTATGTCGAGATCACGAGATCTGTTACCACAGTAAACATGTTTGTGATCAGTTTATGCATTATGTCAATGGATATTGCTATGAATGCCAACACAAATAGTTCAAATTGGTGACTTAGAATGAAAGTATTTGGATAAATTCTTAAGAAGAAACAATGAAAAGTTCAGTGTATGCACATTTATTTACCCCCTTTTGCTTTGAAGTCCTAAATTTAGATCTGGTGCTCCTCAGAACCTCCAGAAATCACATTATTAGTTCAATCAATTCCTCTACCGGTAATTAAAGTGTCACATGACTTCAGTGCATGAACATCTGTCATAAAAAGCTCCAGGGTTTGCAACATCACTAAAAAAGAGGCACCAACAAGCAGGTAGCACAATGAAGACCAAGAAGCTCCACAAACAGATGTGGAAATTCTGGAGAAAGAAAAATCTGGGCTGGTGTTCATTAAAAATATAAACAAATATTTATTAATCAGAGATGTGACGGGAAGTGGCACCCTAGTGGTTACAGAAGTGGACTGGAGTCTAGAGGATCCAGGTTCAAACCCCTAGAATGCAACCCAGGTCAACCACCCTGGGCCCCTGAGCAAGGCCCTCAATCCCAACCGCTCCCCGGGCGCCGTTCATATGGCAGCCCACTGCTCTGTAGTCTAATCAGAGACGGGTTAAATGCAGAGACCTCTGTCCGGAAGAAGCTCAGCAGAGGTTGTACTTCCTGCGTCAGTTCAGGAGAGTTTAACCTGCCACAGCAGCTGCTGCCCACCTTCTACTCTGCCATCATACAGTCTGTTCTCTGCACTTCTGGTTCAGATCGGCCACCAAACTAGACAGGCACAGACTGCAACGGACAATTAGGTTTGCAGAGATGATAATTGGGACTAACATCTATCCAGGACCTGTACCGGTCCAGGACCAGGAAGCGGGCAGGTAGCATCTCTGCAGACCCCTCACACCCAGGACACAGTCTGTTTGAACTCCTCCCTTCTGGACGGCGCTACAGAGCACTGTACGCCAAAACCTCCAGACTCAGAGACAGTTTCTTCCCCCAAGCTGTTGCTCTGATGAACTCTCAACACTCATAGAGTCTCAGAGTAATCACTGTGCAATAATAACAATAACAATAATAACAGTAATTATAATAACACAATCATATGCTGTAACAATGCACCTAATAATCATATCTACCTCATTCTGCTGCACCTTTCACTTTTAAATTGTATATATGTTAATAAGAGCTGTCATTTGTCTATACCTATTAACCTATTTACTGTAGTGTGAGCGATAACAACCGAATCAAATTCCATGTCTTGTCTGACCGACCTGGCCAAATAAACGTGATTCTGATTCTGATGTAAGTTTGTGCTCTATGAAGGAGATGCAAACTGCCACAGCAGTAAGTTTGTCCGTTTTAAGTCCCAGATGCCAGAAATGCTGTCAGGAATGTATTTTTGGTGAAATCCAAAATCCACTGGAGACTTTTCAGACGCGTAGAAGAATGTAATCTGGTCAGATGAGGCTAAAAACTGAATAAAAATCACACGTATGACACAAGCCCATTACAGTGCAAATAACTCACACAATCACAAGGAAGCACAGTGGTGGCAGCATCATACTGTGAAGATGTTGTTTTTTTTCCTATTTAGAAGGTGTGGAAAATTGTCCAGAACTGAGGAAATTACATCTGATACTAAATCCAGGGAAGATTCAGTGTTCACCTGTCTTCAGTCCGTCCTGCGTCTTCATCTTTTTTTATTGAGATGCTTCCACATGTTTCAAAATCTGCAACAAATGAGCATCAGCTACTGATTTTGAAGTCATTTTTGACATATTTTGATTCATGGTGGGTTTTTCTTTCATTACAGCAATTCTCTGAAGCTGCTCAGCTATATGAAAAAGGCCAGTATTATGACAAGGCTGCATCCGTTTTTATTCGCTGCAAAAACTGGTGAGACGGCTTTCAGCTTTCAGTTTCCCTTCTTCTTGTTTCTTATGATTAGCATTTCTTTATTTCTCTCCTTCCTGGTTGAATTCCTCTTTTTACCACGTTGTCCTCAGGCCGAAGGTGGGAGAGTTGCTCCCGAATGTCTCCTCTCCGAAGATTCACCTGCAGTATGCGAAGGCCAAAGAGGCTGATGGAAAGTAGGTTTCCAGTTTCTGCTTCTTCCTTCTTCACAGACAAGTGTATTAAAACCAGCACTGGTGTAACGAGGAGTTTGTGCGTCAGGTACAAGGAGGCAGCGCAGGCCTACGAGAATGCAAAAGACTGGGACAACATGATCCGTGTGCTGCTGGACCACCTGAAGAGTCCAGAGGAAGCCGTTCGCATCGTCAGGCAGACACAGAGCATCGATGGAGCAAAGATGGTAGCCAGGTGACACAAAATTAATAATAGATGCACTTTAAAATGAATCAATTATTTTGAATAAATACCTGAATTTACCTGCTGATGATTAATTTTCAGAATGAGCTTGTTGCTTTTGCATTCCTATAATCAGTACTCAAGTTGTAAAAAAGAATCAGGGGCGGTGGTGGATTTTATCATATGGAGACAGATAATTTGTGCTGATTACAAATAATATAATATATTACAAATAATAGCACTGACCAAAACACCTGCAGAAATACTGCAGGACTGACATAGCAGCAGTTAAATGCAGCCTTCTGTAAGCTTTAAATATCCACTGGGCTTACATCAAATACATCAAAACACAACAATAAAAAACTGTTTTATGAACTTATCAATATGATTCTGTCCTTCACAGGATAAGTAAAATGGATCACTGCAAAAACTCACAATCTTAACAAGAATATTTGTTATTTGAATACGGCTGAGAAAGTTCGGAGGGCTGAAAGTTTGGCCAAAGTTTTGGTTGATAATTTTTTTTTTTTTTTCTAGTTAAAATGTCTCATTTTAGTAAAAGAATCTCATTACACTTAAAACAAGACTCATCACTGGAAAAAACAACAATTTTCACCTGTTTCAAGTAGATTTTCACTTGAAATAAGTTGAAAAATCTGCCAGATGTTTTTGCTTGTAATAAGAATATAAATCTTGTCCCACTGGCATATTTTCCTACTTATTTCAGGTTAAAATTTACCTGAAACAGGTGAAAATTGTCACATTTTTCTAGTGTTATTTTTCAGGTGATGATCCTAAATGTTGAAATAGCAGTAAAACCACATTGATTGATGAAATGACATAAGGGATGGAAAGGGGGGATGATTTTGACTGTTTTTATTTCAGGGGGGGATGCCATCCCCCCTCATCCCTCCTCAACTCCAGTACTGCCTATAATGATTGACATTAAAACTTGCGTGTTCCAGGTTCTTTCTGCGGTTGAACGACTACGGCTCGGCCATCCACTTCCTGGTTCTGTCTCAGTGCAATGATGAAGCGTTCCAGCTGGCGCAGCAGCACGGACAGATGGAAATCTACGCAGCCATCATCGGTCAGTGTGTGTCCGAATCCGTGTATCCAGAGCAGGTGGACTTGAAACTACACTCTCCATGGGTCACCCTTCATTTCCTTTACCTAATGGCCTCTGCTGTCCTTTTTTTTAACAGTGCAATTCTAATTAAACGGACAATGAATTAAGTCATAATTGTCTATAACTTCTTGGCTCACAGAGTTTGTGCTCTGCAGGCTCTCAGGCAACACAGGAGGACTACCAGAGCATCGCTCTGTACTTCGAGGGAGAGAAGATAAACCTGCAGGCTGGCAAGTTCTTTCAGAAGTGTGGGCAGTACAGCAGGGTAGGAGCCAGCGCTTCGCTTATTTACTCATCAGTCATCCTAAAGATTCCTATCACTTGTACTGCTTCTTTGACAATATGACTTCCTCTCAGGCTCTGAAGCACTTTCTTAAGTGTCCGAACACGGACGACAACCAGGCGATCGAGATGGCGATTGAGACGGTGAGAGTGGTGTCGTGCAAGATGAGTCCATGTGTGCTGAACAATCCCATTCAGTTATGAGTTTTTATGGTTATGTGCATGTCTGCTCCAGGTGGGCCAGGCCAAGGACGGCTCTCTGACCAATCAGCTGATAGATTACCTGATGGGGGAAAGTGATGGTATACCCAAGGTAATCAATACACAGGAGCCTTGTGTTTTTGTTTAAACTGTTGCCATATTTCTACTTATAAATGGTTTGTGTTTTAAAGCTGCAATGCGCACTATAGATAAAGCTCTCTTAGCATAAATCCAATATAATATTTGTGTATTTGTGTATATTAATGTAGTTTTATATAAACTGTTGTGTTTTAGTTACATTATAAAAAGTCATTTGTATGTGCTGCAGTGAGTTGACCAAGTTGACCTTCTTTACGTAAATATTAATACAAACCACTGACAGGCTCATAAGGAGTAACATAATGTAGGCCTTTGTGTTTTCAGACACCTTAGCTTTTCCTTTTTGATTGCAATATACAGGTTGACCACTAGATGTCACTAAATTCGTCACAATACCTTTATTATATAGTGTTTATGCTCGGTAAAGGTTATTGTGGCAGGGTGGAGAAGTTGATGGGACACGCACCTGTGTCCCATCCGCCTGAGTGGCTGGTTCTCTCCACCCTGCCTGCTTTATAAGGCGGAGCCGGACAGCAGCGAAGGGGGTCGGAGGAGCTGCGGGCGTGAGGTGCTTCTGCACTGTGTGTCGTGTGTGAATAAATAAAGGGTCTGCACGAAACTCCGTGTCTCTCCGTCCTTCGGTCGGGCCCCCGTGGCACTCGCCCTGCCACAGTTATTTCCACACCTAGTTATGTTGTCCTCAGGTCGAGCAGTGCTGCTTTATTTCCACATCTCATTTCTCTCCGTCAGTGCTCGACTTGGGTCTGTCGTGTTGCTTGATTGTAATTAATGAAGTGTGTGTCTGGAGATCAAGTATCTCGGGGTCTTGTTCGTGAGTGAGAGAACGATGGAGCGTGAGATTGACAGACGGATCGGTGCAGCATCCGCAGTAATGCGGTCGATGTACCGGACCGTCGTGGTGAAGAGGGAGCTGAGTCGAAAGGCGAAGCTCTCGATTTACCGGTCAATCTACGCACCCACCCTCACCTATGGTCATGAACTTTGGGTAGTGACCGAAAGGACGAGATCGCGGATACAAGCGGCCGAGATGAGTTTCCTCCGCAGGGTGGCTGGACGCTCCCTTAGAGATAGGGTGAGGAGTTCGGTCACCCGGGAGGAGCTCGGAGTCGAGCCGCTGCTCCTTCACATTGAGAGGAGTCAGCTGAGGTGGCTTGGGCATCTGTACCGGATCCTCCTGGACGCCTCCCTAGGGAGGTGTTCCAGGCATGTCCCTCTGGGAGGAGACCCCGGGGAAGACCCAGGACACGCTGGAGAGACTATGTCTCTCGGCTGGCCTGGGAACGCCTCGGACTCCCCCCGGAGGAGCTGGAGGAAGTGTCTGGGGTGAAGGAAGTCTGGGCATCTCTGCTGGGACTGCTGCCCCCGCGACCCGGGAACGGATAAGCGGTGGAAAATGGATGGATGGTGTGTGTCTGGAAATTTTGTCTCCTAATACCATAATCGCAATCATCTGGTATGTGAGCAAATGATTTGGCAAAGTTTCAAAAGGAGACATTTCGTGCTGTTTTTATATCATCATAAATTCAGTCATGCATGTGTAACCCCTGCTTAAAGAAAAACGAAAAAACTTAAAAACTCAACCTATGGATGAAAATATGAGAAGAGTCAAATCACACAAAGGAAATGTGCTACAAAAATCTGTAAAATTATCCAAAATATATGCTGTTTGCGAGGGTTTTAAGAGTGAAACTGATACTGAACTCAAACTTGCATACTGGCCAAGTGTAAATGAACATCACTTTATTTAATTTATTTTGTATGTAAGTTCAAACAGCTAGTTAAGATCCTGAGGGAATTGAGACTGAAGCTTTTGGCTTGATTGTTTCTAGTCAGTTGACATTTATTTGTTCCTTTCAGGATGCAAAGTACCTGTTCCGTCTGTACATGGCCCTGCAGCAGTACAGGGAGGCGGCTCACACCGCCATCATCATCGCCAGGGAAGAGCAGTGTGCAGGTACAAACATTCACTGCTTTCAAAGCTGCTCGTATGTCTGTGAACTAATAACGGAATCAATTTTAGTTCTTTGTTAGTAATCTTGCAGTTTCTTAAATGTTTGTTTTGTGTGTTATGACTGTAAGGAAACTACCGTAATGCCCATGACGTGCTGTTCAGCATGTACACTGAGCTGCAGGCTCAGAATATTAAGATCCCTGCTGAGATGGCCACCAATCTGATGATCCTGCACTCCTACCTGCTGGTCAAGGTTAGTACGGATGAAACCCGTCGAGCTGCTGCCCCGAGGCTGTAAAATAAAAATACTGCGCTGCTGAGTGGGGATGGTCCGGCATGTCCTGTGATACTACTTTGTACCACTAGAGTTGACCTCTGACCTAAGAGGCTGACACATGAACTTTCCTGCAATATACTGCCCCCTTGTGGTCAGAAGCAGTACTGCCACATAGACTGGCTTTAAAGCAGCACTATGTAACTTTTCCACCTTAATATCATATTTCCAGAGTCATTGTAATGGTACATCAACTTCCTACAGGTTTAATGACACCTCTGTCATGGTCTGAGGGGTCTGTATCGCCTTCACTGGCACTATGTAACTTTGAGGTGCATGGTAGGAACCCTTCCACACTAAAAAACTACACATTTTTACGGCTTTGACTGCTTTACGGCATACGTCACTTCCCCCTCCTTCCCGATTCATAGTCAAGACGAAAGCTGGGCAGGGCGTGGAGCACAGGGCTCAGCAGAAGCTGATATCATGGCCGAAGCAGCGCAAAAAACTAAGAAAATAAAAGTTTTATAGGAGGAGGCGAAAAAAAAAGCGGGAGAGTAACAAGCTAAATGCCCGGACAAAAAATAAAATAAATGCCCGGTTCACTCGCTGGCGTGAGCTGAAAGACGAGGAGGGATGTCCGACAAGAGAGACAGAATTGTTATGATACAAATGTAAATGTAGAGTTCTATGTTCAATAAGAATCAAAATTAGAATGTTTTCACATACAGGGGATTCGTCTTGGGTTCTAGTATTTTTCCTGAGAACTGTAAAATTGTGCAGGGCTGATCTGCAAAATATAAGGAATGGGCATTCAGTTATTCACAGGTTATAAAGTATTTTTTTATTTTGTCAGTAAGTATGTTGGACTAGCGTATGAGTTTGTAATTTGGGGCGCATTATCTCGCTGAAACAGGACAGGGGGGCGGGGGTGACTTCACTGATAAAACCAAGTTTAACTTAGTGATTTTCAACATCGTCATATTATATTGTTTAGCCAAAAATAGATACATTACCTCTTCGCTATCCATCCTGCAAACGGCCGCTGAAAACAGAAAAGTAGCTTTGAAAGTCTGTCCCGTTCATTCACTATCAAAACAAATGCACGGGACGGGGACAGGATCTTTCCGGCAGTACGCGCTGGTGCTCATGGGAAATGTAGTGTTCTTTCTGGTAAAGCACTACCGCTTTTGTCCAAAGCAGCCGCCAAACTCAACAAAACTCAAAGTTACATTGTGCTGCTTTAACAGTTTGTTAGTTGAGTGTTTCTGACCTTGTAAGTGATGTGTTTTTATACAGCTCCATGTGAAGAGAGGAGACCACCTAAAGGGGGCACGGCTGCTCATTCGCGTCAGCAACAACATCAGCAAGTTTCCTGCTCGTGAGTGAACGTGATGGAGAGCTCGTCATACTCCCAAAACCTAAACCGGACATGTAGCCTGTACATCTTAAAACAGCAGTGTCTCTGTGTGTGTAGATGTGGTTCCCATTCTGACGTCAGCGGTCATCGAATGCCACCGCGCCGGTCTGAAGAACTCAGCATTCAGCTTTGCTGCCATGTTGATGAGACCAGAGTACCGAAATCACATTGACGCAAAGTACAAGAAAAAGATTGAAGCCATGGTTCGGTGAGTGACGACGATGTCTGCATCCAATTCAGTTCAAAATGCTTCATAGATCCACGAAGGGAAATTGATTTTCCAGTACAGCCCATCCAAGAGGAAACAAAAAACAAAGGCATTCAGTAGCGGGAGGTGTGTTTGTAGTTTTGTGAATGTATTCACAAAACATTACATTTCTCAATTTCCTTCTCCTCCATTTGTACTGCTTTCATGTCCACACACAGACGTCCAGACACATCCGAAATTGAGGAGGAAACTACTCCCTGTCCCTTCTGTGGCTTCCAGCTGTGCCAAAATGAGCTGCTGTGCATCTCCTGCAAGAACAACATTCCCTACTGTCTTGCCACGGTACAAACATACGACCGCTCATATGCTGTATTTCTTTCAAGAACGTAGTCTCCACTGTTTTACTTTTTCCCATCATTGTTTCTCCATCAGGGTCGTCACATGCTGAAAGAAGACTGGTGCATCTGTCCTCATTGTGAATTTCCTGCTCTCTACTCACAGTTTCTTCTGTAAGTAGCACGCTCACACGTAAAAGGCAGCTATGTTTTAGTCTAGTTGTTTATGGTCTACATTTGCTTCTGGAAAAATCAGCTTTCTAAAGTAAAACATCCCATATTTATTTTCTTGAATTCTGGTCAGTTCAGGATGACTAGCAAGGTATAAAAAGAAATAAAAAGTCTTTGAGCTGGTCTGAGAATTGTTTGGACAGTTAATGTAACAGTCTGCAGGCTTTATCCTTAAACTTAAGGATAAAGCTTAAAGGCTTTTTTAAAGCTTAAAAGCTCTTAAACTTATAACCATCTTCTCATGAAAACCCATCAGCAAAAAAGACGTTTTTCCTAGAGTTTATCATCTTTAACTTATTTACAATCTCACTGTACTTTGCTGCAGGTTGCTGGAAACTGAGAACACGTGCCCCATGTGCTCCGAGATCCTGATTGTTCAACAATTGAAAAAGATCTCCGATTGTTCCAAATACCTGCAGAATACGGATGCAGATCAATGATGAACACAGACGTGAGCCTGGCATCAACCCAGGGACCAAATATACTTTATTTTTAAAGTTATATTTAGTTGGGCTTTTTTTTTAATCACATTACTTATGTCCCCTATATGGCACTACCTAAGAGTCAGACATGATTTTTACTCAGTGAATACACCCTGCAACAAAATCTGCATTTCTTGCTGTGATATTATCTCTGACTGATATTCTACCAACATCAGATGATCAGCTGATTGATCGCAGCCAGTCAGCTGTTACACTGGCGTCACCATCAGTGAGCTCAACTTTCACAGCAGAATAAAAAGTGTATAATACTATGTGTGTGCGTGTGTGTACACACACATATATTACACTTTGTGTAAAAACTTGTCCATCATTAAAAAGAAGTCTGACTAGGGAGGGTTTGGAATCTGTATAAAAATGTATTTTTCTCCTTGTAATATCTTTGAATAAATGGATTGTAATAATAAAATAAATTATGAGTTTCTGTCAATTTTCCAGTTTCCATTTTTCTCATTAACAGATTAGACATTTATTTAATTCAACTAATTAACAATTACAGAGCAATTTCCCAGAGTTACAGACTGAAACATGTCCATGATTGACCTCATCTGCTGGAAACTAAAAATCAATCTACAGCTCAAAGAGCACTTGTTTCATTAGCTGCTGTGTTGAAATATAACTGCTCAAATAATTATCTCACCGTAAGCAGGAAATTTAAGCACTTTGCTTGACAGTTGAATAAAGGTCAATACATGAAGTCACTCTTATCGTCTGTTTTTTTTAATATATCTGAAAAGGGCAGTCTTAAATCAAATGTATAAAAAAAGAAAGCAACACAACACTGATACTCTTAAGCAACATATTTATCTATTACAAAATTGAAATATACAAGAAAATAATCAGTTCTAATCGCCGGGAAAAGGCTGATATTTCTGTTTGAGTGGCAAAAGGTAACAGTTCTTTGTGACATTATTTACATCCTCAACACCTGAAATACAAACAAATGAAGAAATACACATGAATCCTGATGAGATGCATAACTACAGAAGTGCACAGGCATGATAATATATTAATATGGAGTATCTGTCCAATATGAAGAGACCAGAAGTAAAAGAAAAAGGATGACAGATGCTTCCCAGTCAGCATGGGGTGATGTGATTAAAGACAGGTGAGTTAGGGCCAATTCATGTTAATGGACAGGTGTTATGTAACGGGTGTTAGGTAGATCAGGAAATCCAGTTCTCCTCCGATGATGGGGACGGTTACGGGTCATTTCTTGGCCCTCCCCTTGCCCTTGCCTTTCCCCTTATCGTTGCTTTTGCCTTTTCCTTTGCCCTTTCCCTCGTCTTCTTTCTTCTCCTTCTTTGACTCTTTAGTGTTTCTAGTCTTCTTCTGCTGCAGGGAGGGACAGGACGGGACACACGATTCATCAACACAGAGTAAAAAATAAATCATTTCAAAAAAATATGCCACATGACTTAATCCACGTACTTTGATCATGGCATCGATTTTGAGCCCCTCCCCTTCGTCTTCAGACTCCCGAGCCTCTTGACCCTCGCCCTCCTCTCCCAACTCCGTTTCTCCCCCGCCACCACGGCGACCCTTTTTGACGGCTTGCAGGGAGTACGGCGTCAGGTGGACCTCTTTGTTGTAGGCACGCGTGAAAGCCGCCTTCACCTGGAAGGAAAGCAGCATCAGAAGTCTCAGTTTGGAAGAAGAGTGGGCTGACTCTCGGTTTGAAACAGTCGAGCTCCAGTTCTCACATTTCTTACTGAACGGTTCAGATCACAGCAAAATGTAAATCTCACAAATCTGGAGCATTTTGTCTCCGAAGAGTCGGATATTCACCACTGTAGTTCATTTACAGCTCAAGCATTTAACACACTCAAACGAATGATGGCACGGTTGTTTAGTCATAAATCAGTCAACAACATGTAAATATCAGAAATTTCCTCAAATGCAACAGGAAATATCTTCTTTTCTTTATCTCAAGGAAGTTCTTGGTAAATGAAGATTAAATAAATAAAAATGTAGGGTTGTTTAGGTATGATTTTACTTTTTTGTTTTTTTTTTTTGGGGGGGGGGACGACTTTCTTGTTATCATTCTAAGCCTTGTAAATGAGCAGCCCCTCGTCTCTACAGCCTAGTGTACAAATTACCAAAACATGAAGGTACAGTTATTGCAAATGTTACAAACATTGTGTAAAAGTAAAAAGATCATCTGTGATAGTTTACTTTTTTATTTGAATTCTGCACAATTTCTTTCAGTGCCATTCCTTCTCCTTCCTTCTACTGTTCAAACTACTGTAAGGGAACCTTAAACTCACTTTAAACAGCGTATAAATAGCGCTGTGCTGACATCATAACTCCGACTCATAACTGAAAAAACGCAGATCTTATTCAGACGTCATTTGATGAAATCCAAAGACTGGGCTGTAAGCTGCTCACCTTGGAGTCCAGTTTGGAGTACGGGTCGGGCTGTCCTCCCCAGCTGCTGATCTCCATGATGCTGTCCACGTCCTCCCTGACCAGGTCGTAATCGTCCAGCAGCTGCACGGCCTGACCGGCGCCGTCTGCTCCGCGCTTCTGGAGCGGGTCCAGCACGGCCTGGCGCAGGTAGTACAGGTAGTCCTGATTCACCGCCTGTTTGCTGCTGAGGGTCCTGCAGGAGACAAGAACGTTTAGATTTTGTATTTTTTTTTTTTTTTTTTTTAAATCAAAGAGTCTGTTTTTCAGAATGTGGAAAGAAATAAAGACTCACTTTAAGCTCATGTGAGAGCTCAGCTCCTGTATGATGCGAGAGTGTTTGCTGGTGGAGGAGTTCTTGCCCAGCCAGCTCGGGAAGGTCGGGAACTGAGACATGTAGCCCCTCATGAGCTCCCCGGGTAGCACGCTGGCGTAGATGGCCTACACACACAAAGATTGAGTAACATTAGTCATTCATGCTGTACTCAATAGCAGAGTTCAACTGCCCTTAAATTTAAATCAGAACTTCTTGACAGCAAAGTATGTTTTTTCTAATAAAGCAGGCAAAAGTGAACGCTGCTCCTCACTAGTGTCATAAACATACTACGTGCACTCAGACCAGCCACGATACCTGGCTGAGTATCTGACAATAACCGACTCAACGGTTCTGCCAGTGTCACATTTCACCACTGGCAGGATGTTTTCTAAGATGGCGCCGCGTGAGGGGCAGCTGGTTACAGCAGCTCCTGCTCACCTTTGAGCTTTTTCTCCTTTTTTTGTGTGCAATTATGTAAATATCCGTCCTTTATCTTATTTTATATACCAGTATTTTTTATTATTATTATTATTATTATTATTATATATACCAGTACTGTTTATAGTGTGTCATACTCTGATATGTATTATTATTATCGCTGCTCCCACCCTCTGGAACTCCCTCCCCAAAAACATCCGTGACTGTACAGACCTCCCAGCATTCAAATCCCATCTCAAAACTCACCTTTACAGAGCAGCTTTTAATGTGTGATTAATGTCCTGTGTCATGTTGTGTCCTTATGTACTGTCCTGTGTATTGTAATTTGTATTATGTGTTTTGTTTTAATGTAAAGCGTCTTTGAGTGCCCTGAAAAGCGCTATATAAATAAAATGTATTATTATTTATTATTATTATTTCTATTGATGCCTCTTGTTTTGCACTATCCCCTTTGCTGCTGTACACTGTGAATTTCCCCGCTGTGGGACTAATAAAGGAATATCTTAGCTTATCTTCACCTTCAAATTGTAAATAAAACAAAAACTTATTCTACAGCTGCACGAAACCAGGAAAACATGCGACAGGTGATATCAGTTGAAAATCGCAATGAAGATATGACTTGTAATATATAAAACAACACTTAAGTGAATAGAATTTATATCATTTTTATCAGATAAAACTAAGACAACAGTAAACAGCCTATGCAGACAATTCACTTTTTCAAATATGAAAATGTCACAAACATGAGCATCAAACTCATATTCTGAGACAGTAAGGTTCCATCTGATTGCCAAAATATATTATTGCCATTTAGAATGAAATGTATAATTCCTGGAAAGTAAAGACTAGTTTTGTTTTTAATTTTGCAATCCAGACATTGTGCATCTTGATACTGCGATGATGAGAAATGTTCACTATATCGTACTCCTACCTACTAGGAGGTAAAAAAACTGCTGGATGGTTCAGAACATATTCTTCTGTAATTTAATTTGACAGTATCTCGTTGGTACCTGAGTGGGCAGCAGTGACCAGTTTTGTCCTGAGCGGATCTTTCTGTCCACCAGGTCTCCGTCGGAGATTGAGTCCGCCGTCTTACTGAGCAGCACCAGGTGGGCCTTCGTATCCCCCCTGTTGAAACCAACAAGTCTTCTCAATATACAAGAGTTTCAGGGCAGTACTGGCGGTTCTGAGCGACGGGGCGAGCCTCTCTCTCACCTGGCGGCAGCAGGACGGACGTTCAGGTAATTCTCTTGGACGAACAGCGGCGCGAGCGAGTAGTCGTGGAAAAAGAGGTCGGACTTGTCGATGAGGCTCATGTGCGCAGTCTCGTCCCCTGCGGCAAACACCTTCCTGCAGACGTCGAAGGGCCCGAGCTTCATGTCCTTACGAGCGCTGGCCGCGTCAGACTTGCACTGGTCGTATGTCATCACCTTGTCTTTGGCCGACCACATACTCAGGTTGTGAATCACCTGAAGCGACAAGAGCCAGGTGGAGAGAGAGAGACAAGAGTGGCATGTAAAGCCTCAGAAAAACCTTTTAAAAAAACATCAAGTTTTGACCTTTGTACCTGTCGGACGTCATGATTGGAGGCCAAAATTATTTCATTGAGAGCTGGAGGTGGGATCTTGATTCCCTCCTTGTAAGCGATAGACATCATGGCCCCCTAAAAAAATGAAAACGCCAACAAAAGAGTGGGAAAGTGGTTAATATTTCTTAAAAATACATATATTATATATACACAGGACTGTCTCATAAAATTAGAATATTGTGATAAAGTCCTTTATTTTCTGTAATGCAAAAATGTCATACATTCTGGATTCATTACAAATCAACTTAAATATTGCAAGCCTTTTATTATTTTAATATTGCTGATCATGGCTTACAGTTTAAGAAAACATCAAATATCCTATCTCAAAAAATTAGAATATTCTGGGAATCTTAATCTTAAACTGTAAGCCATAATCAGCAATATTAAAATAATAAAAGGCTTGCAATATTTCAGTTGATTTGTAATTAATCCAGAATGTATGACATTTGTTTGTTTTTTTTGTTTTTTTTTTAAATTGCATTACAGAAAATAAAGAACTTTATCAC